>NW_028123425.1:0-368450 GCF_965194805.1 Balaenoptera borealis
GTGCTTCAATGTTTTCCATGGCTAATATTCCATTGTGTACATGGACCACTTCTTCTTGGTGCATTCCTCTGTTGATGGACATTTTCGTTGCTTCCAAGCGTTGCCTATGGTAAATATTGCTGGAGTGCAGGATTGCCAGCCTGCGATTTTTGATTTTCATTCTCTCAGGTGATAGACCCAGCAGTGGGTATGATTGATTGACTGGTATGGTAGCTCAACGTTTACCTTTTCAAGGCACCTCAATTGTGCTGTCATTAGTGGCTCTTACCACGTCCCCCTTAGAATCGAGGGTACGCATTTCTCCACAATCACGTCAGCATTTCTTGTTTGCAGCATTTTTGTTGATGGCCATTCTGACTGGGGTGAGCTGATAGGTTTTTGTAATTTGGGTTTACATGTCTGTAAAAATTCCTACAATTCATCATTTTTCCACGCCTTTTGCTTTTCTGTTAAAAGAAAAAAGAAAAAGAGTGTGAGTATAATATACCTCTTCAAATTTTCTTTTTGGAAGGTTGCACTCTAGAATTTTTTGGTCGATTTTCGACCTCAGTATTTTTTGGAGGGCAGGTGTCATTTACAGAACTGCAATTGGTGAACATTTAGTGACCTTTTGCAGTGGGTTTAAAGCTGCTGTTGTGGGAAACGGCCACAAGGATGCAGCATTTCTCCATTCCCAAATCTGGGTACTAGGGCAGCAGAGCCGTTCTGGAAGTCGTTTGCCTAGGTGGTCAATTTGAATGGAATGTGCCAGGAAAACCCCCCATAAGTTTATGTCTCATTACTCCTAGTTCGTTGTTTTAATTTTTTCAATTGGGGTAATGGTTAGAATGTTGCTTGTCCAAGGTGTACACACTCTGGTTCATCTACATATTCTATATACCTATTTATGTAGAGATCCTCTTCCCGTGTAAATTATTACAGAGTGTTCCGTAAACCTTCCTTGCTATATGGTCGGTCTTTTTGATATATGTATATAATATGTATTTGTATACATATGGTAACGCTAATCTTCATTTATCCATTCCCCCACCTTTCCTTTTAGATAAGCATAGTTTTTTTTTTTTTAATAAGTCTGTGATGGACTTTCTCTGTGGAAATATGTTCATTTGTGTCAGTTATTAGAGAACGCCTATAAGTGATATCATGGGATATAGGACTTTTGCTTTCCGACTTACCTCATGTTCTGTGATTATCTCCAAGATCATCTATGGTGCCTCAAAGAGCAGTGTTTCATTGTTTTCCATGGCTAGTATTCATTGTGTACATGGGCCGCTTCTTCCTTTTCCTTTCATCTGTTGATGGACATTTTGGTTGCTTCACTGTCTTGTCTATTGTGAATAAGGCTGCAGTGCAGCTTTTGCAGCCCGGGTCTTCTTCATTCTGGTCTTCTCAGGTGAGAGGCCCATTGGTGCGCCTGCTGGATTGAATGGTACCTCAATTTTTCCTTTTCAACGCAGCTCCTTTCTGTTCTCATTATTAGCGTTTAACCCTTTTACATCTCACCAGCAGCTAGAGGGTACACAGTTCTCTAAAACCTCTTCAGCATTGACTGTTTGTAGACTTTTTGCCAATGGTCAGTCGACGGGTGTGAGTTGAGAACTTTTCGTAGATTAGATTGCATGAGTCTAATACTTCCTGAGGTTGAGCTTTTATCCATTTCCCTTTCTTTAAAAAGAGAGTGAGTAAAACTTACCTCTTCATACTAGCTTCGTGAACATTTTGCCTGTTTTGAATTTTTTTTATCCATTCCCTACCTCAGCACAATTTTGAGGGCAGGTGTCCTTTACAGCCCTGCGTCCTTGTGAATGAATGGTAAGTGACCATTAGCTGTGGGTTAAAAGCTGCTCTTGCGGGAATCGGCCACAAGGCGGCAGCATTTCTCCTTTACCAAATCTGGTTACTAGGGCAACAGAGCCTTACTGGAAGTGGTGTTCTAGGTTGCAAATTAGAATGGAATGTGCGAGGCAAAAGCCCTTTAAGTTTATGTCTCATTACTTCTTGTTGGTATTTTTAACTTAATTTTTATTTTTTATCACAGCAAACTTGATTACAATGTTTTGTTTGTTCTAGGTGTGCAAGATGTGGTTCTTTCACACATATACATATATCTATTCTTCTTCGGATCCTTTTCCCATGTAGGTTATGACACAGTGTTGAGTAGTCTTCTCTTGGTATTGCGTAGGTCTTTGGTGATTATGTATTTCACGTGTGTTTGTGTCTCTCTGTTAACCTCAATATGGTAATGTATCCAATCCTCACACCTTTCCATTTGGTGAACCATAAGTTTTTTTAATGAATCTATGATAGTGTTTCTCTGTGGAAATACCTTTGTCTGTATCATTTTTTAGGTAACACCTATATGTGATATGATAGGCTATGTGTCTTTCGCTTTCTCACTTACTCCGAGTTGCGTGATTACTTCTAGACTCATCTATGGTGCTGCAAATGGCATTGTTTCATTTTTTCACTAGCTCATATTCCATCTGTACAGGTAGCAGTTCTTCTTTGTCCACCCATCTGTCGGTGGACTTTTTGGTTACTTCCATATCTTGGCCATTGTAATACTGTGCAATGCAGATTTGCGTGCCTGTGTCCTTCCAATTCTGTCTTCTTAGGTTATAGGTCCAGGAATAGGTCTGCTGGATCATATGGTAGCTCAATGTTTACCTTTTAAAGGCACCTCTATTCTGATCTCTTTAGTGGCTCTTTCCAGGTTACGTCCCACTTAAAGTGGAGGGTATGTATTTCTTCCCAGCACCTTCAGCATTTATTCTTTGTAGTTTTTGCTGATGGTTATTCTGAGTGGTGTGAGCTGATACCTCTTTGTGGTTGAATTTGCATGTGTCTCATAATGCGTTGAAATTGAGCTTTAAGACTTGTCCTTTTTATTTTTCCAGCTGTGATTGGAGCTTATTTCTTCAAAGTGTTTTCTTAAAGTATGTGTCACCGTTTGAAATATTTTGGCCATGATCTCCCTCAAGACATTTTGAGGGCAGGTTTCATTTACAGCCCTGCAGTACTTGTTCATATGAAGTGACCATTAGCTCAGGCTTTAAACCTGCTTTTGCAGGTAACGGCCAGAGAGCGGCAGCCTTTCTACGTTCCCCTTGCTGCTACTAGGGAAACAGACCTACCGGTCCGTGGTGTTCTTCGGTTATAAATTAGAGTGCAATGTGCCCGGATAAACCCACAAATGTTGATGTCTCCTTGCTTTTCTTTGTTTTTAAATTTAATTTATATTTATTATTAATTAGAGTAATATTCCATTGTGTACGTGGACCACTTCTTCTTGGTGCATTCCTCGGTTGATGGACATTTTCATTGCTTCCAAGTGTTGGCTATGGTAAATATTGCTGGCGTACAGGTTTGCCAGCCTGTGACTTTTTGATTCTCATTTTCTCAGGTGATAGGCCAAGCAGTGGTTGTGATTGATTGACTGGTAGCTCAATGTTTCCCTTTTCAAAGCACCTACATTGTGTTTTCATTAGTGGCTCTTTACATGCCCCCCCTTACCACCGAGGGTACGCATTTCTCCACACTCCCTTCACCGTTTATTTTTTGCAGCACTTTTCCTAATGGCCATTGTGACTGCTGCGAGCTGATAGGTTTTTGTAATATGGGTATGCATGTCATTAAAATTTTTAAAATTCATCATATTCCTACGCCTTTTTCTTTTCTCTTAAAAGAAAAAACCGTGAGTACAATATAGCTCTTGAAATTGTCTTCTTCGAAGGTTGCCCTCTTCTGAATTTTTTGGTCGATTTTTGACCCCAGAAATTTTCTGGAGGGCAGGCGCCATTTACAGAACTGCAAGTTGGTGAAAATTTAGTGACCTTTTGCAGTGGGTTCAAAGCTGCTGTTGTGGGAAACGTCCACAAGGAGGTAGCATTTCTCCATTCCCCAATCTGGGTACTAGGGCAGCAGAGCCTTTCTGGAAGTCATTGTCCTAGGTTGTAAATTAGAATGGAATTTGCCAGGAGAAATCCCCATAAGTTTATGTCTCATTACTTCTTCTTGGTTTTTAAAATTTTTTTAATCTGGGTAAAGTTTAGAAAATTGTTTGTCCTAGGTGTACACAATCTGGTTCATTTGTACATTATGTATGTCTATTAATGTACAGATCCTCTTCCCATGTAAAATATTACAGTGTTCCGTCGACCTCCCTTGCTATATGTTCGGTCTTTTTGATACATGTATATAATATGTATTTGTATATGTATAGTCACACTAATCTTCATTTCTCAATTTCCCCCCTCCTTTCCTTTTAGATGAGCATAGTTTGTTTTCTACGCCTGTGAGTGTCTTTCTCTTTGGAAATATGTTCATCTGTGTCAGTTATTAGATAATGCCGTACGTGATAATATGGGATATAGGTCTTTTGCTTTCCGACCTACTTCATGTTTTGTGATTATCTCCAGGCTCATCTATGGTGCCTCAAAGAGCAGTGCTTCAATGTTTTCCATGGCTAATATTCCATTGTGTACATGGACCACTTCTTCTTGGTGCATTCCTCTGTTGATGGACATTTTCGTTGCTTCCAAGCGTTGCCTATGGTAAATATTGCTGGAGTGCAGGATTGCCAGCCTGCGATTTTTGATTTTCATTCTCTCAGGTGATAGACCCAGCAGTGGGTATGATTGATTGACTGGTATGGTAGCTCAACGTTTACCTTTTCAAGGCACCTCAATTGTGCTGTCATTAGTGGCTCTTACCACGTCCCCCTTAGAATCGAGGGTACGCATTTCTCCACAATCACGTCAGCATTTCTTGTTTGCAGCATTTTTGTTGATGGCCATTCTGACTGGGGTGAGCTGATAGGTTTTTGTAATTTGGGTTTACATGTCTGTAAAAATTCCTACAATTCATCATTTTTCCACGCCTTTTGCTTTTCTGTTAAAAGAAAAAAGAAAAAGAGTGTGAGTATAATATACCTCTTCAAATTTTCTTTTTGGAAGGTTGCACTCTAGAATTTTTTGGTCGATTTTCGACCTCAGTATTTTTTGGAGGGCAGGTGTCATTTACAGAACTGCAATTGGTGAACATTTAGTGACCTTTTGCAGTGGGTTTAAAGCTGCTGTTGTGGGAAACGGCCACAAGGATGCAGCATTTCTCCATTCCCAAATCGGGGTACTAGGGCAGCAGAGCCCGTTCTGGAAGTCGTTTGCCTAGGTGGTCAATTTGAATGGAATGTGCCAGGAAAACCCCCCATAAGTTTATGTCTCATTACTCCTAGTTCGTTGTTTTAATTTTTTCAATTGGGGTAATGGTTAGAATGTTGCTTGTCCAAGGTGTACACACTCTGGTTCATCTACATATTCTATATACCTATTTATGTAGAGATCCTCTTCCCGTGTAAATTATTACAGAGTGTTCCGTAAACCTTCCTTGCTATATGGTCGGTCTTTTTGATATATGTATATAATATGTATTTGTATACATATGGTAACGCTAATCTTCATTTATCCATTCCCCCACCTTTCCTTTTAGATAAGCATAGTTTTTTTTTTTAATAAGTCTGTGATGGACTTTCTCTGTGGAAATATGTTCATTTGTGTCAGTTATTAGAGAACGCCTATAAGTGATATCATGGGATATAGGACTTTTGCTTTCCGACTTACCTCATGTTCTGTGATTATCTCCAAGATCATCTATGGTGCCTCAAAGAGCAGTGTTTCATTGTTTTCCATGGCTAGTATTCATTGTGTACATGGGCCGCTTCTTCCTTTTCCTTTCATCTGTTGATGGACATTTTGGTTGCTTCACTGTCTTGTCTATTGTGAATAAGGCTGCAGTGCAGCTTTTGCAGCCCGGGTCTTCTTCATTCTGGTCTTCTCAGGTGAGAGGCCCATTGGTGCGCCTGCTGGATTGAATGGTACCTCAATTTTTCCTTTTCAACGCAGCTCCTTTCTGTTCTCATTATTAGCGTTTAACCCTTTTACATCTCACCAGCAGCTAGAGGGTACACAGTTCTCTAAAACCTCTTCAGCATTGACTGTTTGTAGACTTTTTGCCAATGGTCAGTCGACGGGTGTGAGTTGAGAACTTTTCGTAGATTAGATTGCATGAGTCTAATACTTCCTGAGGTTGAGCTTTTATCCATTTCCCTTTCTTTAAAAAGAGAGTGAGTAAAACTTACCTCTTCATACTAGCTTCGTGAACATTTTGCCTGTTTTGAATTTTTTTTATCCATTCCCTACCTCAGCACAATTTTGAGGGCAGGTGTCCTTTACAGCCCTGCGTCCTTGTGAATGAATGGTAAGTGACCATTAGCTGTGGGTTAAAAGCTGCTCTTGCGGGAATCGGCCACAAGGCGGCAGCATTTCTCCTTTACCAAATCTGGTTACTAGGGCAACAGAGCCTTACTGGAAGTGGTGTTCTAGGTTGCAAATTAGAATGGAATGTGCGAGGCAAAAGCCCTTTAAGTTTATGTCTCATTACTTCTTGTTGGTATTTTTAACTTAATTTTTATTTTTTATCACAGCAAACTTGATTACAATGTTTTGTTTGTTCTAGGTGTGCAAGATGTGGTTCTTTCACACATATACATATATCTATTCTTCTTCGGATCCTTTTCCCATGTAGGTTATGACACAGTGTTGAGTAGTCTTCTCTTGGTATTGCGTAGGTCTTTGGTGATTATGTATTTCACGTGTGTTTGTGTCTCTCTGTTAACCTCAATATGGTAATGTATCCAATCCTCACACCTTTCCATTTGGTGAACCATAAGTTTTTTTAATGAATCTATGATAGTGTTTCTCTGTGGAAATACCTTTGTCTGTATCATTTTTTAGGTAACACCTATATGTGATATGATAGGCTATGTGTCTTTCGCTTTCTCACTTACTCCGAGTTGCGTGATTACTTCTAGACTCATCTATGGTGCTGCAAATGGCATTGTTTCATTTTTTCACTAGCTCATATTCCATCTGTACAGGTAGCAGTTCTTCTTTGTCCACCCATCTGTCGGTGGACTTT
Source organism: Balaenoptera borealis (assembly GCF_965194805.1). Taxonomy (NCBI): domain Eukaryota; kingdom Metazoa; phylum Chordata; class Mammalia; order Artiodactyla; family Balaenopteridae; genus Balaenoptera; species Balaenoptera borealis. The sequence continues at coordinate 6,976 of NW_028123425.1, forward strand.
TTGGTTACTTCCATATCTTGGCCATTGTAATACTGTGCAATGCAGATTTGCGTGCCTGTGTCCTTCCAATTCTGTCTTCTTAGGTTATAGGTCCAGGAATAGGTCTGCTGGATCATATGGTAGCTCAATGTTTACCTTTTAAAGGCACCTCTATTCTGATCTCTTTAGTGGCTCTTTCCAGGTTACGTCCCACTTAAAGTGGAGGGTATGTATTTCTTCCCAGCACCTTCAGCATTTATTCTTTGTAGTTTTTGCTGATGGTTATTCTGAGTGGTGTGAGCTGATACCTCTTTGTGGTTGAATTTGCATGTGTCTCATAATGCGTTGAAATTGAGCTTTAAGACTTGTCCTTTTTATTTTTCCAGCTGTGATTGGAGCTTATTTCTTCAAAGTGTTTTCTTAAAGTATGTGTCACCGTTTGAAATATTTTGGCCATGATCTCCCTCAAGACATTTTGAGGGCAGGTTTCATTTACAGCCCTGCAGTACTTGTTCATATGAAGTGACCATTAGCTCAGGCTTTAAACCTGCTTTTGCAGGTAACGGCCAGAGAGCGGCAGCCTTTCTACGTTCCCCTTGCTGCTACTAGGGAAACAGACCTACCGGTCCGTGGTGTTCTTCGGTTATAAATTAGAGTGCAATGTGCCCGGATAAACCCACAAATGTTGATGTCTCCTTGCTTTTCTTTGTTTTTAAATTTAATTTATATTTATTATTAATTAGAGTAATATTCCATTGTGTACGTGGACCACTTCTTCTTGGTGCATTCCTCGGTTGATGGACATTTTCATTGCTTCCAAGTGTTGGCTATGGTAAATATTGCTGGCGTACAGGTTTGCCAGCCTGTGACTTTTTGATTCTCATTTTCTCAGGTGATAGGCCAAGCAGTGGTTGTGATTGATTGACTGGTAGCTCAATGTTTCCCTTTTCAAAGCACCTACATTGTGTTTTCATTAGTGGCTCTTTACATGCCCCCCCTTACCACCGAGGGTACGCATTTCTCCACACTCCCTTCACCGTTTATTTTTTGCAGCACTTTTCCTAATGGCCATTGTGACTGCTGCGAGCTGATAGGTTTTTGTAATATGGGTATGCATGTCATTAAAATTTTTAAAATTCATCATATTCCTACGCCTTTTTCTTTTCTCTTAAAAGAAAAAACCGTGAGTACAATATAGCTCTTGAAATTGTCTTCTTCGAAGGTTGCCCTCTTCTGAATTTTTTGGTCGATTTTTGACCCCAGAAATTTTCTGGAGGGCAGGCGCCATTTACAGAACTGCAAGTTGGTGAAAATTTAGTGACCTTTTGCAGTGGGTTCAAAGCTGCTGTTGTGGGAAACGTCCACAAGGAGGTAGCATTTCTCCATTCCCCAATCTGGGTACTAGGGCAGCAGAGCCTTTCTGGAAGTCATTGTCCTAGGTTGTAAATTAGAATGGAATTTGCCAGGAGAAATCCCCATAAGTTTATGTCTCATTACTTCTTCTTGGTTTTTAAAATTTTTTTAATCTGGGTAAAGTTTAGAAAATTGTTTGTCCTAGGTGTACACAATCTGGTTCATTTGTACATTATGTATGTCTATTAATGTACAGATCCTCTTCCCATGTAAAATATTACAGTGTTCCGTCGACCTCCCTTGCTATATGTTCGGTCTTTTTGATACATGTATATAATATGTATTTGTATATGTATAGTCACACTAATCTTCATTTCTCAATTTCCCCCCTCCTTTCCTTTTAGATGAGCATAGTTTGTTTTCTACGCCTGTGAGTGTCTTTCTCTTTGGAAATATGTTCATCTGTGTCAGTTATTAGATAATGCCGTACGTGATAATATGGGATATAGGTCTTTTGCTTTCCGACCTACTTCATGTTTTGTGATTATCTCCAGGCTCATCTATGGTGCCTCAAAGAGCAGTGCTTCAATGTTTTCCATGGCTAATATTCCATTGTGTACATGGACCACTTCTTCTTGGTGCATTCCTCTGTTGATGGACATTTTCGTTGCTTCCAAGCGTTGCCTATGGTAAATATTGCTGGAGTGCAGGATTGCCAGCCTGCGATTTTTGATTTTCATTCTCTCAGGTGATAGACCCAGCAGTGGGTATGATTGATTGACTGGTATGGTAGCTCAACGTTTACCTTTTCAAGGCACCTCAATTGTGCTGTCATTAGTGGCTCTTACCACGTCCCCCTTAGAATCGAGGGTACGCATTTCTCCACAATCACGTCAGCATTTCTTGTTTGCAGCATTTTTGTTGATGGCCATTCTGACTGGGGTGAGCTGATAGGTTTTTGTAATTTGGGTTTACATGTCTGTAAAAATTCCTACAATTCATCATTTTTCCACGCCTTTTGCTTTTCTGTTAAAAGAAAAAAGAAAAAGAGTGTGAGTATAATATACCTCTTCAAATTTTCTTTTTGGAAGGTTGCACTCTAGAATTTTTTGGTCGATTTTCGACCTCAGTATTTTTTGGAGGGCAGGTGTCATTTACAGAACTGCAATTGGTGAACATTTAGTGACCTTTTGCAGTGGGTTTAAAGCTGCTGTTGTGGGAAACGGCCACAAGGATGCAGCATTTCTCCATTCCCAAATCGGGGTACTAGGGCAGCAGAGCCGTTCTGGAAGTCGTTTGCCTAGGTGGTCAATTTGAATGGAATGTGCCAGGAAAACCCCCCATAAGTTTATGTCTCATTACTCCTAGTTCGTTGTTTTAATTTTTTCAATTGGGGTAATGGTTAGAATGTTGCTTGTCCAAGGTGTACACACTCTGGTTCATCTACATATTCTATATACCTATTTATGTAGAGATCCTCTTCCCGTGTAAATTATTACAGAGTGTTCCGTAAACCTTCCTTGCTATATGGTCGGTCTTTTTGATATATGTATATAATATGTATTTGTATACATATGGTAACGCTAATCTTCATTTATCCATTCCCCCACCTTTCCTTTTAGATAAGCATAGTTTTTTTTTTTAATAAGTCTGTGATGGACTTTCTCTGTGGAAATATGTTCATTTGTGTCAGTTATTAGAGAACGCCTATAAGTGATATCATGGGATATAGGACTTTTGCTTTCCGACTTACCTCATGTTCTGTGATTATCTCCAAGATCATCTATGGTGCCTCAAAGAGCAGTGTTTCATTGTTTTCCATGGCTAGTATTCATTGTGTACATGGGCCGCTTCTTCCTTTTCCTTTCATCTGTTGATGGACATTTTGGTTGCTTCACTGTCTTGTCTATTGTGAATAAGGCTGCAGTGCAGCTTTTGCAGCCCGGGTCTTCTTCATTCTGGTCTTCTCAGGTGAGAGGCCCATTGGTGCGCCTGCTGGATTGAATGGTACCTCAATTTTTCCTTTTCAACGCAGCTCCTTTCTGTTCTCATTATTAGCGTTTAACCCTTTTACATCTCACCAGCAGCTAGAGGGTACACAGTTCTCTAAAACCTCTTCAGCATTGACTGTTTGTAGACTTTTTGCCAATGGTCAGTCGACGGGTGTGAGTTGAGAACTTTTCGTAGATTAGATTGCATGAGTCTAATACTTCCTGAGGTTGAGCTTTTATCCATTTCCCTTTCTTTAAAAAGAGAGTGAGTAAAACTTACCTCTTCATACTAGCTTCGTGAACATTTTGCCTGTTTTGAATTTTTTTTATCCATTCCCTACCTCAGCACAATTTTGAGGGCAGGTGTCCTTTACAGCCCTGCGTCCTTGTGAATGAATGGTAAGTGACCATTAGCTGTGGGTTAAAAGCTGCTCTTGCGGGAATCGGCCACAAGGCGGCAGCATTTCTCCTTTACCAAATCTGGTTACTAGGGCAACAGAGCCTTACTGGAAGTGGTGTTCTAGGTTGCAAATTAGAATGGAATGTGCGAGGCAAAAGCCCTTTAAGTTTATGTCTCATTACTTCTTGTTGGTATTTTTAACTTAATTTTTATTTTTTATCACAGCAAACTTGATTACAATGTTTTGTTTGTTCTAGGTGTGCAAGATGTGGTTCTTTCACACATATACATATATCTATTCTTCTTCGGATCCTTTTCCCATGTAGGTTATGACACAGTGTTGAGTAGTCTTCTCTTGGTATTGCGTAGGTCTTTGGTGATTATGTATTTCACGTGTGTTTGTGTCTCTCTGTTAACCTCAATATGGTAATGTATCCAATCCTCACACCTTTCCATTTGGTGAACCATAAGTTTTTTTAATGAATCTATGATAGTGTTTCTCTGTGGAAATACCTTTGTCTGTATCATTTTTTAGGTAACACCTATATGTGATATGATAGGCTATGTGTCTTTCGCTTTCTCACTTACTCCGAGTTGCGTGATTACTTCTAGACTCATCTATGGTGCTGCAAATGGCATTGTTTCATTTTTTCACTAGCTCATATTCCATCTGTACAGGTAGCAGTTCTTCTTTGTCCACCCATCTGTCGGTGGACTTTTTGGTTACTTCCATATCTTGGCCATTGTAATACTGTGCAATGCAGATTTGCGTGCCTGTGTCCTTCCAATTCTGTCTTCTTAGGTTATAGGTCCAGGAATAGGTCTGCTGGATCATATGGTAGCTCAATGTTTACCTTTTAAAGGCACCTCTATTCTGATCTCTTTAGTGGCTCTTTCCAGGTTACGTCCCACTTAAAGTGGAGGGTATGTATTTCTTCCCAGCACCTTCAGCATTTATTCTTTGTAGTTTTTGCTGATGGTTATTCTGAGTGGTGTGAGCTGATACCTCTTTGTGGTTGAATTTGCATGTGTCTCATAATGCGTTGAAATTGAGCTTTAAGACTTGTCCTTTTTATTTTTCCAGCTGTGATTGGAGCTTATTTCTTCAAAGTGTTTTCTTAAAGTATGTGTCACCGTTTGAAATATTTTGGCCATGATCTCCCTCAAGACATTTTGAGGGCAGGTTTCATTTACAGCCCTGCAGTACTTGTTCATATGAAGTGACCATTAGCTCAGGCTTTAAACCTGCTTTTGCAGGTAACGGCCAGAGAGCGGCAGCCTTTCTACGTTCCCCTTGCTGCTACTAGGGAAACAGACCTACCGGTCCGTGGTGTTCTTCGGTTATAAATTAGAGTGCAATGTGCCCGGATAAACCCACAAATGTTGATGTCTCCTTGCTTTTCTTTGTTTTTAAATTTAATTTATATTTATTATTAATTAGAGTAATATTCCATTGTGTACGTGGACCACTTCTTCTTGGTGCATTCCTCGGTTGATGGACATTTTCATTGCTTCCAAGTGTTGGCTATGGTAAATATTGCTGGCGTACAGGTTTGCCAGCCTGTGACTTTTTGATTCTCATTTTCTCAGGTGATAGGCCAAGCAGTGGTTGTGATTGATTGACTGGTAGCTCAATGTTTCCCTTTTCAAAGCACCTACATTGTGTTTTCATTAGTGGCTCTTTACATGCCCCCCCTTACCACCGAGGGTACGCATTTCTCCACACTCCCTTCACCATTTATTTTTTGCAGCACTTTTCCTAATGGCCATTGTGACTGCTGCGAGCTGATAGGTTTTTGTAATATGGGTATGCATGTCATTAAAATTTTTAAAATTCATCATATTCCTACGCCTTTTTCTTTTCTCTTAAAAGAAAAAACCGTGAGTACAATATAGCTCTTGAAATTGTCTTCTTCGAAGGTTGCCCTCTTCTGAATTTTTTGGTCGATTTTTGACCCCAGAAATTTTCTGGAGGGCAGGCGCCATTTACAGAACTGCAAGTTGGTGAAAATTTAGTGACCTTTTGCAGTGGGTTCAAAGCTGCTGTTGTGGGAAACGTCCACAAGGAGGTAGCATTTCTCCATTCCCCAATCTGGGTACTAGGGCAGCAGAGCCTTTCTGGAAGTCATTGTCCTAGGTTGTAAATTAGAATGGAATTTGCCAGGAGAAATCCCCATAAGTTTATGTCTCATTACTTCTTCTTGGTTTTTAAAATTTTTTTAATCTGGGTAAAGTTTAGAAAATTGTTTGTCCTAGGTGTACACAATCTGGTTCATTTGTACATTATGTATGTCTATTAATGTACAGATCCTCTTCCCATGTAAAATATTACAGTGTTCCGTCGACCTCCCTTGCTATATGTTCGGTCTTTTTGATACATGTATATAATATGTATTTGTATATGTATAGTCACACTAATCTTCATTTCTCAATTTCCCCCCTCCTTTCCTTTTAGATGAGCATAGTTTGTTTTCTACGCCTGTGAGTGTCTTTCTCTTTGGAAATATGTTCATCTGTGTCAGTTATTAGATAATGCCGTACGTGATAATATGGGATATAGGTCTTTTGCTTTCCGACCTACTTCATGTTTTGTGATTATCTCCAGGCTCATCTATGGTGCCTCAAAGAGCAGTGCTTCAATGTTTTCCATGGCTAATATTCCATTGTGTACATGGACCACTTCTTCTTGGTGCATTCCTCTGTTGATGGACATTTTCGTTGCTTCCAAGCGTTGCCTATGGTAAATATTGCTGGAGTGCAGGATTGCCAGCCTGCGATTTTTGATTTTCATTCTCTCAGGTGATAGACCCAGCAGTGGGTATGATTGATTGACTGGTATGGTAGCTCAACGTTTACCTTTTCAAGGCACCTCAATTGTGCTTTCATTAGTGGCTCTTACTGCGTCCCCCCTTAGAATCGAGGGTACGCATCTCTCCACAATCACGTCAGCATTTATTGTTTGCAGCATTTTTGTTGATGGTCATTCTGACTGGTGTGAGCTGATAGGTTTTTGTAATTTGGGTTTACATGTCTGTAAAAATTCCTACAATTCATCATTTTTCCACGCCTTTTTCTTTTCTGTTAAAAGAAAAAAAGTGTGAGTATAATATACCTCTTCAAATTTTCTTTTTGGAAGGTTGCACTCTAGAGTTTTTTGGTCGATTTTCGACCTCAGTATATTTTGGAGGGCGGGTGTCATTTACAGACCTGCAATTGGTGAATATTTAGTGACCTTTTGCAGTGGGTTTAAAGCTGCTGTTGTGGGAAACGACCACAAGGATGCAGCATTTCTCCATTCCCAAATCTGGGTACTAGGGCAGCAGAGCCGTTCTGGAAGTCGTTTGCCTAGGTTGTAAATTTGAATGGAATGTGCCAGGAGAACCCCCCATAAGTTTATGTCTCATTACTCCTAGTTCGTTGTTTTAATTTTTTCAATTGGGGTAATGGTTAGAATGTTGCTTGTCCAATGTGTACACACTCTGGTTCATCTACATATTCTATATACCTATTTATGTAGAGATCCTCTTCCCGTGTAAATTATTACAGAGTGTTCCGTAAACCTTCCTTGCTATATGGTCGTTCTTTTTGATATATGTATATAATATGTATTTGTATACCTATGGTAACGCAAATCTTCATTTATCCATTCCCCCCACCTTTCCTTTTAGATAAGCATAGTTTTTTTTAATAAGTCTGTGATTGACTTTCTCTGTGGAAATATGTTCATTTGTGTCAGTTATTAGAGAACGCGTATAAGTGATATCATAGGATATAGGACTTTTGCTTTCCGACTTACCTCATGTTCTGTGATTATCTCCAAGATCATCTATGGTGCCTCAAAGAGCAGTGTTTCATTGTTTTCCATGGCTAGTATTCATTATGCACATGGACCGCTTCTTCTTTATCCTTTCATCTGTTGATGGACATTTTGGTTGCTTCACTGTCTTGTCTATTGTGAATAAGCCTGCAGTGCAGCTTTTGCAGCCCTGGTCTTCTTCATTCTGGTCTTCTTAGGTGAAGAGCCCATTGGTTCGCCTGCTGGATTGAATGGTACCTCTATTTTTCCTTTTCAACGCAGCTTCTTTCTGTTCTCATTATTAGCGTTTAACCCTTTTACATCTCACCAGCAGCTGGAGGGTACACAGTTCTCTAAAACCTCTTCAGCATTGATTGTTTGTAGACTTTTTGCCAATGGTCAGTCGACTGGTGTGAGTTGAAAACTTTTTGTAGGTTAGATAGCATGAGTCTAATACTTCCTGAGGTGGAGCTTTTATCCATTTTCCTTTCTTTAAAAAGAGAGTGAGTAAAACTTACCTCTTCATACTATCTTCTTGAAAATTTTGCCTGTTTTGAATTTTTTTTTATCCATTCCCTACCTCAGCACAATTTTGAGGGCAGGTGTCCTTTACAGCCCTGAGTCCTTGTGAATGGTAAGTGACCATTAGCTGTGGGTTAAAAGCTGCTGTTGCGGGAATCGGCCACAAGGCGGCAGCATTTCTCCTTTACCAAATCTGGTTACTAGGGCAACAGAGCCTTACTGGAAGTGGAGTTCTAGGTGGTAAATTAGAATGGAATGTGCGAGGAAAAAGCCCTTTAAGTTTATGTCTCATTACTTCTTGTTGGTATTTTTAACTTAATTTTTATTTTTTATCACAGCAAACTTGATTACAATGTTTTGTTTGTTCTAGGTGTGCAAGATGTGGTTCTTTCACACATATACATATATCTATTTTTCTTCGGATCCTTTTCCCATGTAGGTTACGAAACAATGTTGAGTAGTCTTCTCTTGGTATTGCGTAGGTCTTTGGTGATTATATATTTCACATGTGTTTGTATCTCTCTGTTAACCTCAATATGGTAATGTATCCAATCCTCACACCTTTCCATTTGGTGAACCATAAGTTTTTTTAATGAATCTATGATAGTGTTTCTCTGTGGAAATATCTTTGTTTGTATCATTTTTTAGGTAACACCTATATGTGATATGATAGGATATGTGTCTTTCGCTTTCTCACTTACTCCAAGTTGCGTGATTACTTCTAGACTCATCTATGGTGCTGCAAATGGCATTGTTTCATTTTTTCACTAGCTCATATTCCATCTGTACATGTAGCAGTTCTTCTTTGTCCACCCATCTGTCGGTGGACTTTTTGGTTACTTCCATATCTTGGCTATTGTAATACTATGCAATGCAGATTTGTGTACCTTTGTCCTTCCAATTCTGTCTTCTTAGTTTATAGGTCCAGGAATAGGTCTGCTGGATCATATGGTAGCTCAATGTTTACCTTTAAAAGGCAATTCTATTCCGTTCTCCTTAGTGGCTCTTTCCAGGTTACGTCCCACTTAAAGTGGAGGGTATGCATTTCTTCCCAGCACCTTCAGCATTTATTCTTTGTAGTTTTTGCTGATGGTTATTCTGAGTGGTGTGAGCTGATACCTCTTTGTGGTTGAATTTGCATGTGTCTCATAATGCGTTGAAATTGAGCTTTAAGACATGTCCTTTTTATTTTTCCAGCTGTGATTGGAGCTTATTTCTTCAAAGTGTTTTCTTAAAGTATGTGTCACCATTTGAAATATTTTGGCCATTATCTCCCTCAAGACATTTTGAGGGCAGGTTTCATTTACAGCCCTGCAGTACTTGTTCATATGAAGTGACCATTAGCTCAGGCTTTAAACCTGCTTTTGCAGGTAACGGCCAGAGAGCGGCAGCCTTTCTACGTTCCCCTTGCTGCTACTAGGGAAACAGACCTACCGGTCCGTGGTGTTCTTCGGTTATAAATTAGAGTGCAATGTGCCCGGATAAACCCACAAATGTTGATGTCTCCTTGCTTTTCTTTGTTTTTAAATTTAATTTATATTTATTATTAATTAGAGTAATATTCCATTGTGTACGTGGACCACTTCTTCTTGGTGCATTCCTCGGTTGATGGACATTTTCATTGCTTCCAAGTGTTGGCTATGGTAAATATTGCTGGCGTACAGGTTTGCCAGCCTGTGACTTTTTGATTCTCATTTTCTCAGGTGATAGGCCAAGCAGTGGTTGTGATTGATTGACTGGTAGCTCAATGTTTCCCTTTTCAAAGCACCTACATTGTGTTTTCATTATTGGCTCTTTACATGCCCCCCCTTACCACCGAGGGTACGCATTTCTCCACACTCCCGTCACCGTTTATTTTTTGCAGCACTTTTCCTAATGGCCATTGTGACTGCTGCGAGCTGATAGGTTTTTGTAATATGGGTATGCATGTCATTAAAATTTTTAAAATTCATCATATTCCTACGCCTTTTTCTTTTCTCTTAAAAGAAAAAACCGTGAGTACAATATAGCTCTTGAAATTGTCTTCTTCGAAGGTTGCCCTCTTCTGAATTTTTTGGTCGATTTTTGACCCCAGAAATTTTCTGGAGGGCAGGCGCCATTTACAGAACTGCAAGTTGGTGAAAATTTAGTGACCTTTTGCAGTGGGTTCAAAGCTGCTGTTGTGGGAAACGTCCACAAGGAGGTAGCATTTCTCCATTCCCCAATCTGGGTACTAGGGCAGCAGAGCCTTTCTGGAAGTCATTGTCCTAGGTTGTAAATTAGAATGGAATTTGCCAGGAGAAATCCCCATAAGTTTATGTCTCATTACTTCTTCTTGGTTTTTAAAATTTTTTTAATCTGGGTAAAGTTTAGAAAATTGTTTGTCCTAGGTGTACACAATCTGGTTCATTTGTACATTATGTATGTCTATTAATGTACAGATCCTCTTCCCATGTAAAATATTACAGTGTTCCGTCGACCTCCCTTGCTATATGTTCGGTCTTTTTGATACATGTATATAATATGTATTTGTATATGTATAGTCACACTAATCTTCATTTCTCAATTTCCCCCCTCCTTTCCTTTTAGATGAGCATAGTTTGTTTTCTACGCCTGTGAGTGTCTTTCTCTTTGGAAATATGTTCATCTGTGTCAGTTATTAGATAATGCCGTACGTGATAATATGGGATATAGGTCTTTTGCTTTCCGACCTACTTCATGTTTTGTGATTATCTCCAGGCTCATCTATGGTGCCTCAAAGAGCAGTACTTCAATGTTTTCCATGGCTAATATTCCATTGTGTACATGGACCACTTCTTCTTGGTGCATTCCTCTGTTGATGGACATTTTCGTTGCTTCCAAGTGTTGCCTATGGTAAATATTGCTGGAGTGCAGGATTGCCAGCCTGCGATTTTTGATTTTCATTCTCTCAGGTGATAGACCCAGCAGTGGGTATGATTGATTGACTGGTATGGTAGCTCAACGTTTACCTTTTCAAGGCACCTCAATTGTGCTGTCATTAGTGGCTCTTACCACGTCCCCCTTAGAATCGAGGGTACGCATTTCTCCACAATCACGTCAGCATTTCTTGTTTGCAGCATTTTTGTTGATGGCCATTCTGACTGGGGTGAGCTGATAGGTTTTTGTAATTTGGGTTTACATGTCTGTAAAAATTCCTACAATTCATCATTTTTCCACGCCTTTTGCTTTTCTGTTAAAAGAAAAAAGAAAAAGAGTGTGAGTATAATATACCTCTTCAAATTTTCTTTTTGGAAGGTTGCACTCTAGAATTTTTTGGTCGATTTTCGACCTCAGTATTTTTTGGAGGGCAGGTGTCATTTACAGAACTGCAATTGGTGAACATTTAGTGACCTTTTGCAGTGGGTTTAAAGCTGCTGTTGTGGGAAACGGCCACAAGGATGCAGCATTTCTCCATTCCCAAATCGGGGTACTAGGGCAGCAGAGCCCGTTCTGGAAGTCGTTTGCCTAGGTGGTCAATTTGAATGGAATGTGCCAGGAAAACCCCCCATAAGTTTATGTCTCATTACTCCTAGTTCGTTGTTTTAATTTTTTCAATTGGGGTAATGGTTAGAATGTTGCTTGTCCAAGGTGTACACACTCTGGTTCATCTACATATTCTATATACCTATTTATGTAGAGATCCTCTTCCCGTGTAAATTATTACAGAGTGTTCCGTAAACCTTCCTTGCTATATGGTCGGTCTTTTTGATATATGTATATAATATGTATTTGTATACATATGGTAACGCTAATCTTCATTTATCCATTCCCCCACCTTTCCTTTTAGATAAGCATAGTTTTTTTTTTTAATAAGTCTGTGATGGACTTTCTCTGTGGAAATATGTTCATTTGTGTCAGTTATTAGAGAACGCCTATAAGTGATATCATGGGATATAGGACTTTTGCTTTCCGACTTACCTCATGTTCTGTGATTATCTCCAAGATCATCTATGGTGCCTCAAAGAGCAGTGTTTCATTGTTTTCCATGGCTAGTATTCATTGTGTACATGGGCCGCTTCTTCCTTTTCCTTTCATCTGTTGATGGACATTTTGGTTGCTTCACTGTCTTGTCTATTGTGAATAAGGCTGCAGTGCAGCTTTTGCAGCCCGGGTCTTCTTCATTCTGGTCTTCTCAGGTGAGAGGCCCATTGGTGCGCCTGCTGGATTGAATGGTACCTCAATTTTTCCTTTTCAACGCAGCTCCTTTCTGTTCTCATTATTAGCGTTTAACCCTTTTACATCTCACCAGCAGCTAGAGGGTACACAGTTCTCTAAAACCTCTTCAGCATTGACTGTTTGTAGACTTTTTGCCAATGGTCAGTCGACGGGTGTGAGTTGAGAACTTTTCGTAGATTAGATTGCATGAGTCTAATACTTCCTGAGGTTGAGCTTTTATCCATTTCCCTTTCTTTAAAAAGAGAGTGAGTAAAACTTACCTCTTCATACTAGCTTCGTGAACATTTTGCCTGTTTTGAATTTTTTTTATCCATTCCCTACCTCAGCACAATTTTGAGGGCAGGTGTCCTTTACAGCCCTGCGTCCTTGTGAATGAATGGTAAGTGACCATTAGCTGTGGGTTAAAAGCTGCTGTTGCGGGAATCGGCCACAAGGCGGCAGCATTTCTCCTTTACCAAATCTGGTTACTAGGGCAACAGAGCCTTACTGGAAGTGGTGTTCTAGGTTGTAAATTAGAATGGAATATGCGAGGAAAAAGCCCTTTAAGTTTATGTCTCATTACTTCTTGTTGGTATTTTTAACTTAATTTTTATTTTTTTTCACAGCAAACTTGATTACAATGTTTTGTTTGTTCTAGGTGTGCAAGATGTGGTTCTTTCACACATATACATATATCTATTTTTCTTCGGATCCTTTTCCCATGTAGATTACGACACAATGTTGAGTAGTCTTCTCTTGGTATTGCGTAGGTCTTTGGTGATTATATATTTCACATTTGTTTGTATCTCTCTGTTCACCTCAATACGGTAATGTATCCAATCTTCACACCTTTCCTTTTGGTGAACCATAAGATTTTTTTTCATGAATCTATGATAGTGTTTCTCTGTGGAAATACCTTTGTTTGTATCATTTTTTAGGTAACACCTATATGTGATATGATAGGATATGTGTCTTTCGCTTTCTCACTTACTCCAAGTTGCGTGATTACTTCTAGACTCATCTATGGTGCTGCAAATGGCATTGTTTCATTTTTTCCCTAGCTCATATTCCATCTGTACATGTAGCAGTTTTTCTTTGTCCACCCATCTGTCGTTGGACTTTTTGGTTACTTCCGTATCTTGGCCATTGTTATACTATGCAATGCAGATTTGCGTACCTGTGTCCTTCCAATTCTGTCTTCTTAGGTTATAGGTCCAGGAATAGGTCTGCTGGATCATATGGTAGCTCAATGTTTACCTTTTAAAGGCACCTCTATTCTTTTCTCTTTAGTGGCTCTTTCCAGGTTACGTCCCACTTAAAGTGGAGGGTATGCATTTCTTCCCAGCACCTTCAGCATTTATTCTTTGTAGTTTTTGCTGATGGTTATTCTGAGTGGTGTGAGCTGATACCTCTTTGTGGTTGAATTTGCATGTGTCTCATAATGCGTTGAAATTGAGCTTTAAGACATGTCCTTTTTATTTTTCCAGCTGTGATTGGAGCTTATTTCTTCAAAGTGTTTTCTTAAAGTATGTGTCACCATTTGAAATATTTTGGCCATTATCTCCCTCAAGACATTTTGAGGGCAGGTTTCATTTACAGCCCTGCAGTACTTGTTCATATGAAGTGACCATTAGCTCAGGCTTTAAACCTGCTTTTGCAGGTAACGGCCAGAGAGCGGCAGCCTTTCTACGTTCCCCTTGCTGCTACTAGGGAAACAGACCTACCGGTCCGTGGTGTTCTTCGGTTATAAATTAGAGTGCAATGTGCCCGGATAAACCCACAAATGTTGATGTCTCCTTGCTTTTCTTTGTTTTTAAATTTAATTTATATTTATTATTAATTAGAGTAATATTCCATTGTGTACGTGGACCACTTCTTCTTGGTGCATTCCTCGGTTGATGGACATTTTCATTGCTTCCAAGTGTTGGCTATGGTAAATATTGCTGGCGTACAGGTTTGCCAGCCTGTGACTTTTTGATTCTCATTTTCTCAGGTGATAGGCCAAGCAGTGGTTGTGATTGATTGACTGGTAGCTCAATGTTTCCCTTTTCAAAGCACCTACATTGTGTTTTCATTATTGGCTCTTTACATGCCCCCCCTTACCACCGAGGGTACGCATTTCTCCACACTCCCGTCACCGTTTATTTTTTGCAGCACTTTTCCTAATGGCCATTGTGACTGCTGCGAGCTGATAGGTTTTTGTAATATGGGTATGCATGTCATTAAAATTTTTAAAATTCATCATATTCCTACGCCTTTTTCTTTTCTCTTAAAAGAAAAAACCGTGAGTACAATATAGCTCTTGAAATTGTCTTCTTCGAAGGTTGCCCTCTTCTGAATTTTTTGGTCGATTTTTGACCCCAGAAATTTTCTGGAGGGCAGGCGCCATTTACAGAACTGCAAGTTGGTGAAAATTTAGTGACCTTTTGCAGTGGGTTCAAAGCTGCTGTTGTGGGAAACGTCCACAAGGAGGTAGCATTTCTCCATTCCCCAATCTGGGTACTAGGGCAGCAGAGCCTTTCTGGAAGTCATTGTCCTAGGTTGTAAATTAGAATGGAATTTGCCAGGAGAAATCCCCATAAGTTTATGTCTCATTACTTCTTCTTGGTTTTTAAAATTTTTTTAATCTGGGTAAAGTTTAGAAAATTGTTTGTCCTAGGTGTACACAATCTGGTTCATTTGTACATTATGTATGTCTATTAATGTACAGATCCTCTTCCCATGTAAAATATTACAGTGTTCCGTCGACCTCCCTTGCTATATGTTCGGTCTTTTTGATACATGTATATAATATGTATTTGTATATGTATAGTCACACTAATCTTCATTTCTCAATTTCCCCCCTCCTTTCCTTTTAGATGAGCATAGTTTGTTTTCTACGCCTGTGAGTGTCTTTCTCTTTGGAAATATGTTCATCTGTGTCAGTTATTAGATAATGCCGTACGTGATAATATGGGATATAGGTCTTTTGCTTTCCGACCTACTTCATGTTTTGTGATTATCTCCAGGCTCATCTATGGTGCCTCAAAGAGCAGTGCTTCAATGTTTTCCATGGCTAATATTCCATTGTGTACATGGACCACTTCTTCTTGGTGCATTCCTCTGTTGATGGACATTTTCGTTGCTTCCAAGCGTTGCCTATGGTAAATATTGCTGGAGTGCAGGATTGCCAGCCTGCGATTTTTGATTTTCATTCTCTCAGGTGATAGACCCAGCAGTGGGTATGATTGATTGACTGGTATGGTAGCTCAACGTTTACCTTTTCAAGGCACCTCAATTGTGCTGTCATTAGTGGCTCTTACCACGTCCCCCTTAGAATCGAGGGTACGCATTTCTCCACAATCACGTCAGCATTTCTTGTTTGCAGCATTTTTGTTGATGGCCATTCTGACTGGGGTGAGCTGATAGGTTTTTGTAATTTGGGTTTACATGTCTGTAAAAATTCCTACAATTCATCATTTTTCCACGCCTTTTGCTTTTCTGTTAAAAGAAAAAAGAAAAAGAGTGTGAGTATAATATACCTCTTCAAATTTTCTTTTTGGAAGGTTGCACTCTAGAATTTTTTGGTCGATTTTCGACCTCAGTATTTTTTGGAGGGCAGGTGTCATTTACAGAACTGCAATTGGTGAACATTTAGTGACCTTTTGCAGTGGATTTAAAGCTGCTGTTGTGGGAAACGGCCACAAGGATGCAGCATTTCTCCATTCCCAAATCGGGGTACTAGGGCAGCAGAGCCGTTCTGGAAGTCGTTTGCCTAGGTGGTCAATTTGAATGGAATGTGCCAGGAAAACCCCCCATAAGTTTATGTCTCATTACTCCTAGTTCGTTGTTTTAATTTTTTCAATTGGGGTAATGGTTAGAATGTTGCTTGTCCAAGGTGTACACACTCTGGTTCATCTACATATTCTATATACCTATTTATGTAGAGATCCTCTTCCCGTGTAAATTATTACAGAGTGTTCCGTAAACCTTCCTTGCTATATGGTCGGTCTTTTTGATATATGTATATAATATGTATTTGTATACATATGGTAACGCTAATCTTCATTTATCCATTCCCCCACCTTTCCTTTTAGATAAGCATAGTTTTTTTTTTTAATAAGTCTGTGATGGACTTTCTCTGTGGAAATATGTTCATTTGTGTCAGTTATTAGAGAACGCCTATAAGTGATATCATGGGATATAGGACTTTTGCTTTCCGACTTACCTCATGTTCTGTGATTATCTCCAAGATCATCTATGGTGCCTCAAAGAGCAGTGTTTCATTGTTTTCCATGGCTAGTATTCATTGTGTACATGGGCCGCTTCTTCCTTTTCCTTTCATCTGTTGATGGACATTTTGGTTGCTTCACTGTCTTGTCTATTGTGAATAAGGCTGCAGTGCAGCTTTTGCAGCCCGGGTCTTCTTCATTCTGGTCTTCTCAGGTGAGAGGCCCATTGGTGCGCCTGCTGGATTGAATGGTACCTCAATTTTTCCTTTTCAACGCAGCTCCTTTCTGTTCTCATTATTAGCGTTTAACCCTTTTACATCTCACCAGCAGCTAGAGGGTACACAGTTCTCTAAAACCTCTTCAGCATTGACTGTTTGTAGACTTTTTGCCAATGGTCAGTCGACGGGTGTGAGTTGAAAACTTTTCGTAGATTAGATTGCATGAGTCTAATACTTCCTGAGGTTGAGCTTTTATCCATTTCCCTTTCTTTAAAAAGAGAGTGAGTAAAATTTACCTCTTCATACTAGCTTCGTGAACATTTTGCCTGTTTTGAATTTTTTTTATCCATTCCCTACCTCAGCACAATTTTGAGGGCAGGTGTCCTTTACAGCCCTGCGTCCTTGTGAATGAATGGTAAGTGACCATTAGCTGTGGGTTAAAAGCTGCTCTTGCGGGAATCGGCCACAAGGCGGCAGCATTTCTCCTTTACCAAATCTGGTTACTAGGGCAACAGAGCCTTACTGGAAGTGGTGTTCTAGGTTGCAAATTAGAATGGAATGTGCGAGGCAAAAGCCCTTTAAGTTTATGTCTCATTACTTCTTGTTGGTATTTTTAACTTAATTTTTATTTTTTATCACAGCAAACTTGATTACAATGTTTTGTTTGTTCTAGGTGTGCAAGATGTGGTTCTTTCACACATATACATATATCTATTCTTCTTCGGATCCTTTTCCCATGTAGGTTATGACACAGTGTTGAGTAGTCTTCTCTTGGTATTGCGTAGGTCTTTGGTGATTATGTATTTCACGTGTGTTTGTGTCTCTCTGTTAACCTCAATATGGTAATGTATCCAATCCTCACACCTTTCCATTTGGTGAACCATAAGTTTTTTTAATGAATCTATGATAGTGTTTCTCTGTGGAAATACCTTTGTCTGTATCATTTTTTAGGTAACACCTATATGTGATATGATAGGCTATGTGTCTTTCGCTTTCTCACTTACTCCGAGTTGCGTGATTACTTCTAGACTCATCTATGGTGCTGCAAATGGCATTGTTTCATTTTTTCACTAGCTCATATTCCATCTGTACAGGTAGCAGTTCTTCTTTGTCCACCCATCTGTCGGTGGACTTTTTGGTTACTTCCATATCTTGGCCATTGTAATACTGTGCAATGCAGATTTGCGTGCCTGTGTCCTTCCAATTCTGTCTTCTTAGGTTATAGGTCCAGGAATAGGTCTGCTGGATCATATGGTAGCTCAATGTTTACCTTTTAAAGGCACCTCTATTCTGATCTCTTTAGTGGCTCTTTCCAGGTTACGTCCCACTTAAAGTGGAGGGTATGTATTTCTTCCCAGCACCTTCAGCATTTATTCTTTGTAGTTTTTGCTGATGGTTATTCTGAGTGGTGTGAGCTGATACCTCTTTGTGGTTGAATTTGCATGTGTCTCATAATGCGTTGAAATTGAGCTTTAAGACTTGTCCTTTTTATTTTTCCAGCTGTGATTGGAGCTTATTTCTTCAAAGTGTTTTCTTAAAGTATGTGTCACCGTTTGAAATATTTTGGCCATGATCTCCCTCAAGACATTTTGAGGGCAGGTTTCATTTACAGCCCTGCAGTACTTGTTCATATGAAGTGACCATTAGCTCAGGCTTTAAACCTGCTTTTGCAGGTAACGGCCAGAGAGCGGCAGCCTTTCTACGTTCCCCTTGCTGCTACTAGGGAAACAGACCTACCGGTCCGTGGTGTTCTTCGGTTATAAATTAGAGTGCAATGTGCCCGGATAAACCCACAAATGTTGATGTCTCCTTGC
The DNA here is from genome assembly GCF_965194805.1 of Balaenoptera borealis. Lineage (NCBI taxonomy): Eukaryota > Metazoa > Chordata > Mammalia > Artiodactyla > Balaenopteridae > Balaenoptera > Balaenoptera borealis. The sequence continues at coordinate 25,415 of NW_028123425.1, forward strand.
TTTTCTTTGTTTTTAAATTTAATTTATATTTATTATTAATTAGAGTAATATTCCATTGTGTACGTGGACCACTTCTTCTTGGTGCATTCCTCGGTTGATGGACATTTTCATTGCTTCCAAGTGTTGGCTATGGTAAATATTGCTGGCGTACAGGTTTGCCAGCCTGTGACTTTTTGATTCTCATTTTCTCAGGTGATAGGCCAAGCAGTGGTTGTGATTGATTGACTGGTAGCTCAATGTTTCCCTTTTCAAAGCACCTACATTGTGTTTTCATTAGTGGCTCTTTACATGCCCCCCCTTACCACCGAGGGTACGCATTTCTCCACACTCCCTTCACCATTTATTTTTTGCAGCACTTTTCCTAATGGCCATTGTGACTGCTGCGAGCTGATAGGTTTTTGTAATATGGGTATGCATGTCATTAAAATTTTTAAAATTCATCATATTCCTACGCCTTTTTCTTTTCTCTTAAAAGAAAAAACCGTGAGTACAATATAGCTCTTGAAATTGTCTTCTTCGAAGGTTGCCCTCTTCTGAATTTTTTGGTCGATTTTTGACCCCAGAAATTTTCTGGAGGGCAGGCGCCATTTACAGAACTGCAAGTTGGTGAAAATTTAGTGACCTTTTGCAGTGGGTTCAAAGCTGCTGTTGTGGGAAACGTCCACAAGGAGGTAGCATTTCTCCATTCCCCAATCTGGGTACTAGGGCAGCAGAGCCTTTCTGGAAGTCATTGTCCTAGGTTGTAAATTAGAATGGAATTTGCCAGGAGAAATCCCCATAAGTTTATGTCTCATTACTTCTTCTTGGTTTTTAAAATTTTTTTAATCTGGGTAAAGTTTAGAAAATTGTTTGTCCTAGGTGTACACAATCTGGTTCATTTGTACATTATGTATGTCTATTAATGTACAGATCCTCTTCCCATGTAAAATATTACAGTGTTCCGTCGACCTCCCTTGCTATATGTTCGGTCTTTTTGATACATGTATATAATATGTATTTGTATATGTATAGTCACACTAATCTTCATTTCTCAATTTCCCCCCTCCTTTCCTTTTAGATGAGCATAGTTTGTTTTCTACGCCTGTGAGTGTCTTTCTCTTTGGAAATATGTTCATCTGTGTCAGTTATTAGATAATGCCGTACGTGATAATATGGGATATAGGTCTTTTGCTTTCCGACCTACTTCATGTTTTGTGATTATCTCCAGGCTCATCTATGGTGCCTCAAAGAGCAGTGCTTCAATGTTTTCCATGGCTAATATTCCATTGTGTACATGGACCACTTCTTCTTGGTGCATTCCTCTGTTGATGGACATTTTCGTTGCTTCCAAGCGTTGCCTATGGTAAATATTGCTGGAGTGCAGGATTGCCAGCCTGCGATTTTTGATTTTCATTCTCTCAGGTGATAGACCCAGCAGTGGGTATGATTGATTGACTGGTATGGTAGCTCAACGTTTACCTTTTCAAGGCACCTCAATTGTGCTGTCATTAGTGGCTCTTACCACGTCCCCCTTAGAATCGAGGGTACGCATTTCTCCACAATCACGTCAGCATTTCTTGTTTGCAGCATTTTTGTTGATGGCCATTCTGACTGGGGTGAGCTGATAGGTTTTTGTAATTTGGGTTTACATGTCTGTAAAAATTCCTACAATTCATCATTTTTCCACGCCTTTTGCTTTTCTGTTAAAAGAAAAAAGAAAAAGAGTGTGAGTATAATATACCTCTTCAAATTTTCTTTTTGGAAGGTTGCACTCTAGAATTTTTTGGTCGATTTTCGACCTCAGTATTTTTTGGAGGGCAGGTGTCATTTACAGAACTGCAATTGGTGAACATTTAGTGACCTTTTGCAGTGGGTTTAAAGCTGCTGTTGTGGGAAACGGCCACAAGGATGCAGCATTTCTCCATTCCCAAATCGGGGTACTAGGGCAGCAGAGCCGTTCTGGAAGTCGTTTGCCTAGGTGGTCAATTTGAATGGAATGTGCCAGGAAAACCCCCCATAAGTTTATGTCTCATTACTCCTAGTTCGTTGTTTTAATTTTTTCAATTGGGGTAATGGTTAGAATGTTGCTTGTCCAAGGTGTACACACTCTGGTTCATCTACATATTCTATATACCTATTTATGTAGAGATCCTCTTCCCGTGTAAATTATTACAGAGTGTTCCGTAAACCTTCCTTGCTATATGGTCGGTCTTTTTGATATATGTATATAATATGTATTTGTATACATATGGTAACGCTAATCTTCATTTATCCATTCCCCCACCTTTCCTTTTAGATAAGCATAGTTTTTTTTTTTAATAAGTCTGTGATGGACTTTCTCTGTGGAAATATGTTCATTTGTGTCAGTTATTAGAGAACGCCTATAAGTGATATCATGGGATATAGGACTTTTGCTTTCCGACTTACCTCATGTTCTGTGATTATCTCCAAGATCATCTATGGTGCCTCAAAGAGCAGTGTTTCATTGTTTTCCATGGCTAGTATTCATTGTGTACATGGGCCGCTTCTTCCTTTTCCTTTCATCTGTTGATGGACATTTTGGTTGCTTCACTGTCTTGTCTATTGTGAATAAGGCTGCAGTGCAGCTTTTGCAGCCCGGGTCTTCTTCATTCTGGTCTTCTCAGGTGAGAGGCCCATTGGTGCGCCTGCTGGATTGAATGGTACCTCAATTTTTCCTTTTCAACGCAGCTCCTTTCTGTTCTCATTATTAGCGTTTAACCCTTTTACATCTCACCAGCAGCTAGAGGGTACACAGTTCTCTAAAACCTCTTCAGCATTGACTGTTTGTAGACTTTTTGCCAATGGTCAGTCGACGGGTGTGAGTTGAGAACTTTTCGTAGATTAGATTGCATGAGTCTAATACTTCCTGAGGTTGAGCTTTTATCCATTTCCCTTTCTTTAAAAAGAGAGTGAGTAAAACTTACCTCTTCATACTAGCTTCGTGAACATTTTGCCTGTTTTGAATTTTTTTTATCCATTCCCTACCTCAGCACAATTTTGAGGGCAGGTGTCCTTTACAGCCCTGCGTCCTTGTGAATGAATGGTAAGTGACCATTAGCTGTGGGTTAAAAGCTGCTCTTGCGGGAATCGGCCACAAGGCGGCAGCATTTCTCCTTTACCAAATCTGGTTACTAGGGCAACAGAGCCTTACTGGAAGTGGTGTTCTAGGTTGCAAATTAGAATGGAATGTGCGAGGCAAAAGCCCTTTAAGTTTATGTCTCATTACTTCTTGTTGGTATTTTTAACTTAATTTTTATTTTTTATCACAGCAAACTTGATTACAATGTTTTGTTTGTTCTAGGTGTGCAAGATGTGGTTCTTTCACACATATACATATATCTATTCTTCTTCGGATCCTTTTCCCATGTAGGTTATGACACAGTGTTGAGTAGTCTTCTCTTGGTATTGCGTAGGTCTTTGGTGATTATGTATTTCACGTGTGTTTGTGTCTCTCTGTTAACCTCAATATGGTAATGTATCCAATCCTCACACCTTTCCATTTGGTGAACCATAAGTTTTTTTAATGAATCTATGATAGTGTTTCTCTGTGGAAATACCTTTGTCTGTATCATTTTTTAGGTAACACCTATATGTGATATGATAGGCTATGTGTCTTTCGCTTTCTCACTTACTCCGAGTTGCGTGATTACTTCTAGACTCATCTATGGTGCTGCAAATGGCATTGTTTCATTTTTTCACTAGCTCATATTCCATCTGTACAGGTAGCAGTTCTTCTTTGTCCACCCATCTGTCGGTGGACTTTTTGGTTACTTCCATATCTTGGCCATTGTAATACTGTGCAATGCAGATTTGCGTGCCTGTGTCCTTCCAATTCTGTCTTCTTAGGTTATAGGTCCAGGAATAGGTCTGCTGGATCATATGGTAGCTCAATGTTTACCTTTTAAAGGCACCTCTATTCTGATCTCTTTAGTGGCTCTTTCCAGGTTACGTCCCACTTAAAGTGGAGGGTATGTATTTCTTCCCAGCACCTTCAGCATTTATTCTTTGTAGTTTTTGCTGATGGTTATTCTGAGTGGTGTGAGCTGATACCTCTTTGTGGTTGAATTTGCATGTGTCTCATAATGCGTTGAAATTGAGCTTTAAGACTTGTCCTTTTTATTTTTCCAGCTGTGATTGGAGCTTATTTCTTCAAAGTGTTTTCTTAAAGTATGTGTCACCGTTTGAAATATTTTGGCCATGATCTCCCTCAAGACATTTTGAGGGCAGGTTTCATTTACAGCCCTGCAGTACTTGTTCATATGAAGTGACCATTAGCTCAGGCTTTAAACCTGCTTTTGCAGGTAACGGCCAGAGAGCGGCAGCCTTTCTACGTTCCCCTTGCTGCTACTAGGGAAACAGACCTACCGGTCCGTGGTGTTCTTCGGTTATAAATTAGAGTGCAATGTGCCCGGATAAACCCACAAATGTTGATGTCTCCTTGCTTTTCTTTGTTTTTAAATTTAATTTATATTTATTATTAATTAGAGTAATATTCCATTGTGTACGTGGACCACTTCTTCTTGGTGCATTCCTCGGTTGATGGACATTTTCATTGCTTCCAAGTGTTGGCTATGGTAAATATTGCTGGCGTACAGGTTTGCCAGCCTGTGACTTTTTGATTCTCATTTTCTCAGGTGATAGGCCAAGCAGTGGTTGTGATTGATTGACTGGTAGCTCAATGTTTCCCTTTTCAAAGCACCTACATTGTGTTTTCATTAGTGGCTCTTTACATGCCCCCCCTTACCACCGAGGGTACGCATTTCTCCACACTCCCTTCACCGTTTATTTTTTGCAGCACTTTTCCTAATGGCCATTGTGACTGCTGCGAGCTGATAGGTTTTTGTAATATGGGTATGCATGTCATTAAAATTTTTAAAATTCATCATATTCCTACGCCTTTTTCTTTTCTCTTAAAAGAAAAAACCGTGAGTACAATATAGCTCTTGAAATTGTCTTCTTCGAAGGTTGCCCTCTTCTGAATTTTTTGGTCGATTTTTGACCCCAGAAATTTTCTGGAGGGCAGGCGCCATTTACAGAACTGCAAGTTGGTGAAAATTTAGTGACCTTTTGCAGTGGGTTCAAAGCTGCTGTTGTGGGAAACGTCCACAAGGAGGTAGCATTTCTCCATTCCCCAATCTGGGTACTAGGGCAGCAGAGCCTTTCTGGAAGTCATTGTCCTAGGTTGTAAATTAGAATGGAATTTGCCAGGAGAAATCCCCATAAGTTTATGTCTCATTACTTCTTCTTGGTTTTTAAAATTTTTTTAATCTGGGTAAAGTTTAGAAAATTGTTTGTCCTAGGTGTACACAATCTGGTTCATTTGTACATTATGTATGTCTATTAATGTACAGATCCTCTTCCCATGTAAAATATTACAGTGTTCCGTCGACCTCCCTTGCTATATGTTCGGTCTTTTTGATACATGTATATAATATGTATTTGTATATGTATAGTCACACTAATCTTCATTTCTCAATTTCCCCCCTCCTTTCCTTTTAGATGAGCATAGTTTGTTTTCTACGCCTGTGAGTGTCTTTCTCTTTGGAAATATGTTCATCTGTGTCAGTTATTAGATAATGCCGTACGTGATAATATGGGATATAGGTCTTTTGCTTTCCGACCTACTTCATGTTTTGTGATTATCTCCAGGCTCATCTATGGTGCCTCAAAGAGCAGTGCTTCAATGTTTTCCATGGCTAATATTCCATTGTGTACATGGACCACTTCTTCTTGGTGCATTCCTCTGTTGATGGACATTTTCGTTGCTTCCAAGCGTTGCCTATGGTAAATATTGCTGGAGTGCAGGATTGCCAGCCTGCGATTTTTGATTTTCATTCTCTCAGGTGATAGACCCAGCAGTGGGTATGATTGATTGACTGGTATGGTAGCTCAACGTTTACCTTTTCAAGGCACCTCAATTGTGCTGTCATTAGTGGCTCTTACCACGTCCCCCTTAGAATCGAGGGTACGCATTTCTCCACAATCACGTCAGCATTTCTTGTTTGCAGCATTTTTGTTGATGGCCATTCTGACTGGGGTGAGCTGATAGGTTTTTGTAATTTGGGTTTACATGTCTGTAAAAATTCCTACAATTCATCATTTTTCCACGCCTTTTGCTTTTCTGTTAAAAGAAAAAAGAAAAAGAGTGTGAGTATAATATACCTCTTCAAATTTTCTTTTTGGAAGGTTGCACTCTAGAATTTTTTGGTCGATTTTCGACCTCAGTATTTTTTGGAGGGCAGGTGTCATTTACAGAACTGCAATTGGTGAACATTTAGTGACCTTTTGCAGTGGGTTTAAAGCTGCTGTTGTGGGAAACGGCCACAAGGATGCAGCATTTCTCCATTCCCAAATCTGGGTACTAGGGCAGCAGAGCCGTTCTGGAAGTCGTTTGCCTAGGTGGTCAATTTGAATGGAATGTGCCAGGAAAACCCCCCATAAGTTTATGTCTCATTACTCCTAGTTCGTTGTTTTAATTTTTTCAATTGGGGTAATGGTTAGAATGTTGCTTGTCCAAGGTGTACACACTCTGGTTCATCTACATATTCTATATACCTATTTATGTAGAGATCCTCTTCCCGTGTAAATTATTACAGAGTGTTCCGTAAACCTTCCTTGCTATATGGTCGGTCTTTTTGATATATGTATATAATATGTATTTGTATACATATGGTAACGCTAATCTTCATTTATCCATTCCCCCACCTTTCCTTTTAGATAAGCATAGTTTTTTTTTTTTTAATAAGTCTGTGATGGACTTTCTCTGTGGAAATATGTTCATTTGTGTCAGTTATTAGAGAACGCCTATAAGTGATATCATGGGATATAGGACTTTTGCTTTCCGACTTACCTCATGTTCTGTGATTATCTCCAAGATCATCTATGGTGCCTCAAAGAGCAGTGTTTCATTGTTTTCCATGGCTAGTATTCATTGTGTACATGGGCCGCTTCTTCCTTTTCCTTTCATCTGTTGATGGACATTTTGGTTGCTTCACTGTCTTGTCTATTGTGAATAAGGCTGCAGTGCAGCTTTTGCAGCCCGGGTCTTCTTCATTCTGGTCTTCTCAGGTGAGAGGCCCATTGGTGCGCCTGCTGGATTGAATGGTACCTCAATTTTTCCTTTTCAACGCAGCTCCTTTCTGTTCTCATTATTAGCGTTTAACCCTTTTACATCTCACCAGCAGCTAGAGGGTACACAGTTCTCTAAAACCTCTTCAGCATTGACTGTTTGTAGACTTTTTGCCAATGGTCAGTCGACGGGTGTGAGTTGAGAACTTTTCGTAGATTAGATTGCATGAGTCTAATACTTCCTGAGGTTGAGCTTTTATCCATTTCCCTTTCTTTAAAAAGAGAGTGAGTAAAACTTACCTCTTCATACTAGCTTCGTGAACATTTTGCCTGTTTTGAATTTTTTTTATCCATTCCCTACCTCAGCACAATTTTGAGGGCAGGTGTCCTTTACAGCCCTGCGTCCTTGTGAATGAATGGTAAGTGACCATTAGCTGTGGGTTAAAAGCTGCTCTTGCGGGAATCGGCCACAAGGCGGCAGCATTTCTCCTTTACCAAATCTGGTTACTAGGGCAACAGAGCCTTACTGGAAGTGGTGTTCTAGGTTGCAAATTAGAATGGAATGTGCGAGGCAAAAGCCCTTTAAGTTTATGTCTCATTACTTCTTGTTGGTATTTTTAACTTAATTTTTATTTTTTATCACAGCAAACTTGATTACAATGTTTTGTTTGTTCTAGGTGTGCAAGATGTGGTTCTTTCACACATATACATATATCTATTCTTCTTCGGATCCTTTTCCCATGTAGGTTATGACACAGTGTTGAGTAGTCTTCTCTTGGTATTGCGTAGGTCTTTGGTGATTATGTATTTCACGTGTGTTTGTGTCTCTCTGTTAACCTCAATATGGTAATGTATCCAATCCTCACACCTTTCCATTTGGTGAACCATAAGTTTTTTTAATGAATCTATGATAGTGTTTCTCTGTGGAAATACCTTTGTCTGTATCATTTTTTAGGTAACACCTATATGTGATATGATAGGCTATGTGTCTTTCGCTTTCTCACTTACTCCGAGTTGCGTGATTACTTCTAGACTCATCTATGGTGCTGCAAATGGCATTGTTTCATTTTTTCACTAGCTCATATTCCATCTGTACAGGTAGCAGTTCTTCTTTGTCCACCCATCTGTCGGTGGACTTTTTGGTTACTTCCATATCTTGGCCATTGTAATACTGTGCAATGCAGATTTGCGTGCCTGTGTCCTTCCAATTCTGTCTTCTTAGGTTATAGGTCCAGGAATAGGTCTGCTGGATCATATGGTAGCTCAATGTTTACCTTTTAAAGGCACCTCTATTCTGATCTCTTTAGTGGCTCTTTCCAGGTTACGTCCCACTTAAAGTGGAGGGTATGTATTTCTTCCCAGCACCTTCAGCATTTATTCTTTGTAGTTTTTGCTGATGGTTATTCTGAGTGGTGTGAGCTGATACCTCTTTGTGGTTGAATTTGCATGTGTCTCATAATGCGTTGAAATTGAGCTTTAAGACTTGTCCTTTTTATTTTTCCAGCTGTGATTGGAGCTTATTTCTTCAAAGTGTTTTCTTAAAGTATGTGTCACCGTTTGAAATATTTTGGCCATGATCTCCCTCAAGACATTTTGAGGGCAGGTTTCATTTACAGCCCTGCAGTACTTGTTCATATGAAGTGACCATTAGCTCAGGCTTTAAACCTGCTTTTGCAGGTAACGGCCAGAGAGCGGCAGCCTTTCTACGTTCCCCTTGCTGCTACTAGGGAAACAGACCTACCGGTCCGTGGTGTTCTTCGGTTATAAATTAGAGTGCAATGTGCCCGGATAAACCCACAAATGTTGATGTCTCCTTGCTTTTCTTTGTTTTTAAATTTAATTTATATTTATTATTAATTAGAGTAATATTCCATTGTGTACGTGGACCACTTCTTCTTGGTGCATTCCTCGGTTGATGGACATTTTCATTGCTTCCAAGTGTTGGCTATGGTAAATATTGCTGGCGTACAGGTTTGCCAGCCTGTGACTTTTTGATTCTCATTTTCTCAGGTGATAGGCCAAGCAGTGGTTGTGATTGATTGACTGGTAGCTCAATGTTTCCCTTTTCAAAGCACCTACATTGTGTTTTCATTAGTGGCTCTTTACATGCCCCCCCTTACCACCGAGGGTACGCATTTCTCCACACTCCCTTCACCGTTTATTTTTTGCAGCACTTTTCCTAATGGCCATTGTGACTGCTGCGAGCTGATAGGTTTTTGTAATATGGGTATGCATGTCATTAAAATTTTTAAAATTCATCATATTCCTACGCCTTTTTCTTTTCTCTTAAAAGAAAAAACCGTGAGTACAATATAGCTCTTGAAATTGTCTTCTTCGAAGGTTGCCCTCTTCTGAATTTTTTGGTCGATTTTTGACCCCAGAAATTTTCTGGAGGGCAGGCGCCATTTACAGAACTGCAAGTTGGTGAAAATTTAGTGACCTTTTGCAGTGGGTTCAAAGCTGCTGTTGTGGGAAACGTCCACAAGGAGGTAGCATTTCTCCATTCCCCAATCTGGGTACTAGGGCAGCAGAGCCTTTCTGGAAGTCATTGTCCTAGGTTGTAAATTAGAATGGAATTTGCCAGGAGAAATCCCCATAAGTTTATGTCTCATTACTTCTTCTTGGTTTTTAAAATTTTTTTAATCTGGGTAAAGTTTAGAAAATTGTTTGTCCTAGGTGTACACAATCTGGTTCATTTGTACATTATGTATGTCTATTAATGTACAGATCCTCTTCCCATGTAAAATATTACAGTGTTCCGTCGACCTCCCTTGCTATATGTTCGGTCTTTTTGATACATGTATATAATATGTATTTGTATATGTATAGTCACACTAATCTTCATTTCTCAATTTCCCCCCTCCTTTCCTTTTAGATGAGCATAGTTTGTGTTCTACGCCTGTGAGTGTCTTTCTCTTTGGAAATATGTTCATCTGTGTCAGTTATTAGATAATGCCGTACGTGATAATATGGGATATAGGTCTTTTGCTTTCCGACCTACTTCATGTTTTGTGATTATCTCCAGGCTCATCTATGGTGCCTCAAAGAGCAGTGCTTCAATGTTTTCCATGGCTAATATTCCATTGTGTACATGGACCACTTCTTCTTGGTGCATTCCTCTGTTGATGGACATTTTCGTTGCTTCCAAGCGTTGCCTATGGTAAATATTGCTGGAGTGCAGGATTGCCAGCCTGCGATTTTTGATTTTCATTCTCTCAGGTGATAGACCCAGCAGTGGGTATGATTGATTGACTGGTATGGTAGCTCAACGTTTACCTTTTCAAGGCACCTCAATTGTGCTGTCATTAGTGGCTCTTACCACGTCCCCCTTAGAATCGAGGGTACGCATTTCTCCACAATCACGTCAGCATTTCTTGTTTGCAGCATTTTTGTTGATGGCCATTCTGACTGGGGTGAGCTGATAGGTTTTTGTAATTTGGGTTTACATGTCTGTAAAAATTCCTACAATTCATCATTTTTCCACGCCTTTTGCTTTTCTGTTAAAAGAAAAAAGAAAAAGAGTGTGAGTATAATATACCTCTTCAAATTTTCTTTTTGGAAGGTTGCACTCTAGAATTTTTTGGTCGATTTTCGACCTCAGTATTTTTTGGAGGGCAGGTGTCATTTACAGAACTGCAATTGGTGAACATTTAGTGACCTTTTGCAGTGGGTTTAAAGCTGCTGTTGTGGGAAACGGCCACAAGGATGCAGCATTTCTCCATTCCCAAATCTGGGTACTAGGGCAGCAGAGCCGTTCTGGAAGTCGTTTGCCTAGGTGGTCAATTTGAATGGAATGTGCCAGGAAAACCCCCCATAAGTTTATGTCTCATTACTCCTAGTTCGTTGTTTTAATTTTTTCAATTGGGGTAATGGTTAGAATGTTGCTTGTCCAAGGTGTACACACTCTGGTTCATCTACATATTCTATATACCTATTTATGTAGAGATCCTCTTCCCGTGTAAATTATTACAGAGTGTTCCGTAAACCTTCCTTGCTATATGGTCGGTCTTTTTGATATATGTATATAATATGTATTTGTATACATATGGTAACGCTAATCTTCATTTATCCATTCCCCCACCTTTCCTTTTAGATAAGCATAGTTTTTTTTTTTTTAATAAGTCTGTGATGGACTTTCTCTGTGGAAATATGTTCATTTGTGTCAGTTATTAGAGAACGCCTATAAGTGATATCATGGGATATAGGACTTTTGCTTTCCGACTTACCTCATGTTCTGTGATTATCTCCAAGATCATCTATGGTGCCTCAAAGAGCAGTGTTTCATTGTTTTCCATGGCTAGTATTCATTGTGTACATGGGCCGCTTCTTCCTTTTCCTTTCATCTGTTGATGGACATTTTGGTTGCTTCACTGTCTTGTCTATTGTGAATAAGGCTGCAGTGCAGCTTTTGCAGCCCGGGTCTTCTTCATTCTGGTCTTCTCAGGTGAGAGGCCCATTGGTGCGCCTGCTGGATTGAATGGTACCTCAATTTTTCCTTTTCAACGCAGCTCCTTTCTGTTCTCATTATTAGCGTTTAACCCTTTTACATCTCACCAGCAGCTAGAGGGTACACAGTTCTCTAAAACCTCTTCAGCATTGACTGTTTGTAGACTTTTTGCCAATGGTCAGTCGATGGGTGTGAGTTGAGAACTTTTCGTAGATTAGATTGCATGAGTCTAATACTTCCTGAGGTTGAGCTTTTATCCATTTCCCTTTCTTTAAAAAGAGAGTGAGTAAAACTTACCTCTTCATACTAGCTTCGTGAACATTTTGCCTGTTTTGAATTTTTTTTATCCATTCCCTACCTCAGCACAATTTTGAGGGCAGGTGTCCTTTACAGCCCTGCGTCCTTGTGAATGAATGGTAAGTGACCATTAGCTGTGGGTTAAAAGCTGCTCTTGCGGGAATCGGCCACAAGGCGGCAGCATTTCTCCTTTACCAAATCTGGTTACTAGGGCAACAGAGCCTTACTGGAAGTGGTGTTCTAGGTTGCAAATTAGAATGGAATGTGCGAGGCAAAAGCCCTTTAAGTTTATGTCTCATTACTTCTTGTTGGTATTTTTAACTTAATTTTTATTTTTTATCACAGCAAACTTGATTACAATGTTTTGTTTGTTCTAGGTGTGCAAGATGTGGTTCTTTCACACATATACATATATCTATTCTTCTTCGGATCCTTTTCCCATGTAGGTTATGACACAGTGTTGAGTAGTCTTCTCTTGGTATTGCGTAGGTCTTTGGTGATTATGTATTTCACGTGTGTTTGTGTCTCTCTGTTAACCTCAATATGGTAATGTATCCAATCCTCACACCTTTCCATTTGGTGAACCATAAGTTTTTTTAATGAATCTATGATAGTGTTTCTCTGTGGAAATACCTTTGTCTGTATCATTTTTTAGGTAACACCTATATGTGATATGATAGGCTATGTGTCTTTCGCTTTCTCACTTACTCCGAGTTGCGTGATTACTTCTAGACTCATCTATGGTGCTGCAAATGGCATTGTTTCATTTTTTCACTAGCTCATATTCCATCTGTACAGGTAGCAGTTCTTCTTTGTCCACCCATCTGTCGGTGGACTTTTTGGTTACTTCCATATCTTGGCCATTGTAATACTGTGCAATGCAGATTTGCGTGCCTGTGTCCTTCCAATTCTGTCTTCTTAGGTTATAGGTCCAGGAATAGGTCTGCTGGATCATATGGTAGCTCAATGTTTACCTTTTAAAGGCACCTCTATTCTGATCTCTTTAGTGGCTCTTTCCAGGTTACGTCCCACTTAAAGTGGAGGGTATGTATTTCTTCCCAGCACCTTCAGCATTTATTCTTTGTAGTTTTTGCTGATGGTTATTCTGAGTGGTGTGAGCTGATACCTCTTTGTGGTTGAATTTGCATGTGTCTCATAATGCGTTGAAATTGAGCTTTAAGACTTGTCCTTTTTATTTTTCCAGCTGTGATTGGAGCTTATTTCTTCAAAGTGTTTTCTTAAAGTATGTGTCACCGTTTGAAATATTTTGGCCATGATCTCCCTCAAGACATTTTGAGGGCAGGTTTCATTTACAGCCCTGCAGTACTTGTTCATATGAAGTGACCATTAGCTCAGGCTTTAAACCTGCTTTTGCAGGTAACGGCCAGAGAGCGGCAGCCTTTCTACGTTCCCCTTGCTGCTACTAGGGAAACAGACCTACCGGTCCGTGGTGTTCTTCGGTTATAAATTAGAGTGCAATGTGCCCGGATAAACCCACAAATGTTGATGTCTCCTTGCTTTTCTTTGTTTTTAAATTTAATTTATATTTATTATTAATTAGAGTAATATTCCATTGTGTACGTGGACCACTTCTTCTTGGTGCATTCCTCGGTTGATGGACATTTTCATTGCTTCCAAGTGTTGGCTATGGTAAATATTGCTGGCGTACAGGTTTGCCAGCCTGTGACTTTTTGATTCTCATTTTCTCAGGTGATAGGCCAAGCAGTGGTTGTGATTGATTGACTGGTAGCTCAATGTTTCCCTTTTCAAAGCACCTACATTGTGTTTTCATTAGTGGCTCTTTACATGCCCCCCCTTACCACCGAGGGTACGCATTTCTCCACACTCCCTTCACCGTTTATTTTTTGCAGCACTTTTCCTAATGGCCATTGTGACTGCTGCGAGCTGATAGGTTTTTGTAATATGGGTATGCATGTCATTAAAATTTTTAAAATTCATCATATTCCTACGCCTTTTTCTTTTCTCTTAAAAGAAAAAACCGTGAGTACAATATAGCTCTTGAAATTGTCTTCTTCGAAGGTTGCCCTCTTCTGAATTTTTTGGTCGATTTTTGACCCCAGAAATTTTCTGGAGGGCAGGCGCCATTTACAGAACTGCAAGTTGGTGAAAATTTAGTGACCTTTTGCAGTGGGTTCAAAGCTGCTGTTGTGGGAAACGTCCACAAGGAGGTAGCATTTCTCCATTCCCCAATCTGGGTACTAGGGCAGCAGAGCCTTTCTGGAAGTCATTGTCCTAGGTTGTAAATTAGAATGGAATTTGCCAGGAGAAATCCCCATAAGTTTATGTCTCATTACTTCTTCTTGGTTTTTAAAATTTTTTTAATCTGGGTAAAGTTTAGAAAATTGTTTGTCCTAGGTGTACACAATCTGGTTCATTTGTACATTATGTATGTCTATTAATGTACAGATCCTCTTCCCATGTAAAATATTACAGTGTTCCGTCGACCTCCCTTGCTATATGTTCGGTCTTTTTGATACATGTATATAATATGTATTTGTATATGTATAGTCACACTAATCTTCATTTCTCAATTTCCCCCCTCCTTTCCTTTTAGATGAGCATAGTTTGTTTTCTACGCCTGTGAGTGTCTTTCTCTTTGGAAATATGTTCATCTGTGTCAGTTATTAGATAATGCCGTACGTGATAATATGGGATATAGGTCTTTTGCTTTCCGACCTACTTCATGTTTTGTGATTATCTCCAGGCTCATCTATGGTGCCTCAAAGAGCAGTGCTTCAATGTTTTCCATGGCTAATATTCCATTGTGTACATGGACCACTTCTTCTTGGTGCATTCCTCTGTTGATGGACATTTTCGTTGCTTCCAAGCGTTGCCTATGGTAAATATTGCTGGAGTGCAGGATTGCCAGCCTGCGATTTTTGATTTTCATTCTCTCAGGTGATAGACCCAGCAGTGGGTATGATTGATTGACTGGTATGGTAGCTCAACGTTTACCTTTTCAAGGCACCTCAATTGTGCTGTCATTAGTGGCTCTTACCACGTCCCCCTTAGAATCGAGGGTACGCATTTCTCCACAATCACGTCAGCATTTCTTGTTTGCAGCATTTTTGTTGATGGCCATTCTGACTGGGGTGAGCTGATAGGTTTTTGTAATTTGGGTTTACATGTCTGTAAAAATTCCTACAATTCATCATTTTTCCACGCCTTTTGCTTTTCTGTTAAAAGAAAAAAGAAAAAGAGTGTGAGTATAATATACCTCTTCAAATTTTCTTTTTGGAAGGTTGCACTCTAGAATTTTTTGGTCGATTTTCGACCTCAGTATTTTTTGGAGGGCAGGTGTCATTTACAGAACTGCAATTGGTGAACATTTAGTGACCTTTTGCAGTGGGTTTAAAGCTGCTGTTGTGGGAAACGGCCACAAGGATGCAGCATTTCTCCATTCCCAAATCGGGGTACTAGGGCAGCAGAGCCGTTCTGGAAGTCGTTTGCCTAGGTGGTCAATTTGAATGGAATGTGCCAGGAAAACCCCCCATAAGTTTATGTCTCATTACTCCTAGTTCGTTGTTTTAATTTTTTCAATTGGGGTAATGGTTAGAATGTTGCTTGTCCAAGGTGTACACACTCTGGTTCATCTACATATTCTATATACCTATTTATGTAGAGATCCTCTTCCCGTGTAAATTATTACAGAGTGTTCCGTAAACCTTCCTTGCTATATGGTCGGTCTTTTTGATATATGTATATAATATGTATTTGTATACATATGGTAACGCTAATCTTCATTTATCCATTCCCCCACCTTTCCTTTTAGATAAGCATAGTTTTTTTTTTTTTTAATAAGTCTGTGATGGACTTTCTCTGTGGAAATATGTTCATTTGTGTCAGTTATTAGAGAACGCCTATAAGTGATATCATGGGATATAGGACTTTTGCTTTCCGACTTACCTCATGTTCTGTGATTATCTCCAAGATCATCTATGGTGCCTCAAAGAGCAGTGTTTCATTGTTTTCCATGGCTAGTATTCATTGTGTACATGGGCCGCTTCTTCCTTTTCCTTTCATCTGTTGATGGACATTTTGGTTGCTTCACTGTCTTGTCTATTGTGAATAAGGCTGCAGTGCAGCTTTTGCAGCCCGGGTCTTCTTCATTCTGGTCTTCTCAGGTGAGAGGCCCATTGGTGCGCCTGCTGGATTGAATGGTACCTCAATTTTTCCTTTTCAACGCAGCTCCTTTCTGTTCTCATTATTAGCGTTTAACCCTTTTACATCTCACCAGCAGCTAGAGGGTACACAGTTCTCTAAAACCTCTTCAGCATTGACTGTTTGTAGACTTTTTGCCAATGGTCAGTCGACGGGTGTGAGTTGAGAACTTTTCGTAGATTAGATTGCATGAGTCTAATACTTCCTGAGGTTGAGCTTTTATCCATTTCCCTTTCTTTAAAAAGAGAGTGAGTAAAACTTACCTCTTCATACTAGCTTCGTGAACATTTTGCCTGTTTTGAATTTTTTTTATCCATTCCCTACCTCAGCACAATTTTGAGGGCAGGTGTCCTTTACAGCCCTGCGTCCTTGTGAATGAATGGTAAGTGACCATTAGCTGTGGGTTAAAAGCTGCTCTTGCGGGAATCGGCCACAAGGCGGCAGCATTTCTCCTTTACCAAATCTGGTTACTAGGGCAACAGAGCCTTACTGGAAGTGGTGTTCTAGGTTGCAAATTAGAATGGAATGTGCGAGGCAAAAGCCCTTTAAGTTTATGTCTCATTACTTCTTGTTGGTATTTTTAACTTAATTTTTATTTTTTATCACAGCAAACTTGATTACAATGTTTTGTTTGTTCTAGGTGTGCAAGATGTGGTTCTTTCACACATATACATATATCTATTCTTCTTCGGATCCTTTTCCCATGTAGGTTATGACACAGTGTTGAGTAGTCTTCTCTTGGTATTGCGTAGGTCTTTGGTGATTATGTATTTCACGTGTGTTTGTGTCTCTCTGTTAACCTCAATATGGTAATGTATCCAATCCTCACACCTTTCCATTTGGTGAACCATAAGTTTTTTTAATGAATCTATGATAGTGTTTCTCTGTGGAAATACCTTTGTCTGTATCATTTTTTAGGTAACACCTATATGTGATATGATAGGCTATGTGTCTTTCGCTTTCTCACTTACTCCGAGTTGCGTGATTACTTCTAGACTCATCTATGGTGCTGCAAATGGCATTGTTTCATTTTTTCACTAGCTCATATTCCATCTGTACAGGTAGCAGTTCTTCTTTGTCCACCCATCTGTCGGTGGACTTTTTGGTTACTTCCATATCTTGGCCATTGTAATACTGTGCAATGCAGATTTGCGTGCCTGTGTCCTTCCAATTCTGTCTTCTTAGGTTATAGGTCCAGGAATAGGTCTGCTGGATCATATGGTAGCTCAATGTTTACCTTTTAAAGGCACCTCTATTCTGATCTCTTTAGTGGCTCTTTCCAGGTTACGTCCCACTTAAAGTGGAGGGTATGTATTTCTTCCCAGCACCTTCAGCATTTATTCTTTGTAGTTTTTGCTGATGGTTATTCTGAGTGGTGTGAGCTGATACCTCTTTGTGGTTGAATTTGCATGTGTCTCATAATGCGTTGAAATTGAGCTTTAAGACTTGTCCTTTTTATTTTTCCAGCTGTGATGAGAGCTTATTTCTTCAAAGTGTTTTCTTAAAGTATGTGTCACCGTTTGAAATATTTTGGCCATGATCTCCCTCAAGACATTTTGAGGGCAGGTTTCATTTACAGCCCTGCAGTACTTGTTCATATGAAGTGACCATTAGCTCAGGCTTTAAACCTGCTTTTGCAGGTAACGGCCAGAGAGCGGCAGCCTTTCTACGTTCCCCTTGCTGCTACTAGGGAAACAGACCTACCGGTCCGTGGTGTTCTTCGGTTATAAATTAGAGTGCAATGTGCCCGGATAAACCCACAAATGTTGATGTCTCCTTGCTTTTCTTTGTTTTTAAATTTAATTTATATTTATTATTAATTAGAGTAATATTCCATTGTGTACGTGGACCACTTCTTCTTGGTGCATTCCTCGGTTGATGGACATTTTCATTGCTTCCAAGTGTTGGCTATGGTAAATATTGCTGGCGTACAGGTTTGCCAGCCTGTGACTTTTTGATTCTCATTTTCTCAGGTGATAGGCCAAGCAGTGGTTGTGATTGATTGACTGGTAGCTCAATGTTTCCCTTTTCAAAGCACCTACATTGTGTTTTCATTAGTGGCTCTTTACATGCCCCCCCTTACCACCGAGGGTACGCATTTCTCCACACTCCCGTCACCGTTTATTTTTTGCAGCACTTTTCCTAATGGCCATTGTGACTGCTGCGAGCTGATAGGTTTTTGTAATATGGGTATGCATGTCATTAAAATTTTTAAAATTCATCATATTCCTACGCCTTTTTCTTTTCTCTTAAAAGAAAAAACCGTGAGTACAATATAGCTCTTGAAATTGTCTTCTTCGAAGGTTGCCCTCTTCTGAATTTTTTGGTCGATTTTTGACCCCAGAAATTTTCTGGAGGGCAGGCGCCATTTACAGAACTGCAAGTTGGTGAAAATTTAGTGACCTTTTGCAGTGGGTTCAAAGCTGCTGTTGTGGGAAACGTCCACAAGGAGGTAGCATTTCTCCATTCCCCAATCTGGGTACTAGGGCAGCAGAGCCTTTCTGGAAGTCATTGTCCTAGGTTGTAAATTAGAATGGAATTTGCCAGGAGAAATCCCCATAAGTTTATGTCTCATTACTTCTTCTTGGTTTTTAAAATTTTTTTAATCTGGGTAAAGTTTAGAAAATTGTTTGTCCTAGGTGTACACAATCTGGTTCATTTGTACATTATGTATGTCTATTAATGTACAGATCCTCTTCCCATGTAAAATATTACAGTGTTCCGTCGACCTCCCTTGCTATATGTTCGGTCTTTTTGATACATGTATATAATATGTATTTGTATATGTATAGTCACACTAATCTTCATTTCTCAATTTCCCCCCTCCTTTCCTTTTAGATGAGCATAGTTTGTGTTCTACGCCTGTGAGTGTCTTTCTCTTTGGAAATATGTTCATCTGTGTCAGTTATTAGATAATGCCGTACGTGATAATATGGGATATAGGTCTTTTGCTTTCCGACCTACTTCATGTTTTGTGATTATCTCCAGGCTCATCTATGGTGCCTCAAAGAGCAGTGCTTCAATGTTTTCCATGGCTAATATTCCATTGTGTACATGGACCACTTCTTCTTGGTGCATTCCTCTGTTGATGGACATTTTCGTTGCTTCCAAGCGTTGCCTATGGTAAATATTGCTGGAGTGCAGGATTGCCAGCCTGCGATTTTTGATTTTCATTCTCTCAGGTGATAGACCCAGCAGTGGGTATGATTGATTGACTGGTATGGTAGCTCAACGTTTACCTTTTCAAGGCACCTCAATTGTGCTGTCATTAGTGGCTCTTACCACGTCCCCCTTAGAATCGAGGGTACGCATTTCTCCACAATCACGTCAGCATTTCTTGTTTGCAGCATTTTTGTTGATGGCCATTCTGACTGGGGTGAGCTGATAGGTTTTTGTAATTTGGGTTTACATGTCTGTAAAAATTCCTACAATTCATCATTTTTCCACGCCTTTTGCTTTTCTGTTAAAAGAAAAAAGAAAAAGAGTGTGAGTATAATATACCTCTTCAAATTTTCTTTTTGGAAGGTTGCACTCTAGAATTTTTTGGTCGATTTTCGACCTCAGTATTTTTTGGAGGGCAGGTGTCATTTACAGAACTGCAATTGGTGAACATTTAGTGACCTTTTGCAGTGGGTTTAAAGCTGCTGTTGTGGGAAACGGCCACAAGGATGCAGCATTTCTCCATTCCCAAATCGGGGTACTAGGGCAGCAGAGCCGTTCTGGAAGTCGTTTGCCTAGGTGGTCAATTTGAATGGAATGTGCCAGGAAAACCCCCCATAAGTTTATGTCTCATTACTCCTAGTTCGTTGTTTTAATTTTTTCAATTGGGGTAATGGTTAGAATGTTGCTTGTCCAAGGTGTACACACTCTGGTTCATCTACATATTCTATATACCTATTTATGTAGAGATCCTCTTCCCGTGTAAATTATTACAGAGTGTTCCGTAAACCTTCCTTGCTATATGGTCGGTCTTTTTGATATATGTATATAATATGTATTTGTATACATATGGTAACGCTAATCTTCATTTATCCATTCCCCCACCTTTCCTTTTAGATAAGCATAGTTTTTTTTTTTTTTAATAAGTCTGTGATGGACTTTCTCTGTGGAAATATGTTCATTTGTGTCAGTTATTAGAGAACGCCTATAAGTGATATCATGGGATATAGGACTTTTGCTTTCCGACTTACCTCATGTTCTGTGATTATCTCCAAGATCATCTATGGTGCCTCAAAGAGCAGTGTTTCATTGTTTTCCATGGCTAGTATTCATTGTGTACATGGGCCGCTTCTTCCTTTTCCTTTCATCTGTTGATGGACATTTTGGTTGCTTCACTGTCTTGTCTATTGTGAATAAGGCTGCAGTGCAGCTTTTGCAGCCCGGGTCTTCTTCATTCTGGTCTTCTCAGGTGAGAGGCCCATTGGTGCGCCTGCTGGATTGAATGGTACCTCAATTTTTCCTTTTCAACGCAGCTCCTTTCTGTTCTCATTATTAGCGTTTAACCCTTTTACATCTCACCAGCAGCTAGAGGGTACACAGTTCTCTAAAACCTCTTCAGCATTGACTGTTTGTAGACTTTTTGCCAATGGTCAGTCGACGGGTGTGAGTTGAGAACTTTTCGTAGATTAGATTGCATGAGTCTAATACTTCCTGAGGTTGAGCTTTTATCCATTTCCCTTTCTTTAAAAAGAGAGTGAGTAAAACTTACCTCTTCATACTAGCTTCGTGAACATTTTGCCTGTTTTGAATTTTTTTTATCCATTCCCTACCTCAGCACAATTTTGAGGGCAGGTGTCCTTTACAGCCCTGCGTCCTTGTGAATGAATGGTAAGTGACCATTAGCTGTGGGTTAAAAGCTGCTCTTGCGGGAATCGGCCACAAGGCGGCAGCATTTCTCCTTTACCAAATCTGGTTACTAGGGCAACAGAGCCTTACTGGAAGTGGTGTTCTAGGTTGCAAATTAGAATGGAATGTGCGAGGCAAAAGCCCTTTAAGTTTATGTCTCATTACTTCTTGTTGGTATTTTTAACTTAATTTTTATTTTTTATCACAGCAAACTTGATTACAATGTTTTGTTTGTTCTAGGTGTGCAAGATGTGGTTCTTTCACACATATACATATATCTATTCTTCTTCGGATCCTTTTCCCATGTAGGTTATGACACAGTGTTGAGTAGTCTTCTCTTGGTATTGCGTAGGTCTTTGGTGATTATGTATTTCACGTGTGTTTGTGTCTCTCTGTTAACCTCAATATGGTAATGTATCCAATCCTCACACCTTTCCATTTGGTGAACCATAAGTTTTTTTAATGAATCTATGATAGTGTTTCTCTGTGGAAATACCTTTGTCTGTATCATTTTTTAGGTAACACCTATATGTGATATGATAGGCTATGTGTCTTTCGCTTTCTCACTTACTCCGAGTTGCGTGATTACTTCTAGACTCATCTATGGTGCTGCAAATGGCATTGTTTCATTTTTTCACTAGCTCATATTCCATCTGTACAGGTAGCAGTTCTTCTTTGTCCACCCATCTGTCGGTGGACTTTTTGGTTACTTCCATATCTTGGCCATTGTAATACTGTGCAATGCAGATTTGCGTGCCTGTGTCCTTCCAATTCTGTCTTCTTAGGTTATAGGTCCAGGAATAGGTCTGCTGGATCATATGGTAGCTCAATGTTTACCTTTTAAAGGCACCTCTATTCTGATCTCTTTAGTGGCTCTTTCCAGGTTACGTCCCACTTAAAGTGGAGGGTATGTATTTCTTCCCAGCACCTTCAGCATTTATTCTTTGTAGTTTTTGCTGATGGTTATTCTGAGTGGTGTGAGCTGATACCTCTTTGTGGTTGAATTTGCATGTGTCTCATAATGCGTTGAAATTGAGCTTTAAGACTTGTCCTTTTTATTTTTCCAGCTGTGATGAGAGCTTATTTCTTCAAAGTGTTTTCTTAAAGTATGTGTCACCGTTTGAAATATTTTGGCCATGATCTCCCTCAAGACATTTTGAGGGCAGGTTTCATTTACAGCCCTGCAGTACTTGTTCATATGAAGTGACCATTAGCTCAGGCTTTAAACCTGCTTTTGCAGGTAACGGCCAGAGAGCGGCAGCCTTTCTACGTTCCCCTTGCTGCTACTAGGGAAACAGACCTACCGGTCCGTGGTGTTCTTCGGTTATAAATTAGAGTGCAATGTGCCCGGATAAACCCACAAATGTTGATGTCTCCTTGCTTTTCTTTGTTTTTAAATTTAATTTATATTTATTATTAATTAGAGTAATATTCCATTGTGTACGTGGACCACTTCTTCTTGGTGCATTCCTCGGTTGATGGACATTTTCATTGCTTCCAAGTGTTGGCTATGGTAAATATTGCTGGCGTACAGGTTTGCCAGCCTGTGACTTTTTGATTCTCATTTTCTCAGGTGATAGGCCAAGCAGTGGTTGTGATTGATTGACTGGTAGCTCAATGTTTCCCTTTTCAAAGCACCTACATTGTGTTTTCATTAGTGGCTCTTTACATGCCCCCCCTTACCACCGAGGGTACGCATTTCTCCACACTCCCGTCACCGTTTATTTTTTGCAGCACTTTTCCTAATGGCCATTGTGACTGCTGCGAGCTGATAGGTTTTTGTAATATGGGTATGCATGTCATTAAAATTTTTAAAATTCATCATATTCCTACGCCTTTTTCTTTTCTCTTAAAAGAAAAAACCGTGAGTACAATATAGCTCTTGAAATTGTCTTCTTCGAAGGTTGCCCTCTTCTGAATTTTTTGGTCGATTTTTGACCCCAGAAATTTTCTGGAGGGCAGGCGCCATTTACAGAACTGCAAGTTGGTGAAAATTTAGTGACCTTTTGCAGTGGGTTCAAAGCTGCTGTTGTGGGAAACGTCCACAAGGAGGTAGCATTTCTCCATTCCCCAATCTGGGTACTAGGGCAGCAGAGCCTTTCTGGAAGTCATTGTCCTAGGTTGTAAATTAGAATGGAATTTGCCAGGAGAAATCCCCATAAGTTTATGTCTCATTACTTCTTCTTGGTTTTTAAAATTTTTTTAATCTGGGTAAAGTTTAGAAAATTGTTTGTCCTAGGTGTACACAATCTGGTTCATTTGTACATTATGTATGTCTATTAATGTACAGATCCTCTTCCCATGTAAAATATTACAGTGTTCCGTCGACCTCCCTTGCTATATGTTCGGTCTTTTTGATACATGTATATAATATGTATTTGTATATGTATAGTCACACTAATCTTCATTTCTCAATTTCCCCCCTCCTTTCCTTTTAGATGAGCATAGTTTGTGTTCTACGCCTGTGAGTGTCTTTCTCTTTGGAAATATGTTCATCTGTGTCAGTTATTAGATAATGCCGTACGTGATAATATGGGATATAGGTCTTTTGCTTTCCGACCTACTTCATGTTTTGTGATTATCTCCAGGCTCATCTATGGTGCCTCAAAGAGCAGTGCTTCAATGTTTTCCATGGCTAATATTCCATTGTGTACATGGACCACTTCTTCTTGGTGCATTCCTCTGTTGATGGACATTTTCGTTGCTTCCAAGTGTTGCCTATGGTAAATATTGCTGGAGTGCAGGATTGCCAGCCTGCGATTTTTGATTTTCATTCTCTCAGGTGATAGACCCAGCAGTGGGTATGATTGATTGACTGGTATGGTAGCTCAACGTTTACCTTTTCAAGGCACCTCAATTGTGCTGTCATTAGTGGCTCTTACCACGTCCCCCTTAGAATCGAGGGTACGCATTTCTCCACAATCACGTCAGCATTTCTTGTTTGCAGCATTTTTGTTGATGGCCATTCTGACTGGGGTGAGCTGATAGGTTTTTGTAATTTGGGTTTACATGTCTGTAAAAATTCCTACAATTCATCATTTTTCCACGCCTTTTGCTTTTCTGTTAAAAGAAAAAAGAAAAAGAGTGTGAGTATAATATACCTCTTCAAATTTTCTTTTTGGAAGGTTGCACTCTAGAATTTTTTGGTCGATTTTCGACCTCAGTATTTTTTGGAGGGCAGGTGTCATTTACAGAACTGCAATTGGTGAACATTTAGTGACCTTTTGCAGTGGGTTTAAAGCTGCTGTTGTGGGAAACGGCCACAAGGATGCAGCATTTCTCCATTCCCAAATCGGGGTACTAGGGCAGCAGAGCCGTTCTGGAAGTCGTTTGCCTAGGTGGTCAATTTGAATGGAATGTGCCAGGAAAACCCCCCATAAGTTTATGTCTCATTACTCCTAGTTCGTTGTTTTAATTTTTTCAATTGGGGTAATGGTTAGAATGTTGCTTGTCCAAGGTGTACACACTCTGGTTCATCTACATATTCTATATACCTATTTATGTAGAGATCCTCTTCCCGTGTAAATTATTACAGAGTGTTCCGTAAACCTTCCTTGCTATATGGTCGGTCTTTTTGATATATGTATATAATATGTATTTGTATACATATGGTAACGCTAATCTTCATTTATCCATTCCCCCACCTTTCCTTTTAGATAAGCATAGTTTTTTTTTTTTTAATAAGTCTGTGATGGACTTTCTCTGTGGAAATATGTTCATTTGTGTCAGTTATTAGAGAACGCCTATAAGTGATATCATGGGATATAGGACTTTTGCTTTCCGACTTACCTCATGTTCTGTGATTATCTCCAAGATCATCTATGGTGCCTCAAAGAGCAGTGTTTCATTGTTTTCCATGGCTAGTATTCATTGTGTACATGGGCCGCTTCTTCCTTTTCCTTTCATCTGTTGATGGACATTTTGGTTGCTTCACTGTCTTGTCTATTGTGAATAAGGCTGCAGTGCAGCTTTTGCAGCCCGGGTCTTCTTCATTCTGGTCTTCTCAGGTGAGAGGCCCATTGGTGCGCCTGCTGGATTGAATGGTACCTCAATTTTTCCTTTTCAACGCAGCTCCTTTCTGTTCTCATTATTAGCGTTTAACCCTTTTACATCTCACCAGCAGCTAGAGGGTACACAGTTCTCTAAAACCTCTTCAGCATTGACTGTTTGTAGACTTTTTGCCAATGGTCAGTCGACGGGTGTGAGTTGAGAACTTTTCGTAGATTAGATTGCATGAGTCTAATACTTCCTGAGGTTGAGCTTTTATCCATTTCCCTTTCTTTAAAAAGAGAGTGAGTAAAACTTACCTCTTCATACTAGCTTCGTGAACATTTTGCCTGTTTTGAATTTTTTTTATCCATTCCCTACCTCAGCACAATTTTGAGGGCAGGTGTCCTTTACAGCCCTGCGTCCTTGTGAATGAATGGTAAGTGACCATTAGCTGTGGGTTAAAAGCTGCTCTTGCGGGAATCGGCCACAAGGCGGCAGCATTTCTCCTTTACCAAATCTGGTTACTAGGGCAACAGAGCCTTACTGGAAGTGGTGTTCTAGGTTGCAAATTAGAATGGAATGTGCGAGGCAAAAGCCCTTTAAGTTTATGTCTCATTACTTCTTGTTGGTATTTTTAACTTAATTTTTATTTTTTATCACAGCAAACTTGATTACAATGTTTTGTTTGTTCTAGGTGTGCAAGATGTGGTTCTTTCACACATATACATATATCTATTCTTCTTCGGATCCTTTTCCCATGTAGGTTATGACACAGTGTTGAGTAGTCTTCTCTTGGTATTGCGTAGGTCTTTGGTGATTATGTATTTCACGTGTGTTTGTGTCTCTCTGTTAACCTCAATATGGTAATGTATCCAATCCTCACACCTTTCCATTTGGTGAACCATAAGTTTTTTTAATGAATCTATGATAGTGTTTCTCTGTGGAAATACCTTTGTCTGTATCATTTTTTAGGTAACACCTATATGTGATATGATAGGCTATGTGTCTTTCGCTTTCTCACTTACTCCGAGTTGCGTGATTACTTCTAGACTCATCTATGGTGCTGCAAATGGCATTGTTTCATTTTTTCACTAGCTCATATTCCATCTGTACAGGTAGCAGTTCTTCTTTGTCCACCCATCTGTCGGTGGACTTTTTGGTTACTTCCATATCTTGGCCATTGTAATACTGTGCAATGCAGATTTGCGTGCCTGTGTCCTTCCAATTCTGTCTTCTTAGGTTATAGGTCCAGGAATAGGTCTGCTGGATCATATGGTAGCTCAATGTTTACCTTTTAAAGGCACCTCTATTCTGATCTCTTTAGTGGCTCTTTCCAGGTTACGTCCCACTTAAAGTGGAGGGTATGTATTTCTTCCCAGCACCTTCAGCATTTATTCTTTGTAGTTTTTGCTGATGGTTATTCTGAGTGGTGTGAGCTGATACCTCTTTGTGGTTGAATTTGCATGTGTCTCATAATGCGTTGAAATTGAGCTTTAAGACTTGTCCTTTTTATTTTTCCAGCTGTGATTGGAGCTTATTTCTTCAAAGTGTTTTCTTAAAGTATGTGTCACCGTTTGAAATATTTTGGCCATGATCTCCCTCAAGACATTTTGAGGGCAGGTTTCATTTACAGCCCTGCAGTACTTGTTCATATGAAGTGACCATTAGCTCAGGCTTTAAACCTGCTTTTGCAGGTAACGGCCAGAGAGCGGCAGCCTTTCTACGTTCCCCTTGCTGCTACTAGGGAAACAGACCTACCGGTCCGTGGTGTTCTTCGGTTATAAATTAGAGTGCAATGTGCCCGGATAAACCCACAAATGTTGATGTCTCCTTGCTTTTCTTTGTTTTTAAATTTAATTTATATTTATTATTAATTAGAGTAATATTCCATTGTGTACGTGGACCACTTCTTCTTGGTGCATTCCTCGGTTGATGGACATTTTCATTGCTTCCAAGTGTTGGCTATGGTAAATATTGCTGGCGTACAGGTTTGCCAGCCTGTGACTTTTTGATTCTCATTTTCTCAGGTGATAGGCCAAGCAGTGGTTGTGATTGATTGACTGGTAGCTCAATGTTTCCCTTTTCAAAGCACCTACATTGTGTTTTCATTAGTGGCTCTTTACATGCCCCCCCTTACCACCGAGGGTACGCATTTCTCCACACTCCCTTCACCGTTTATTTTTTGCAGCACTTTTCCTAATGGCCATTGTGACTGCTGCGAGCTGATAGGTTTTTGTAATATGGGTATGCATGTCATTAAAATTTTTAAAATTCATCATATTCCTACGCCTTTTTCTTTTCTCTTAAAAGAAAAAACCGTGAGTACAATATAGCTCTTGAAATTGTCTTCTTCGAAGGTTGCCCTCTTCTGAATTTTTTGGTCGATTTTTGACCCCAGAAATTTTCTGGAGGGCAGGCGCCATTTACAGAACTGCAAGTTGGTGAAAATTTAGTGACCTTTTGCAGTGGGTTCAAAGCTGCTGTTGTGGGAAACGTCCACAAGGAGGTAGCATTTCTCCATTCCCCAATCTGGGTACTAGGGCAGCAGAGCCTTTCTGGAAGTCATTGTCCTAGGTTGTAAATTAGAATGGAATTTGCCAGGAGAAATCCCCATAAGTTTATGTCTCATTACTTCTTCTTGGTTTTTAAAATTTTTTTAATCTGGGTAAAGTTTAGAAAATTGTTTGTCCTAGGTGTACACAATCTGGTTCATTTGTACATTATGTATGTCTATTAATGTACAGATCCTCTTCCCATGTAAAATATTACAGTGTTCCGTCGACCTCCCTTGCTATATGTTCGGTCTTTTTGATACATGTATATAATATGTATTTGTATATGTATAGTCACACTAATCTTCATTTCTCAATTTCCCCCCTCCTTTCCTTTTAGATGAGCATAGTTTGTTTTCTACGCCTGTGAGTGTCTTTCTCTTTGGAAATATGTTCATCTGTGTCAGTTATTAGATAATGCCGTACGTGATAATATGGGATATAGGTCTTTTGCTTTCCGACCTACTTCATGTTTTGTGATTATCTCCAGGCTCATCTATGGTGCCTCAAAGAGCAGTGCTTCAATGTTTTCCATGGCTAATATTCCATTGTGTACATGGACCACTTCTTCTTGGTGCATTCCTCTGTTGATGGACATTTTCGTTGCTTCCAAGCGTTGCCTATGGTAAATATTGCTGGAGTGCAGGATTGCCAGCCTGCGATTTTTGATTTTCATTCTCTCAGGTGATAGACCCAGCAGTGGGTATGATTGATTGACTGGTATGGTAGCTCAACGTTTACCTTTTCAAGGCACCTCAATTGTGCTGTCATTAGTGGCTCTTACCACGTCCCCCTTAGAATCGAGGGTACGCATTTCTCCACAATCACGTCAGCATTTCTTGTTTGCAGCATTTTTGTTGATGGCCATTCTGACTGGGGTGAGCTGATAGGTTTTTGTAATTTGGGTTTACATGTCTGTAAAAATTCCTACAATTCATCATTTTTCCACGCCTTTTGCTTTTCTGTTAAAAGAAAAAAGAAAAAGAGTGTGAGTATAATATACCTCTTCAAATTTTCTTTTTGGAAGGTTGCACTCTAGAATTTTTTGGTCGATTTTCGACCTCAGTATTTTTTGGAGGGCAGGTGTCATTTACAGAACTGCAATTGGTGAACATTTAGTGACCTTTTGCAGTGGGTTTAAAGCTGCTGTTGTGGGAAACGGCCACAAGGATGCAGCATTTCTCCATTCCCAAATCGGGGTACTAGGGCAGCAGAGCCGTTCTGGAAGTCGTTTGCCTAGGTGGTCAATTTGAATGGAATGTGCCAGGAAAACCCCCCATAAGTTTATGTCTCATTACTCCTAGTTCGTTGTTTTAATTTTTTCAATTGGGGTAATGGTTAGAATGTTGCTTGTCCAAGGTGTACACACTCTGGTTCATCTACATATTCTATATACCTATTTATGTAGAGATCCTCTTCCCGTGTAAATTATTACAGAGTGTTCCGTAAACCTTCCTTGCTATATGGTCGGTCTTTTTGATATATGTATATAATATGTATTTGTATACATATGGTAACGCTAATCTTCATTTATCCATTCCCCCACCTTTCCTTTTAGATAAGCATAGTTTTTTTTTTTTTTAATAAGTCTGTGATGGACTTTCTCTGTGGAAATATGTTCATTTGTGTCAGTTATTAGAGAACGCCTATAAGTGATATCATGGGATATAGGACTTTTGCTTTCCGACTTACCTCATGTTCTGTGATTATCTCCAAGATCATCTATGGTGCCTCAAAGAGCAGTGTTTCATTGTTTTCCATGGCTAGTATTCATTGTGTACATGGGCCGCTTCTTCCTTTTCCTTTCATCTGTTGATGGACATTTTGGTTGCTTCACTGTCTTGTCTATTGTGAATAAGGCTGCAGTGCAGCTTTTGCAGCCCGGGTCTTCTTCATTCTGGTCTTCTCAGGTGAGAGGCCCATTGGTGCGCCTGCTGGATTGAATGGTACCTCAATTTTTCCTTTTCAACGCAGCTCCTTTCTGTTCTCATTATTAGCGTTTAACCCTTTTACATCTCACCAGCAGCTAGAGGGTACACAGTTCTCTAAAACCTCTTCAGCATTGACTGTTTGTAGACTTTTTGCCAATGGTCAGTCGACGGGTGTGAGTTGAGAACTTTTCGTAGATTAGATTGCATGAGTCTAATACTTCCTGAGGTTGAGCTTTTATCCATTTCCCTTTCTTTAAAAAGAGAGTGAGTAAAACTTACCTCTTCATACTAGCTTCGTGAACATTTTGCCTGTTTTGAATTTTTTTTATCCATTCCCTACCTCAGCACAATTTTGAGGGCAGGTGTCCTTTACAGCCCTGCGTCCTTGTGAATGAATGGTAAGTGACCATTAGCTGTGGGTTAAAAGCTGCTCTTGCGGGAATCGGCCACAAGGCGGCAGCATTTCTCCTTTACCAAATCTGGTTACTAGGGCAACAGAGCCTTACTGGAAGTGGTGTTCTAGGTTGCAAATTAGAATGGAATGTGCGAGGCAAAAGCCCTTTAAGTTTATGTCTCATTACTTCTTGTTGGTATTTTTAACTTAATTTTTATTTTTTATCACAGCAAACTTGATTACAATGTTTTGTTTGTTCTAGGTGTGCAAGATGTGGTTCTTTCACACATATACATATATCTATTCTTCTTCGGATCCTTTTCCCATGTAGGTTATGACACAGTGTTGAGTAGTCTTCTCTTGGTATTGCGTAGGTCTTTGGTGATTATGTATTTCACGTGTGTTTGTGTCTCTCTGTTAACCTCAATATGGTAATGTATCCAATCCTCACACCTTTCCATTTGGTGAACCATAAGTTTTTTTAATGAATCTATGATAGTGTTTCTCTGTGGAAATACCTTTGTCTGTATCATTTTTTAGGTAACACCTATATGTGATATGATAGGCTATGTGTCTTTCGCTTTCTCACTTACTCCGAGTTGCGTGATTACTTCTAGACTCATCTATGGTGCTGCAAATGGCATTGTTTCATTTTTTCACTAGCTCATATTCCATCTGTACAGGTAGCAGTTCTTCTTTGTCCACCCATCTGTCGGTGGACTTTTTGGTTACTTCCATATCTTGGCCATTGTAATACTGTGCAATGCAGATTTGCGTGCCTGTGTCCTTCCAATTCTGTCTTCTTAGGTTATAGGTCCAGGAATAGGTCTGCTGGATCATATGGTAGCTCAATGTTTACCTTTTAAAGGCACCTCTATTCTGATCTCTTTAGTGGCTCTTTCCAGGTTACGTCCCACTTAAAGTGGAGGGTATGTATTTCTTCCCAGCACCTTCAGCATTTATTCTTTGTAGTTTTTGCTGATGGTTATTCTGAGTGGTGTGAGCTGATACCTCTTTGTGGTTGAATTTGCATGTGTCTCATAATGCGTTGAAATTGAGCTTTAAGACTTGTCCTTTTTATTTTTCCAGCTGTGATTGGAGCTTATTTCTTCAAAGTGTTTTCTTAAAGTATGTGTCACCGTTTGAAATATTTTGGCCATGATCTCCCTCAAGACATTTTGAGGGCAGGTTTCATTTACAGCCCTGCAGTACTTGTTCATATGAAGTGACCATTAGCTCAGGCTTTAAACCTGCTTTTGCAGGTAACGGCCAGAGAGCGGCAGCCTTTCTACGTTCCCCTTGCTGCTACTAGGGAAACAGACCTACCGGTCCGTGGTGTTCTTCGGTTATAAATTAGAGTGCAATGTGCCCGGATAAACCCACAAATGTTGATGTCTCCTTGCTTTTCTTTGTTTTTAAATTTAATTTATATTTATTATTAATTAGAGTAATATTCCATTGTGTACGTGGACCACTTCTTCTTGGTGCATTCCTCGGTTGATGGACATTTTCATTGCTTCCAAGTGTTGGCTATGGTAAATATTGCTGGCGTACAGGTTTGCCAGCCTGTGACTTTTTGATTCTCATTTTCTCAGGTGATAGGCCAAGCAGTGGTTGTGATTGATTGACTGGTAGCTCAATGTTTCCCTTTTCAAAGCACCTACATTGTGTTTTCATTAGTGGCTCTTTACATGCCCCCCCTTACCACCGAGGGTACGCATTTCTCCACACTCCCTTCACCGTTTATTTTTTGCAGCACTTTTCCTAATGGCCATTGTGACTGCTGCGAGCTGATAGGTTTTTGTAATATGGGTATGCATGTCATTAAAATTTTTAAAATTCATCATATTCCTACGCCTTTTTCTTTTCTCTTAAAAGAAAAAACCGTGAGTACAATATAGCTCTTGAAATTGTCTTCTTCGAAGGTTGCCCTCTTCTGAATTTTTTGGTCGATTTTTGACCCCAGAAATTTTCTGGAGGGCAGGCGCCATTTACAGAACTGCAAGTTGGTGAAAATTTAGTGACCTTTTGCAGTGGGTTCAAAGCTGCTGTTGTGGGAAACGTCCACAAGGAGGTAGCATTTCTCCATTCCCCAATCTGGGTACTAGGGCAGCAGAGCCTTTCTGGAAGTCATTGTCCTAGGTTGTAAATTAGAATGGAATTTGCCAGGAGAAATCCCCATAAGTTTATGTCTCATTACTTCTTCTTGGTTTTTAAAATTTTTCTAATCTGGGTAAAGTTTAGAAAATTGTTTGTCCTAGGTGTACACAATCTGGTTCATTTGTACATTATGTATGTCTATTAATGTACAGATCCTCTTCCCATGTAAAATATTACAGTGTTCCGTCGACCTCCCTTGCTATATGTTCGGTCTTTTTGATACATGTATATAATATGTATTTGTATATGTATAGTCACACTAATCTTCATTTCTCAATTTCCCCCCTCCTTTCCTTTTAGATGAGCATAGTTTGTGTTCTACGCCTGTGAGTGTCTTTCTCTTTGGAAATATGTTCATCTGTGTCAGTTATTAGATAATGCCGTACGTGATAATATGGGATATAGGTCTTTTGCTTTCCGACCTACTTCATGTTTTGTGATTATCTCCAGGCTCATCTATGGTGCCTCAAAGAGCAGTACTTCAATGTTTTCCATGGCTAATATTCCATTGTGTACATGGACCACTTCTTCTTGGTGCATTCCTCTGTTGATGGACATTTTCGTTGCTTCCAAGCGTTGCCTATGGTAAATATTGCTGGAGTGCAGGATTGCCAGCCTGCGATTTTTGATTTTCATTCTCTCAGGTGATAGACCCAGCAGTGGGTATGATTGATTGACTGGTATGGTAGCTCAACGTTTACCTTTTCAAGGCACCTCAATTGTGCTGTCATTAGTGGCTCTTACCACGTCCCCCTTAGAATCGAGGGTACGCATTTCTCCACAATCACGTCAGCATTTCTTGTTTGCAGCATTTTTGTTGATGGCCATTCTGACTGGGGTGAGCTGATAGGTTTTTGTAATTTGGGTTTACATGTCTGTAAAAATTCCTACAATTCATCATTTTTCCACGCCTTTTGCTTTTCTGTTAAAAGAAAAAAGAAAAAGAGTGTGAGTATAATATACCTCTTCAAATTTTCTTTTTGGAAGGTTGCACTCTAGAATTTTTTGGTCGATTTTCGACCTCAGTATTTTTTGGAGGGCAGGTGTCATTTACAGAACTGCAATTGGTGAACATTTAGTGACCTTTTGCAGTGGGTTTAAAGCTGCTGTTGTGGGAAACGGCCACAAGGATGCAGCATTTCTCCATTCCCAAATCGGGGTACTAGGGCAGCAGAGCCGTTCTGGAAGTCGTTTGCCTAGGTGGTCAATTTGAATGGAATGTGCCAGGAAAACCCCCCATAAGTTTATGTCTCATTACTCCTAGTTCGTTGTTTTAATTTTTTCAATTGGGGTAATGGTTAGAATGTTGCTTGTCCAAGGTGTACACACTCTGGTTCATCTACATATTCTATATACCTATTTATGTAGAGATCCTCTTCCCGTGTAAATTATTACAGAGTGTTCCGTAAACCTTCCTTGCTATATGGTCGGTCTTTTTGATATATGTATATAATATGTATTTGTATACATATGGTAACGCTAATCTTCATTTATCCATTCCCCCACCTTTCCTTTTAGATAAGCATAGTTTTTTTTTTTAATAAGTCTGTGATGGACTTTCTCTGTGGAAATATGTTCATTTGTGTCAGTTATTAGAGAACGCCTATAAGTGATATCATGGGATATAGGACTTTTGCTTTCCGACTTACCTCATGTTCTGTGATTATCTCCAAGATCATCTATGGTGCCTCAAAGAGCAGTGTTTCATTGTTTTCCATGGCTAGTATTCATTGTGTACATGGGCCGCTTCTTCCTTTTCCTTTCATCTGTTGATGGACATTTTGGTTGCTTCACTGTCTTGTCTATTGTGAATAAGGCTGCAGTGCAGCTTTTGCAGCCCGGGTCTTCTTCATTCTGGTCTTCTCAGGTGAGAGGCCCATTGGTGCGCCTGCTGGATTGAATGGTACCTCAATTTTTCCTTTTCAACGCAGCTCCTTTCTGTTCTCATTATTAGCGTTTAACCCTTTTACATCTCACCAGCAGCTAGAGGGTACACAGTTCTCTAAAACCTCTTCAGCATTGACTGTTTGTAGACTTTTTGCCAATGGTCAGTCGACGGGTGTGAGTTGAAAACTTTTCGTAGATTAGATTGCATGAGTCTAATACTTCCTGAGGTTGAGCTTTTATCCATTTCCCTTTCTTTAAAAAGAGAGTGAGTAAAATTTACCTCTTCATACTAGCTTCGTGAACATTTTGCCTGTTTTGAATTTTTTTTATCCATTCCCTACCTCAGCACAATTTTGAGGGCAGGTGTCCTTTACAGCCCTGCGTCCTTGTGAATGAATGGTAAGTGACCATTAGCTGTGGGTTAAAAGCTGCTCTTGCGGGAATCGGCCACAAGGCGGCAGCATTTCTCCTTTACCAAATCTGGTTACTAGGGCAACAGAGCCTTACTGGAAGTGGTGTTCTAGGTTGCAAATTAGAATGGAATGTGCGAGGCAAAAGCCCTTTAAGTTTATGTCTCATTACTTCTTGTTGGTATTTTTAACTTAATTTTTATTTTTTATCACAGCAAACTTGATTACAATGTTTTGTTTGTTCTAGGTGTGCAAGATGTGGTTCTTTCACACATATACATATATCTATTCTTCTTCGGATCCTTTTCCCATGTAGGTTATGACACAGTGTTGAGTAGTCTTCTCTTGGTATTGCGTAGGTCTTTGGTGATTATGTATTTCACGTGTGTTTGTGTCTCTCTGTTAACCTCAATATGGTAATGTATCCAATCCTCACACCTTTCCATTTGGTGAACCATAAGTTTTTTTAATGAATCTATGATAGTGTTTCTCTGTGGAAATACCTTTGTCTGTATCATTTTTTAGGTAACACCTATATGTGATATGATAGGCTATGTGTCTTTCGCTTTCTCACTTACTCCGAGTTGCGTGATTACTTCTAGACTCATCTATGGTGCTGCAAATGGCATTGTTTCATTTTTTCACTAGCTCATATTCCATCTGTACAGGTAGCAGTTCTTCTTTGTCCACCCATCTGTCGGTGGACTTTTTGGTTACTTCCATATCTTGGCCATTGTAATACTGTGCAATGCAGATTTGCGTGCCTGTGTCCTTCCAATTCTGTCTTCTTAGGTTATAGGTCCAGGAATAGGTCTGCTGGATCATATGGTAGCTCAATGTTTACCTTTTAAAGGCACCTCTATTCTGATCTCTTTAGTGGCTCTTTCCAGGTTACGTCCCACTTAAAGTGGAGGGTATGTATTTCTTCCCAGCACCTTCAGCATTTATTCTTTGTAGTTTTTGCTGATGGTTATTCTGAGTGGTGTGAGCTGATACCTCTTTGTGGTTGAATTTGCATGTGTCTCATAATGCGTTGAAATTGAGCTTTAAGACTTGTCCTTTTTATTTTTCCAGCTGTGATTGGAGCTTATTTCTTCAAAGTGTTTTCTTAAAGTATGTGTCACCGTTTGAAATATTTTGGCCATGATCTCCCTCAAGACATTTTGAGGGCAGGTTTCATTTACAGCCCTGCAGTACTTGTTCATATGAAGTGACCATTAGCTCAGGCTTTAAACCTGCTTTTGCAGGTAACGGCCAGAGAGCGGCAGCCTTTCTACGTTCCCCTTGCTGCTACTAGGGAAACAGACCTACCGGTCCGTGGTGTTCTTCGGTTATAAATTAGAGTGCAATGTGCCCGGATAAACCCACAAATGTTGATGTCTCCTTGCTTTTCTTTGTTTTTAAATTTAATTTATATTTATTATTAATTAGAGTAATATTCCATTGTGTACGTGGACCACTTCTTCTTGGTGCATTCCTCGGTTGATGGACATTTTCATTGCTTCCAAGTGTTGGCTATGGTAAATATTGCTGGCGTACAGGTTTGCCAGCCTGTGACTTTTTGATTCTCATTTTCTCAGGTGATAGGCCAAGCAGTGGTTGTGATTGATTGACTGGTAGCTCAATGTTTCCCTTTTCAAAGCACCTACATTGTGTTTTCATTAGTGGCTCTTTACATGCCCCCCCTTACCACCGAGGGTACGCATTTCTCCACACTCCCTTCACCATTTATTTTTTGCAGCACTTTTCCTAATGGCCATTGTGACTGCTGCGAGCTGATAGGTTTTTGTAATATGGGTATGCATGTCATTAAAATTTTTAAAATTCATCATATTCCTACGCCTTTTTCTTTTCTCTTAAAAGAAAAAACCGTGAGTACAATATAGCTCTTGAAATTGTCTTCTTCGAAGGTTGCCCTCTTCTGAATTTTTTGGTCGATTTTTGACCCCAGAAATTTTCTGGAGGGCAGGCGCCATTTACAGAACTGCAAGTTGGTGAAAATTTAGTGACCTTTTGCAGTGGGTTCAAAGCTGCTGTTGT
Source organism: Balaenoptera borealis (assembly GCF_965194805.1). Classification (NCBI taxonomy): domain Eukaryota; kingdom Metazoa; phylum Chordata; class Mammalia; order Artiodactyla; family Balaenopteridae; genus Balaenoptera; species Balaenoptera borealis. Next base: position 61,618 of record NW_028123425.1, read on the forward strand.
GGGAAACGTCCACAAGGAGGTAGCATTTCTCCATTCCCCAATCTGGGTACTAGGGCAGCAGAGCCTTTCTGGAAGTCATTGTCCTAGGTTGTAAATTAGAATGGAATTTGCCAGGAGAAATCCCCATAAGTTTATGTCTCATTACTTCTTCTTGGTTTTTAAAATTTTTTTAATCTGGGTAAAGTTTAGAAAATTGTTTGTCCTAGGTGTACACAATCTGGTTCATTTGTACATTATGTATGTCTATTAATGTACAGATCCTCTTCCCATGTAAAATATTACAGTGTTCCGTCGACCTCCCTTGCTATATGTTCGGTCTTTTTGATACATGTATATAATATGTATTTGTATATGTATAGTCACACTAATCTTCATTTCTCAATTTCCCCCCTCCTTTCCTTTTAGATGAGCATAGTTTGTTTTCTACGCCTGTGAGTGTCTTTCTCTTTGGAAATATGTTCATCTGTGTCAGTTATTAGATAATGCCGTACGTGATAATATGGGATATAGGTCTTTTGCTTTCCGACCTACTTCATGTTTTGTGATTATCTCCAGGCTCATCTATGGTGCCTCAAAGAGCAGTGCTTCAATGTTTTCCATGGCTAATATTCCATTGTGTACATGGACCACTTCTTCTTGGTGCATTCCTCTGTTGATGGACATTTTCGTTGCTTCCAAGCGTTGCCTATGGTAAATATTGCTGGAGTGCAGGATTGCCAGCCTGCGATTTTTGATTTTCATTCTCTCAGGTGATAGACCCAGCAGTGGGTATGATTGATTGACTGGTATGGTAGCTCAACGTTTACCTTTTCAAGGCACCTCAATTGTGCTGTCATTAGTGGCTCTTACCACGTCCCCCTTAGAATCGAGGGTACGCATTTCTCCACAATCACGTCAGCATTTCTTGTTTGCAGCATTTTTGTTGATGGCCATTCTGACTGGGGTGAGCTGATAGGTTTTTGTAATTTGGGTTTACATGTCTGTAAAAATTCCTACAATTCATCATTTTTCCACGCCTTTTGCTTTTCTGTTAAAAGAAAAAAGAAAAAGAGTGTGAGTATAATATACCTCTTCAAATTTTCTTTTTGGAAGGTTGCACTCTAGAATTTTTTGGTCGATTTTCGACCTCAGTATTTTTTGGAGGGCAGGTGTCATTTACAGAACTGCAATTGGTGAACATTTAGTGACCTTTTGCAGTGGGTTTAAAGCTGCTGTTGTGGGAAACGGCCACAAGGATGCAGCATTTCTCCATTCCCAAATCGGGGTACTAGGGCAGCAGAGCCGTTCTGGAAGTCGTTTGCCTAGGTGGTCAATTTGAATGGAATGTGCCAGGAAAACCCCCCATAAGTTTATGTCTCATTACTCCTAGTTCGTTGTTTTAATTTTTTCAATTGGGGTAATGGTTAGAATGTTGCTTGTCCAAGGTGTACACACTCTGGTTCATCTACATATTCTATATACCTATTTATGTAGAGATCCTCTTCCCGTGTAAATTATTACAGAGTGTTCCGTAAACCTTCCTTGCTATATGGTCGGTCTTTTTGATATATGTATATAATATGTATTTGTATACATATGGTAACGCTAATCTTCATTTATCCATTCCCCCACCTTTCCTTTTAGATAAGCATAGTTTTTTTTTTTAATAAGTCTGTGATGGACTTTCTCTGTGGAAATATGTTCATTTGTGTCAGTTATTAGAGAACGCCTATAAGTGATATCATGGGATATAGGACTTTTGCTTTCCGACTTACCTCATGTTCTGTGATTATCTCCAAGATCATCTATGGTGCCTCAAAGAGCAGTGTTTCATTGTTTTCCATGGCTAGTATTCATTGTGTACATGGGCCGCTTCTTCCTTTTCCTTTCATCTGTTGATGGACATTTTGGTTGCTTCACTGTCTTGTCTATTGTGAATAAGGCTGCAGTGCAGCTTTTGCAGCCCGGGTCTTCTTCATTCTGGTCTTCTCAGGTGAGAGGCCCATTGGTGCGCCTGCTGGATTGAATGGTACCTCAATTTTTCCTTTTCAACGCAGCTCCTTTCTGTTCTCATTATTAGCGTTTAACCCTTTTACATCTCACCAGCAGCTAGAGGGTACACAGTTCTCTAAAACCTCTTCAGCATTGACTGTTTGTAGACTTTTTGCCAATGGTCAGTCGACGGGTGTGAGTTGAGAACTTTTCGTAGATTAGATTGCATGAGTCTAATACTTCCTGAGGTTGAGCTTTTATCCATTTCCCTTTCTTTAAAAAGAGAGTGAGTAAAACTTACCTCTTCATACTAGCTTCGTGAACATTTTGCCTGTTTTGAATTTTTTTTATCCATTCCCTACCTCAGCACAATTTTGAGGGCAGGTGTCCTTTACAGCCCTGCGTCCTTGTGAATGAATGGTAAGTGACCATTAGCTGTGGGTTAAAAGCTGCTCTTGCGGGAATCGGCCACAAGGCGGCAGCATTTCTCCTTTACCAAATCTGGTTACTAGGGCAACAGAGCCTTACTGGAAGTGGTGTTCTAGGTTGCAAATTAGAATGGAATGTGCGAGGCAAAAGCCCTTTAAGTTTATGTCTCATTACTTCTTGTTGGTATTTTTAACTTAATTTTTATTTTTTATCACAGCAAACTTGATTACAATGTTTTGTTTGTTCTAGGTGTGCAAGATGTGGTTCTTTCACACATATACATATATCTATTCTTCTTCGGATCCTTTTCCCATGTAGGTTATGACACAGTGTTGAGTAGTCTTCTCTTGGTATTGCGTAGGTCTTTGGTGATTATGTATTTCACGTGTGTTTGTGTCTCTCTGTTAACCTCAATATGGTAATGTATCCAATCCTCACACCTTTCCATTTGGTGAACCATAAGTTTTTTTAATGAATCTATGATAGTGTTTCTCTGTGGAAATACCTTTGTCTGTATCATTTTTTAGGTAACACCTATATGTGATATGATAGGCTATGTGTCTTTCGCTTTCTCACTTACTCCGAGTTGCGTGATTACTTCTAGACTCATCTATGGTGCTGCAAATGGCATTGTTTCATTTTTTCACTAGCTCATATTCCATCTGTACAGGTAGCAGTTCTTCTTTGTCCACCCATCTGTCGGTGGACTTTTTGGTTACTTCCATATCTTGGCCATTGTAATACTGTGCAATGCAGATTTGCGTGCCTGTGTCCTTCCAATTCTGTCTTCTTAGGTTATAGGTCCAGGAATAGGTCTGCTGGATCATATGGTAGCTCAATGTTTACCTTTTAAAGGCACCTCTATTCTGATCTCTTTAGTGGCTCTTTCCAGGTTACGTCCCACTTAAAGTGGAGGGTATGTATTTCTTCCCAGCACCTTCAGCATTTATTCTTTGTAGTTTTTGCTGATGGTTATTCTGAGTGGTGTGAGCTGATACCTCTTTGTGGTTGAATTTGCATGTGTCTCATAATGCGTTGAAATTGAGCTTTAAGACTTGTCCTTTTTATTTTTCCAGCTGTGATTGGAGCTTATTTCTTCAAAGTGTTTTCTTAAAGTATGTGTCACCGTTTGAAATATTTTGGCCATGATCTCCCTCAAGACATTTTGAGGGCAGGTTTCATTTACAGCCCTGCAGTACTTGTTCATATGAAGTGACCATTAGCTCAGGCTTTAAACCTGCTTTTGCAGGTAACGGCCAGAGAGCGGCAGCCTTTCTACGTTCCCCTTGCTGCTACTAGGGAAACAGACCTACCGGTCCGTGGTGTTCTTCGGTTATAAATTAGAGTGCAATGTGCCCGGATAAACCCACAAATGTTGATGTCTCCTTGCTTTTCTTTGTTTTTAAATTTAATTTATATTTATTATTAATTAGAGTAATATTCCATTGTGTACGTGGACCACTTCTTCTTGGTGCATTCCTCGGTTGATGGACATTTTCATTGCTTCCAAGTGTTGGCTATGGTAAATATTGCTGGCGTACAGGTTTGCCAGCCTGTGACTTTTTGATTCTCATTTTCTCAGGTGATAGGCCAAGCAGTGGTTGTGATTGATTGACTGGTAGCTCAATGTTTCCCTTTTCAAAGCACCTACATTGTGTTTTCATTAGTGGCTCTTTACATGCCCCCCCTTACCACCGAGGGTACGCATTTCTCCACACTCCCTTCACCATTTATTTTTTGCAGCACTTTTCCTAATGGCCATTGTGACTGCTGCGAGCTGATAGGTTTTTGTAATATGGGTATGCATGTCATTAAAATTTTTAAAATTCATCATATTCCTACGCCTTTTTCTTTTCTCTTAAAAGAAAAAACCGTGAGTACAATATAGCTCTTGAAATTGTCTTCTTCGAAGGTTGCCCTCTTCTGAATTTTTTGGTCGATTTTTGACCCCAGAAATTTTCTGGAGGGCAGGCGCCATTTACAGAACTGCAAGTTGGTGAAAATTTAGTGACCTTTTGCAGTGGGTTCAAAGCTGCTGTTGTGGGAAACGTCCACAAGGAGGTAGCATTTCTCCATTCCCCAATCTGGGTACTAGGGCAGCAGAGCCTTTCTGGAAGTCATTGTCCTAGGTTGTAAATTAGAATGGAATTTGCCAGGAGAAATCCCCATAAGTTTATGTCTCATTACTTCTTCTTGGTTTTTAAAATTTTTTTAATCTGGGTAAAGTTTAGAAAATTGTTTGTCCTAGGTGTACACAATCTGGTTCATTTGTACATTATGTATGTCTATTAATGTACAGATCCTCTTCCCATGTAAAATATTACAGTGTTCCGTCGACCTCCCTTGCTATATGTTCGGTCTTTTTGATACATGTATATAATATGTATTTGTATATGTATAGTCACACTAATCTTCATTTCTCAATTTCCCCCCTCCTTTCCTTTTAGATGAGCATAGTTTGTTTTCTACGCCTGTGAGTGTCTTTCTCTTTGGAAATATGTTCATCTGTGTCAGTTATTAGATAATGCCGTACGTGATAATATGGGATATAGGTCTTTTGCTTTCCGACCTACTTCATGTTTTGTGATTATCTCCAGGCTCATCTATGGTGCCTCAAAGAGCAGTGCTTCAATGTTTTCCATGGCTAATATTCCATTGTGTACATGGACCACTTCTTCTTGGTGCATTCCTCTGTTGATGGACATTTTCGTTGCTTCCAAGCGTTGCCTATGGTAAATATTGCTGGAGTGCAGGATTGCCAGCCTGCGATTTTTGATTTTCATTCTCTCAGGTGATAGACCCAGCAGTGGGTATGATTGATTGACTGGTATGGTAGCTCAACGTTTACCTTTTCAAGGCACCTCAATTGTGCTGTCATTAGTGGCTCTTACCACGTCCCCCTTAGAATCGAGGGTACGCATTTCTCCACAATCACGTCAGCATTTCTTGTTTGCAGCATTTTTGTTGATGGCCATTCTGACTGGGGTGAGCTGATAGGTTTTTGTAATTTGGGTTTACATGTCTGTAAAAATTCCTACAATTCATCATTTTTCCACGCCTTTTGCTTTTCTGTTAAAAGAAAAAAGAAAAAGAGTGTGAGTATAATATACCTCTTCAAATTTTCTTTTTGGAAGGTTGCACTCTAGAATTTTTTGGTCGATTTTCGACCTCAGTATTTTTTGGAGGGCAGGTGTCATTTACAGAACTGCAATTGGTGAACATTTAGTGACCTTTTGCAGTGGGTTTAAAGCTGCTGTTGTGGGAAACGGCCACAAGGATGCAGCATTTCTCCATTCCCAAATCGGGGTACTAGGGCAGCAGAGCCGTTCTGGAAGTCGTTTGCCTAGGTGGTCAATTTGAATGGAATGTGCCAGGAAAACCCCCCATAAGTTTATGTCTCATTACTCCTAGTTCGTTGTTTTAATTTTTTCAATTGGGGTAATGGTTAGAATGTTGCTTGTCCAAGGTGTACACACTCTGGTTCATCTACATATTCTATATACCTATTTATGTAGAGATCCTCTTCCCGTGTAAATTATTACAGAGTGTTCCGTAAACCTTCCTTGCTATATGGTCGGTCTTTTTGATATATGTATATAATATGTATTTGTATACATATGGTAACGCTAATCTTCATTTATCCATTCCCCCACCTTTCCTTTTAGATAAGCATAGTTTTTTTTTTTTAATAAGTCTGTGATGGACTTTCTCTGTGGAAATATGTTCATTTGTGTCAGTTATTAGAGAACGCCTATAAGTGATATCATGGGATATAGGACTTTTGCTTTCCGACTTACCTCATGTTCTGTGATTATCTCCAAGATCATCTATGGTGCCTCAAAGAGCAGTGTTTCATTGTTTTCCATGGCTAGTATTCATTGTGTACATGGGCCGCTTCTTCCTTTTCCTTTCATCTGTTGATGGACATTTTGGTTGCTTCACTGTCTTGTCTATTGTGAATAAGGCTGCAGTGCAGCTTTTGCAGCCCGGGTCTTCTTCATTCTGGTCTTCTCAGGTGAGAGGCCCATTGGTGCGCCTGCTGGATTGAATGGTACCTCAATTTTTCCTTTTCAACGCAGCTCCTTTCTGTTCTCATTATTAGCGTTTAACCCTTTTACATCTCACCAGCAGCTAGAGGGTACACAGTTCTCTAAAACCTCTTCAGCATTGACTGTTTGTAGACTTTTTGCCAATGGTCAGTCGACGGGTGTGAGTTGAGAACTTTTCGTAGATTAGATTGCATGAGTCTAATACTTCCTGAGGTTGAGCTTTTATCCATTTCCCTTTCTTTAAAAAGAGAGTGAGTAAAACTTACCTCTTCATACTAGCTTCGTGAACATTTTGCCTGTTTTGAATTTTTTTTATCCATTCCCTACCTCAGCACAATTTTGAGGGCAGGTGTCCTTTACAGCCCTGCGTCCTTGTGAATGAATGGTAAGTGACCATTAGCTGTGGGTTAAAAGCTGCTCTTGCGGGAATCGGCCACAAGGCGGCAGCATTTCTCCTTTACCAAATCTGGTTACTAGGGCAACAGAGCCTTACTGGAAGTGGTGTTCTAGGTTGCAAATTAGAATGGAATGTGCGAGGCAAAAGCCCTTTAAGTTTATGTCTCATTACTTCTTGTTGGTATTTTTAACTTAATTTTTATTTTTTATCACAGCAAACTTGATTACAATGTTTTGTTTGTTCTAGGTGTGCAAGATGTGGTTCTTTCACACATATACATATATCTATTCTTCTTCGGATCCTTTTCCCATGTAGGTTATGACACAGTGTTGAGTAGTCTTCTCTTGGTATTGCGTAGGTCTTTGGTGATTATGTATTTCACGTGTGTTTGTGTCTCTCTGTTAACCTCAATATGGTAATGTATCCAATCCTCACACCTTTCCATTTGGTGAACCATAAGTTTTTTTAATGAATCTATGATAGTGTTTCTCTGTGGAAATACCTTTGTCTGTATCATTTTTTAGGTAACACCTATATGTGATATGATAGGCTATGTGTCTTTCGCTTTCTCACTTACTCCGAGTTGCGTGATTACTTCTAGACTCATCTATGGTGCTGCAAATGGCATTGTTTCATTTTTTCACTAGCTCATATTCCATCTGTACAGGTAGCAGTTCTTCTTTGTCCACCCATCTGTCGGTGGACTTTTTGGTTACTTCCATATCTTGGCCATTGTAATACTGTGCAATGCAGATTTGCGTGCCTGTGTCCTTCCAATTCTGTCTTCTTAGGTTATAGGTCCAGGAATAGGTCTGCTGGATCATATGGTAGCTCAATGTTTACCTTTTAAAGGCACCTCTATTCTGATCTCTTTAGTGGCTCTTTCCAGGTTACGTCCCACTTAAAGTGGAGGGTATGTATTTCTTCCCAGCACCTTCAGCATTTATTCTTTGTAGTTTTTGCTGATGGTTATTCTGAGTGGTGTGAGCTGATACCTCTTTGTGGTTGAATTTGCATGTGTCTCATAATGCGTTGAAATTGAGCTTTAAGACTTGTCCTTTTTATTTTTCCAGCTGTGATTGGAGCTTATTTCTTCAAAGTGTTTTCTTAAAGTATGTGTCACCGTTTGAAATATTTTGGCCATGATCTCCCTCAAGACATTTTGAGGGCAGGTTTCATTTACAGCCCTGCAGTACTTGTTCATATGAAGTGACCATTAGCTCAGGCTTTAAACCTGCTTTTGCAGGTAACGGCCAGAGAGCGGCAGCCTTTCTACGTTCCCCTTGCTGCTACTAGGGAAACAGACCTACCGGTCCGTGGTGTTCTTCGGTTATAAATTAGAGTGCAATGTGCCCGGATAAACCCACAAATGTTGATGTCTCCTTGCTTTTCTTTGTTTTTAAATTTAATTTATATTTATTATTAATTAGAGTAATATTCCATTGTGTACGTGGACCACTTCTTCTTGGTGCATTCCTCGGTTGATGGACATTTTCATTGCTTCCAAGTGTTGGCTATGGTAAATATTGCTGGCGTACAGGTTTGCCAGCCTGTGACTTTTTGATTCTCATTTTCTCAGGTGATAGGCCAAGCAGTGGTTGTGATTGATTGACTGGTAGCTCAATGTTTCCCTTTTCAAAGCACCTACATTGTGTTTTCATTAGTGGCTCTTTACATGCCCCCCCTTACCACCGAGGGTACGCATTTCTCCACACTCCCTTCACCGTTTATTTTTTGCAGCACTTTTCCTAATGGCCATTGTGACTGCTGCGAGCTGATAGGTTTTTGTAATATGGGTATGCATGTCATTAAAATTTTTAAAATTCATCATATTCCTACGCCTTTTTCTTTTCTCTTAAAAGAAAAAACCGTGAGTACAATATAGCTCTTGAAATTGTCTTCTTCGAAGGTTGCCCTCTTCTGAATTTTTTGGTCGATTTTTGACCCCAGAAATTTTCTGGAGGGCAGGCGCCATTTACAGAACTGCAAGTTGGTGAAAATTTAGTGACCTTTTGCAGTGGGTTCAAAGCTGCTGTTGTGGGAAACGTCCACAAGGAGGTAGCATTTCTCCATTCCCCAATCTGGGTACTAGGGCAGCAGAGCCTTTCTGGAAGTCATTGTCCTAGGTTGTAAATTAGAATGGAATTTGCCAGGAGAAATCCCCATAAGTTTATGTCTCATTACTTCTTCTTGGTTTTTAAAATTTTTTTAATCTGGGTAAAGTTTAGAAAATTGTTTGTCCTAGGTGTACACAATCTGGTTCATTTGTACATTATGTATGTCTATTAATGTACAGATCCTCTTCCCATGTAAAATATTACAGTGTTCCGTCGACCTCCCTTGCTATATGTTCGGTCTTTTTGATACATGTATATAATATGTATTTGTATATGTATAGTCACACTAATCTTCATTTCTCAATTTCCCCCCTCCTTTCCTTTTAGATGAGCATAGTTTGTTTTCTACGCCTGTGAGTGTCTTTCTCTTTGGAAATATGTTCATCTGTGTCAGTTATTAGATAATGCCGTACGTGATAATATGGGATATAGGTCTTTTGCTTTCCGACCTACTTCATGTTTTGTGATTATCTCCAGGCTCATCTATGGTGCCTCAAAGAGCAGTGCTTCAATGTTTTCCATGGCTAATATTCCATTGTGTACATGGACCACTTCTTCTTGGTGCATTCCTCTGTTGATGGACATTTTCGTTGCTTCCAAGCGTTGCCTATGGTAAATATTGCTGGAGTGCAGGATTGCCAGCCTGCGATTTTTGATTTTCATTCTCTCAGGTGATAGACCCAGCAGTGGGTATGATTGATTGACTGGTATGGTAGCTCAACGTTTACCTTTTCAAGGCACCTCAATTGTGCTGTCATTAGTGGCTCTTACCACGTCCCCCTTAGAATCGAGGGTACGCATTTCTCCACAATCACGTCAGCATTTCTTGTTTGCAGCATTTTTGTTGATGGCCATTCTGACTGGGGTGAGCTGATAGGTTTTTGTAATTTGGGTTTACATGTCTGTAAAAATTCCTACAATTCATCATTTTTCCACGCCTTTTGCTTTTCTGTTAAAAGAAAAAAGAAAAAGAGTGTGAGTATAATATACCTCTTCAAATTTTCTTTTTGGAAGGTTGCACTCTAGAATTTTTTGGTCGATTTTCGACCTCAGTATTTTTTGGAGGGCAGGTGTCATTTACAGAACTGCAATTGGTGAACATTTAGTGACCTTTTGCAGTGGGTTTAAAGCTGCTGTTGTGGGAAACGGCCACAAGGATGCAGCATTTCTCCATTCCCAAATCTGGGTACTAGGGCAGCAGAGCCGTTCTGGAAGTCGTTTGCCTAGGTGGTCAATTTGAATGGAATGTGCCAGGAAAACCCCCCATAAGTTTATGTCTCATTACTCCTAGTTCGTTGTTTTAATTTTTTCAATTGGGGTAATGGTTAGAATGTTGCTTGTCCAAGGTGTACACACTCTGGTTCATCTACATATTCTATATACCTATTTATGTAGAGATCCTCTTCCCGTGTAAATTATTACAGAGTGTTCCGTAAACCTTCCTTGCTATATGGTCGGTCTTTTTGATATATGTATATAATATGTATTTGTATACATATGGTAACGCTAATCTTCATTTATCCATTCCCCCACCTTTCCTTTTAGATAAGCATAGTTTTTTTTTTTTAATAAGTCTGTGATGGACTTTCTCTGTGGAAATATGTTCATTTGTGTCAGTTATTAGAGAACGCCTATAAGTGATATCATGGGATATAGGACTTTTGCTTTCCGACTTACCTCATGTTCTGTGATTATCTCCAAGATCATCTATGGTGCCTCAAAGAGCAGTGTTTCATTGTTTTCCATGGCTAGTATTCATTGTGTACATGGGCCGCTTCTTCCTTTTCCTTTCATCTGTTGATGGACATTTTGGTTGCTTCACTGTCTTGTCTATTGTGAATAAGGCTGCAGTGCAGCTTTTGCAGCCCGGGTCTTCTTCATTCTGGTCTTCTCAGGTGAGAGGCCCATTGGTGCGCCTGCTGGATTGAATGGTACCTCAATTTTTCCTTTTCAACGCAGCTCCTTTCTGTTCTCATTATTAGCGTTTAACCCTTTTACATCTCACCAGCAGCTAGAGGGTACACAGTTCTCTAAAACCTCTTCAGCATTGACTGTTTGTAGACTTTTTGCCAATGGTCAGTCGACGGGTGTGAGTTGAGAACTTTTCGTAGATTAGATTGCATGAGTCTAATACTTCCTGAGGTTGAGCTTTTATCCATTTCCCTTTCTTTAAAAAGAGAGTGAGTAAAACTTACCTCTTCATACTAGCTTCGTGAACATTTTGCCTGTTTTGAATTTTTTTTATCCATTCCCTACCTCAGCACAATTTTGAGGGCAGGTGTCCTTTACAGCCCTGCGTCCTTGTGAATGAATGGTAAGTGACCATTAGCTGTGGGTTAAAAGCTGCTCTTGCGGGAATCGGCCACAAGGCGGCAGCATTTCTCCTTTACCAAATCTGGTTACTAGGGCAACAGAGCCTTACTGGAAGTGGTGTTCTAGGTTGCAAATTAGAATGGAATGTGCGAGGCAAAAGCCCTTTAAGTTTATGTCTCATTACTTCTTGTTGGTATTTTTAACTTAATTTTTATTTTTTATCACAGCAAACTTGATTACAATGTTTTGTTTGTTCTAGGTGTGCAAGATGTGGTTCTTTCACACATATACATATATCTATTCTTCTTCGGATCCTTTTCCCATGTAGGTTATGACACAGTGTTGAGTAGTCTTCTCTTGGTATTGCGTAGGTCTTTGGTGATTATGTATTTCACGTGTGTTTGTGTCTCTCTGTTAACCTCAATATGGTAATGTATCCAATCCTCACACCTTTCCATTTGGTGAACCATAAGTTTTTTTAATGAATCTATGATAGTGTTTCTCTGTGGAAATACCTTTGTCTGTATCATTTTTTAGGTAACACCTATATGTGATATGATAGGCTATGTGTCTTTCGCTTTCTCACTTACTCCGAGTTGCGTGATTACTTCTAGACTCATCTATGGTGCTGCAAATGGCATTGTTTCATTTTTTCACTAGCTCATATTCCATCTGTACAGGTAGCAGTTCTTCTTTGTCCACCCATCTGTCGGTGGACTTTTTGGTTACTTCCATATCTTGGCCATTGTAATACTGTGCAATGCAGATTTGCGTGCCTGTGTCCTTCCAATTCTGTCTTCTTAGGTTATAGGTCCAGGAATAGGTCTGCTGGATCATATGGTAGCTCAATGTTTACCTTTTAAAGGCACCTCTATTCTGATCTCTTTAGTGGCTCTTTCCAGGTTACGTCCCACTTAAAGTGGAGGGTATGTATTTCTTCCCAGCACCTTCAGCATTTATTCTTTGTAGTTTTTGCTGATGGTTATTCTGAGTGGTGTGAGCTGATACCTCTTTGTGGTTGAATTTGCATGTGTCTCATAATGCGTTGAAATTGAGCTTTAAGACTTGTCCTTTTTATTTTTCCAGCTGTGATTGGAGCTTATTTCTTCAAAGTGTTTTCTTAAAGTATGTGTCACCGTTTGAAATATTTTGGCCATGATCTCCCTCAAGACATTTTGAGGGCAGGTTTCATTTACAGCCCTGCAGTACTTGTTCATATGAAGTGACCATTAGCTCAGGCTTTAAACCTGCTTTTGCAGGTAACGGCCAGAGAGCGGCAGCCTTTCTACGTTCCCCTTGCTGCTACTAGGGAAACAGACCTACCGGTCCGTGGTGTTCTTCGGTTATAAATTAGAGTGCAATGTGCCCGGATAAACCCACAAATGTTGATGTCTCCTTGCTTTTCTTTGTTTTTAAATTTAATTTATATTTATTATTAATTAGAGTAATATTCCATTGTGTACGTGGACCACTTCTTCTTGGTGCATTCCTCGGTTGATGGACATTTTCATTGCTTCCAAGTGTTGGCTATGGTAAATATTGCTGGCGTACAGGTTTGCCAGCCTGTGACTTTTTGATTCTCATTTTCTCAGGTGATAGGCCAAGCAGTGGTTGTGATTGATTGACTGGTAGCTCAATGTTTCCCTTTTCAAAGCACCTACATTGTGTTTTCATTAGTGGCTCTTTACATGCCCCCCCTTACCACCGAGGGTACGCATTTCTCCACACTCCCTTCACCGTTTATTTTTTGCAGCACTTTTCCTAATGGCCATTGTGACTGCTGCGAGCTGATAGGTTTTTGTAATATGGGTATGCATGTCATTAAAATTTTTAAAATTCATCATATTCCTACGCCTTTTTCTTTTCTCTTAAAAGAAAAAACCGTGAGTACAATATAGCTCTTGAAATTGTCTTCTTCGAAGGTTGCCCTCTTCTGAATTTTTTGGTCGATTTTTGACCCCAGAAATTTTCTGGAGGGCAGGCGCCATTTACAGAACTGCAAGTTGGTGAAAATTTAGTGACCTTTTGCAGTGGGTTCAAAGCTGCTGTTGTGGGAAACGTCCACAAGGAGGTAGCATTTCTCCATTCCCCAATCTGGGTACTAGGGCAGCAGAGCCTTTCTGGAAGTCATTGTCCTAGGTTGTAAATTAGAATGGAATTTGCCAGGAGAAATCCCCATAAGTTTATGTCTCATTACTTCTTCTTGGTTTTTAAAATTTTTTTAATCTGGGTAAAGTTTAGAAAATTGTTTGTCCTAGGTGTACACAATCTGGTTCATTTGTACATTATGTATGTCTATTAATGTACAGATCCTCTTCCCATGTAAAATATTACAGTGTTCCGTCGACCTCCCTTGCTATATGTTCGGTCTTTTTGATACATGTATATAATATGTATTTGTATATGTATAGTCACACTAATCTTCATTTCTCAATTTCCCCCCTCCTTTCCTTTTAGATGAGCATAGTTTGTTTTCTACGCCTGTGAGTGTCTTTCTCTTTGGAAATATGTTCATCTGTGTCAGTTATTAGATAATGCCGTACGTGATAATATGGGATATAGGTCTTTTGCTTTCCGACCTACTTCATGTTTTGTGATTATCTCCAGGCTCATCTATGGTGCCTCAAAGAGCAGTGCTTCAATGTTTTCCATGGCTAATATTCCATTGTGTACATGGACCACTTCTTCTTGGTGCATTCCTCTGTTGATGGACATTTTCGTTGCTTCCAAGCGTTGCCTATGGTAAATATTGCTGGAGTGCAGGATTGCCAGCCTGCGATTTTTGATTTTCATTCTCTCAGGTGATAGACCCAGCAGTGGGTATGATTGATTGACTGGTATGGTAGCTCAACGTTTACCTTTTCAAGGCACCTCAATTGTGCTGTCATTAGTGGCTCTTACCACGTCCCCCTTAGAATCGAGGGTACGCATTTCTCCACAATCACGTCAGCATTTCTTGTTTGCAGCATTTTTGTTGATGGCCATTCTGACTGGGGTGAGCTGATAGGTTTTTGTAATTTGGGTTTACATGTCTGTAAAAATTCCTACAATTCATCATTTTTCCACGCCTTTTGCTTTTCTGTTAAAAGAAAAAAGAAAAAGAGTGTGAGTATAATATACCTCTTCAAATTTTCTTTTTGGAAGGTTGCACTCTAGAATTTTTTGGTCGATTTTCGACCTCAGTATTTTTTGGAGGGCAGGTGTCATTTACAGAACTGCAATTGGTGAACATTTAGTGACCTTTTGCAGTGGGTTTAAAGCTGCTGTTGTGGGAAACGGCCACAAGGATGCAGCATTTCTCCATTCCCAAATCGGGGTACTAGGGCAGCAGAGCCCGTTCTGGAAGTCGTTTGCCTAGGTGGTCAATTTGAATGGAATGTGCCAGGAAAACCCCCCATAAGTTTATGTCTCATTACTCCTAGTTCGTTGTTTTAATTTTTTCAATTGGGGTAATGGTTAGAATGTTGCTTGTCCAAGGTGTACACACTCTGGTTCATCTACATATTCTATATACCTATTTATGTAGAGATCCTCTTCCCGTGTAAATTATTACAGAGTGTTCCGTAAACCTTCCTTGCTATATGGTCGGTCTTTTTGATATATGTATATAATATGTATTTGTATACATATGGTAACGCTAATCTTCATTTATCCATTCCCCCACCTTTCCTTTTAGATAAGCATAGTTTTTTTTTTTAATAAGTCTGTGATGGACTTTCTCTGTGGAAATATGTTCATTTGTGTCAGTTATTAGAGAACGCCTATAAGTGATATCATGGGATATAGGACTTTTGCTTTCCGACTTACCTCATGTTCTGTGATTATCTCCAAGATCATCTATGGTGCCTCAAAGAGCAGTGTTTCATTGTTTTCCATGGCTAGTATTCATTGTGTACATGGGCCGCTTCTTCCTTTTCCTTTCATCTGTTGATGGACATTTTGGTTGCTTCACTGTCTTGTCTATTGTGAATAAGGCTGCAGTGCAGCTTTTGCAGCCCGGGTCTTCTTCATTCTGGTCTTCTCAGGTGAGAGGCCCATTGGTGCGCCTGCTGGATTGAATGGTACCTCAATTTTTCCTTTTCAACGCAGCTCCTTTCTGTTCTCATTATTAGCGTTTAACCCTTTTACATCTCACCAGCAGCTAGAGGGTACACAGTTCTCTAAAACCTCTTCAGCATTGACTGTTTGTAGACTTTTTGCCAATGGTCAGTCGACGGGTGTGAGTTGAGAACTTTTCGTAGATTAGATTGCATGAGTCTAATACTTCCTGAGGTTGAGCTTTTATCCATTTCCCTTTCTTTAAAAAGAGAGTGAGTAAAACTTACCTCTTCATACTAGCTTCGTGAACATTTTGCCTGTTTTGAATTTTTTTTATCCATTCCCTACCTCAGCACAATTTTGAGGGCAGGTGTCCTTTACAGCCCTGCGTCCTTGTGAATGAATGGTAAGTGACCATTAGCTGTGGGTTAAAAGCTGCTCTTGCGGGAATCGGCCACAAGGCGGCAGCATTTCTCCTTTACCAAATCTGGTTACTAGGGCAACAGAGCCTTACTGGAAGTGGTGTTCTAGGTTGCAAATTAGAATGGAATGTGCGAGGCAAAAGCCCTTTAAGTTTATGTCTCATTACTTCTTGTTGGTATTTTTAACTTAATTTTTATTTTTTATCACAGCAAACTTGATTACAATGTTTTGTTTGTTCTAGGTGTGCAAGATGTGGTTCTTTCACACATATACATATATCTATTCTTCTTCGGATCCTTTTCCCATGTAGGTTATGACACAGTGTTGAGTAGTCTTCTCTTGGTATTGCGTAGGTCTTTGGTGATTATGTATTTCACGTGTGTTTGTGTCTCTCTGTTAACCTCAATATGGTAATGTATCCAATCCTCACACCTTTCCATTTGGTGAACCATAAGTTTTTTTAATGAATCTATGATAGTGTTTCTCTGTGGAAATACCTTTGTCTGTATCATTTTTTAGGTAACACCTATATGTGATATGATAGGCTATGTGTCTTTCGCTTTCTCACTTACTCCGAGTTGCGTGATTACTTCTAGACTCATCTATGGTGCTGCAAATGGCATTGTTTCATTTTTTCACTAGCTCATATTCCATCTGTACAGGTAGCAGTTCTTCTTTGTCCACCCATCTGTCGGTGGACTTTTTGGTTACTTCCATATCTTGGCCATTGTAATACTGTGCAATGCAGATTTGCGTGCCTGTGTCCTTCCAATTCTGTCTTCTTAGGTTATAGGTCCAGGAATAGGTCTGCTGGATCATATGGTAGCTCAATGTTTACCTTTTAAAGGCACCTCTATTCTGATCTCTTTAGTGGCTCTTTCCAGGTTACGTCCCACTTAAAGTGGAGGGTATGTATTTCTTCCCAGCACCTTCAGCATTTATTCTTTGTAGTTTTTGCTGATGGTTATTCTGAGTGGTGTGAGCTGATACCTCTTTGTGGTTGAATTTGCATGTGTCTCATAATGCGTTGAAATTGAGCTTTAAGACTTGTCCTTTTTATTTTTCCAGCTGTGATTGGAGCTTATTTCTTCAAAGTGTTTTCTTAAAGTATGTGTCACCGTTTGAAATATTTTGGCCATGATCTCCCTCAAGACATTTTGAGGGCAGGTTTCATTTACAGCCCTGCAGTACTTGTTCATATGAAGTGACCATTAGCTCAGGCTTTAAACCTGCTTTTGCAGGTAACGGCCAGAGAGCGGCAGCCTTTCTACGTTCCCCTTGCTGCTACTAGGGAAACAGACCTACCGGTCCGTGGTGTTCTTCGGTTATAAATTAGAGTGCAATGTGCCCGGATAAACCCACAAATGTTGATGTCTCCTTGCTTTTCTTTGTTTTTAAATTTAATTTATATTTATTATTAATTAGAGTAATATTCCATTGTGTACGTGGACCACTTCTTCTTGGTGCATTCCTCGGTTGATGGACATTTTCATTGCTTCCAAGTGTTGGCTATGGTAAATATTGCTGGCGTACAGGTTTGCCAGCCTGTGACTTTTTGATTCTCATTTTCTCAGGTGATAGGCCAAGCAGTGGTTGTGATTGATTGACTGGTAGCTCAATGTTTCCCTTTTCAAAGCACCTACATTGTGTTTTCATTAGTGGCTCTTTACATGCCCCCCCTTACCACCGAGGGTACGCATTTCTCCACACTCCCTTCACCGTTTATTTTTTGCAGCACTTTTCCTAATGGCCATTGTGACTGCTGCGAGCTGATAGGTTTTTGTAATATGGGTATGCATGTCATTAAAATTTTTAAAATTCATCATATTCCTACGCCTTTTTCTTTTCTCTTAAAAGAAAAAACCGTGAGTACAATATAGCTCTTGAAATTGTCTTCTTCGAAGGTTGCCCTCTTCTGAATTTTTTGGTCGATTTTTGACCCCAGAAATTTTCTGGAGGGCAGGCGCCATTTACAGAACTGCAAGTTGGTGAAAATTTAGTGACCTTTTGCAGTGGGTTCAAAGCTGCTGTTGTGGGAAACGTCCACAAGGAGGTAGCATTTCTCCATTCCCCAATCTGGGTACTAGGGCAGCAGAGCCTTTCTGGAAGTCATTGTCCTAGGTTGTAAATTAGAATGGAATTTGCCAGGAGAAATCCCCATAAGTTTATGTCTCATTACTTCTTCTTGGTTTTTAAAATTTTTTTAATCTGGGTAA
Organism: Balaenoptera borealis; assembly: GCF_965194805.1. Classification (NCBI taxonomy): domain Eukaryota; kingdom Metazoa; phylum Chordata; class Mammalia; order Artiodactyla; family Balaenopteridae; genus Balaenoptera; species Balaenoptera borealis. The sequence continues at coordinate 79,571 of NW_028123425.1, forward strand.
AGTTTAGAAAATTGTTTGTCCTAGGTGTACACAATCTGGTTCATTTGTACATTATGTATGTCTATTAATGTACAGATCCTCTTCCCATGTAAAATATTACAGTGTTCCGTCGACCTCCCTTGCTATATGTTCGGTCTTTTTGATACATGTATATAATATGTATTTGTATATGTATAGTCACACTAATCTTCATTTCTCAATTTCCCCCCTCCTTTCCTTTTAGATGAGCATAGTTTGTTTTCTACGCCTGTGAGTGTCTTTCTCTTTGGAAATATGTTCATCTGTGTCAGTTATTAGATAATGCCGTACGTGATAATATGGGATATAGGTCTTTTGCTTTCCGACCTACTTCATGTTTTGTGATTATCTCCAGGCTCATCTATGGTGCCTCAAAGAGCAGTGCTTCAATGTTTTCCATGGCTAATATTCCATTGTGTACATGGACCACTTCTTCTTGGTGCATTCCTCTGTTGATGGACATTTTCGTTGCTTCCAAGCGTTGCCTATGGTAAATATTGCTGGAGTGCAGGATTGCCAGCCTGCGATTTTTGATTTTCATTCTCTCAGGTGATAGACCCAGCAGTGGGTATGATTGATTGACTGGTATGGTAGCTCAACGTTTACCTTTTCAAGGCACCTCAATTGTGCTGTCATTAGTGGCTCTTACCACGTCCCCCTTAGAATCGAGGGTACGCATTTCTCCACAATCACGTCAGCATTTCTTGTTTGCAGCATTTTTGTTGATGGCCATTCTGACTGGGGTGAGCTGATAGGTTTTTGTAATTTGGGTTTACATGTCTGTAAAAATTCCTACAATTCATCATTTTTCCACGCCTTTTGCTTTTCTGTTAAAAGAAAAAAGAAAAAGAGTGTGAGTATAATATACCTCTTCAAATTTTCTTTTTGGAAGGTTGCACTCTAGAATTTTTTGGTCGATTTTCGACCTCAGTATTTTTTGGAGGGCAGGTGTCATTTACAGAACTGCAATTGGTGAACATTTAGTGACCTTTTGCAGTGGGTTTAAAGCTGCTGTTGTGGGAAACGGCCACAAGGATGCAGCATTTCTCCATTCCCAAATCGGGGTACTAGGGCAGCAGAGCCGTTCTGGAAGTCGTTTGCCTAGGTGGTCAATTTGAATGGAATGTGCCAGGAAAACCCCCCATAAGTTTATGTCTCATTACTCCTAGTTCGTTGTTTTAATTTTTTCAATTGGGGTAATGGTTAGAATGTTGCTTGTCCAAGGTGTACACACTCTGGTTCATCTACATATTCTATATACCTATTTATGTAGAGATCCTCTTCCCGTGTAAATTATTACAGAGTGTTCCGTAAACCTTCCTTGCTATATGGTCGGTCTTTTTGATATATGTATATAATATGTATTTGTATACATATGGTAACGCTAATCTTCATTTATCCATTCCCCCACCTTTCCTTTTAGATAAGCATAGTTTTTTTTTTTAATAAGTCTGTGATGGACTTTCTCTGTGGAAATATGTTCATTTGTGTCAGTTATTAGAGAACGCCTATAAGTGATATCATGGGATATAGGACTTTTGCTTTCCGACTTACCTCATGTTCTGTGATTATCTCCAAGATCATCTATGGTGCCTCAAAGAGCAGTGTTTCATTGTTTTCCATGGCTAGTATTCATTGTGTACATGGGCCGCTTCTTCCTTTTCCTTTCATCTGTTGATGGACATTTTGGTTGCTTCACTGTCTTGTCTATTGTGAATAAGGCTGCAGTGCAGCTTTTGCAGCCCGGGTCTTCTTCATTCTGGTCTTCTCAGGTGAGAGGCCCATTGGTGCGCCTGCTGGATTGAATGGTACCTCAATTTTTCCTTTTCAACGCAGCTCCTTTCTGTTCTCATTATTAGCGTTTAACCCTTTTACATCTCACCAGCAGCTAGAGGGTACACAGTTCTCTAAAACCTCTTCAGCATTGACTGTTTGTAGACTTTTTGCCAATGGTCAGTCGACGGGTGTGAGTTGAGAACTTTTCGTAGATTAGATTGCATGAGTCTAATACTTCCTGAGGTTGAGCTTTTATCCATTTCCCTTTCTTTAAAAAGAGAGTGAGTAAAACTTACCTCTTCATACTAGCTTCGTGAACATTTTGCCTGTTTTGAATTTTTTTTATCCATTCCCTACCTCAGCACAATTTTGAGGGCAGGTGTCCTTTACAGCCCTGCGTCCTTGTGAATGAATGGTAAGTGACCATTAGCTGTGGGTTAAAAGCTGCTCTTGCGGGAATCGGCCACAAGGCGGCAGCATTTCTCCTTTACCAAATCTGGTTACTAGGGCAACAGAGCCTTACTGGAAGTGGTGTTCTAGGTTGCAAATTAGAATGGAATGTGCGAGGCAAAAGCCCTTTAAGTTTATGTCTCATTACTTCTTGTTGGTATTTTTAACTTAATTTTTATTTTTTATCACAGCAAACTTGATTACAATGTTTTGTTTGTTCTAGGTGTGCAAGATGTGGTTCTTTCACACATATACATATATCTATTCTTCTTCGGATCCTTTTCCCATGTAGGTTATGACACAGTGTTGAGTAGTCTTCTCTTGGTATTGCGTAGGTCTTTGGTGATTATGTATTTCACGTGTGTTTGTGTCTCTCTGTTAACCTCAATATGGTAATGTATCCAATCCTCACACCTTTCCATTTGGTGAACCATAAGTTTTTTTAATGAATCTATGATAGTGTTTCTCTGTGGAAATACCTTTGTCTGTATCATTTTTTAGGTAACACCTATATGTGATATGATAGGCTATGTGTCTTTCGCTTTCTCACTTACTCCGAGTTGCGTGATTACTTCTAGACTCATCTATGGTGCTGCAAATGGCATTGTTTCATTTTTTCACTAGCTCATATTCCATCTGTACAGGTAGCAGTTCTTCTTTGTCCACCCATCTGTCGGTGGACTTTTTGGTTACTTCCATATCTTGGCCATTGTAATACTGTGCAATGCAGATTTGCGTGCCTGTGTCCTTCCAATTCTGTCTTCTTAGGTTATAGGTCCAGGAATAGGTCTGCTGGATCATATGGTAGCTCAATGTTTACCTTTTAAAGGCACCTCTATTCTGATCTCTTTAGTGGCTCTTTCCAGGTTACGTCCCACTTAAAGTGGAGGGTATGTATTTCTTCCCAGCACCTTCAGCATTTATTCTTTGTAGTTTTTGCTGATGGTTATTCTGAGTGGTGTGAGCTGATACCTCTTTGTGGTTGAATTTGCATGTGTCTCATAATGCGTTGAAATTGAGCTTTAAGACTTGTCCTTTTTATTTTTCCAGCTGTGATTGGAGCTTATTTCTTCAAAGTGTTTTCTTAAAGTATGTGTCACCGTTTGAAATATTTTGGCCATGATCTCCCTCAAGACATTTTGAGGGCAGGTTTCATTTACAGCCCTGCAGTACTTGTTCATATGAAGTGACCATTAGCTCAGGCTTTAAACCTGCTTTTGCAGGTAACGGCCAGAGAGCGGCAGCCTTTCTACGTTCCCCTTGCTGCTACTAGGGAAACAGACCTACCGGTCCGTGGTGTTCTTCGGTTATAAATTAGAGTGCAATGTGCCCGGATAAACCCACAAATGTTGATGTCTCCTTGCTTTTCTTTGTTTTTAAATTTAATTTATATTTATTATTAATTAGAGTAATATTCCATTGTGTACGTGGACCACTTCTTCTTGGTGCATTCCTCGGTTGATGGACATTTTCATTGCTTCCAAGTGTTGGCTATGGTAAATATTGCTGGCGTACAGGTTTGCCAGCCTGTGACTTTTTGATTCTCATTTTCTCAGGTGATAGGCCAAGCAGTGGTTGTGATTGATTGACTGGTAGCTCAATGTTTCCCTTTTCAAAGCACCTACATTGTGTTTTCATTAGTGGCTCTTTACATGCCCCCCCTTACCACCGAGGGTACGCATTTCTCCACACTCCCTTCACCATTTATTTTTTGCAGCACTTTTCCTAATGGCCATTGTGACTGCTGCGAGCTGATAGGTTTTTGTAATATGGGTATGCATGTCATTAAAATTTTTAAAATTCATCATATTCCTACGCCTTTTTCTTTTCTCTTAAAAGAAAAAACCGTGAGTACAATATAGCTCTTGAAATTGTCTTCTTCGAAGGTTGCCCTCTTCTGAATTTTTTGGTCGATTTTTGACCCCAGAAATTTTCTGGAGGGCAGGCGCCATTTACAGAACTGCAAGTTGGTGAAAATTTAGTGACCTTTTGCAGTGGGTTCAAAGCTGCTGTTGTGGGAAACGTCCACAAGGAGGTAGCATTTCTCCATTCCCCAATCTGGGTACTAGGGCAGCAGAGCCTTTCTGGAAGTCATTGTCCTAGGTTGTAAATTAGAATGGAATTTGCCAGGAGAAATCCCCATAAGTTTATGTCTCATTACTTCTTCTTGGTTTTTAAAATTTTTTTAATCTGGGTAAAGTTTAGAAAATTGTTTGTCCTAGGTGTACACAATCTGGTTCATTTGTACATTATGTATGTCTATTAATGTACAGATCCTCTTCCCATGTAAAATATTACAGTGTTCCGTCGACCTCCCTTGCTATATGTTCGGTCTTTTTGATACATGTATATAATATGTATTTGTATATGTATAGTCACACTAATCTTCATTTCTCAATTTCCCCCCTCCTTTCCTTTTAGATGAGCATAGTTTGTTTTCTACGCCTGTGAGTGTCTTTCTCTTTGGAAATATGTTCATCTGTGTCAGTTATTAGATAATGCCGTACGTGATAATATGGGATATAGGTCTTTTGCTTTCCGACCTACTTCATGTTTTGTGATTATCTCCAGGCTCATCTATGGTGCCTCAAAGAGCAGTGCTTCAATGTTTTCCATGGCTAATATTCCATTGTGTACATGGACCACTTCTTCTTGGTGCATTCCTCTGTTGATGGACATTTTCGTTGCTTCCAAGCGTTGCCTATGGTAAATATTGCTGGAGTGCAGGATTGCCAGCCTGCGATTTTTGATTTTCATTCTCTCAGGTGATAGACCCAGCAGTGGGTATGATTGATTGACTGGTATGGTAGCTCAACGTTTACCTTTTCAAGGCACCTCAATTGTGCTGTCATTAGTGGCTCTTACCACGTCCCCCTTAGAATCGAGGGTACGCATTTCTCCACAATCACGTCAGCATTTCTTGTTTGCAGCATTTTTGTTGATGGCCATTCTGACTGGGGTGAGCTGATAGGTTTTTGTAATTTGGGTTTACATGTCTGTAAAAATTCCTACAATTCATCATTTTTCCACGCCTTTTGCTTTTCTGTTAAAAGAAAAAAGAAAAAGAGTGTGAGTATAATATACCTCTTCAAATTTTCTTTTTGGAAGGTTGCACTCTAGAATTTTTTGGTCGATTTTCGACCTCAGTATTTTTTGGAGGGCAGGTGTCATTTACAGAACTGCAATTGGTGAACATTTAGTGACCTTTTGCAGTGGGTTTAAAGCTGCTGTTGTGGGAAACGGCCACAAGGATGCAGCATTTCTCCATTCCCAAATCGGGGTACTAGGGCAGCAGAGCCGTTCTGGAAGTCGTTTGCCTAGGTGGTCAATTTGAATGGAATGTGCCAGGAAAACCCCCCATAAGTTTATGTCTCATTACTCCTAGTTCGTTGTTTTAATTTTTTCAATTGGGGTAATGGTTAGAATGTTGCTTGTCCAAGGTGTACACACTCTGGTTCATCTACATATTCTATATACCTATTTATGTAGAGATCCTCTTCCCGTGTAAATTATTACAGAGTGTTCCGTAAACCTTCCTTGCTATATGGTCGGTCTTTTTGATATATGTATATAATATGTATTTGTATACATATGGTAACGCTAATCTTCATTTATCCATTCCCCCACCTTTCCTTTTAGATAAGCATAGTTTTTTTTTTTTAATAAGTCTGTGATGGACTTTCTCTGTGGAAATATGTTCATTTGTGTCAGTTATTAGAGAACGCCTATAAGTGATATCATGGGATATAGGACTTTTGCTTTCCGACTTACCTCATGTTCTGTGATTATCTCCAAGATCATCTATGGTGCCTCAAAGAGCAGTGTTTCATTGTTTTCCATGGCTAGTATTCATTGTGTACATGGGCCGCTTCTTCCTTTTCCTTTCATCTGTTGATGGACATTTTGGTTGCTTCACTGTCTTGTCTATTGTGAATAAGGCTGCAGTGCAGCTTTTGCAGCCCGGGTCTTCTTCATTCTGGTCTTCTCAGGTGAGAGGCCCATTGGTGCGCCTGCTGGATTGAATGGTACCTCAATTTTTCCTTTTCAACGCAGCTCCTTTCTGTTCTCATTATTAGCGTTTAACCCTTTTACATCTCACCAGCAGCTAGAGGGTACACAGTTCTCTAAAACCTCTTCAGCATTGACTGTTTGTAGACTTTTTGCCAATGGTCAGTCGACGGGTGTGAGTTGAGAACTTTTCGTAGATTAGATTGCATGAGTCTAATACTTCCTGAGGTTGAGCTTTTATCCATTTCCCTTTCTTTAAAAAGAGAGTGAGTAAAACTTACCTCTTCATACTAGCTTCGTGAACATTTTGCCTGTTTTGAATTTTTTTTATCCATTCCCTACCTCAGCACAATTTTGAGGGCAGGTGTCCTTTACAGCCCTGCGTCCTTGTGAATGAATGGTAAGTGACCATTAGCTGTGGGTTAAAAGCTGCTCTTGCGGGAATCGGCCACAAGGCGGCAGCATTTCTCCTTTACCAAATCTGGTTACTAGGGCAACAGAGCCTTACTGGAAGTGGTGTTCTAGGTTGCAAATTAGAATGGAATGTGCGAGGCAAAAGCCCTTTAAGTTTATGTCTCATTACTTCTTGTTGGTATTTTTAACTTAATTTTTATTTTTTATCACAGCAAACTTGATTACAATGTTTTGTTTGTTCTAGGTGTGCAAGATGTGGTTCTTTCACACATATACATATATCTATTCTTCTTCGGATCCTTTTCCCATGTAGGTTATGACACAGTGTTGAGTAGTCTTCTCTTGGTATTGCGTAGGTCTTTGGTGATTATGTATTTCACGTGTGTTTGTGTCTCTCTGTTAACCTCAATATGGTAATGTATCCAATCCTCACACCTTTCCATTTGGTGAACCATAAGTTTTTTTAATGAATCTATGATAGTGTTTCTCTGTGGAAATACCTTTGTCTGTATCATTTTTTAGGTAACACCTATATGTGATATGATAGGCTATGTGTCTTTCGCTTTCTCACTTACTCCGAGTTGCGTGATTACTTCTAGACTCATCTATGGTGCTGCAAATGGCATTGTTTCATTTTTTCACTAGCTCATATTCCATCTGTACAGGTAGCAGTTCTTCTTTGTCCACCCATCTGTCGGTGGACTTTTTGGTTACTTCCATATCTTGGCCATTGTAATACTGTGCAATGCAGATTTGCGTGCCTGTGTCCTTCCAATTCTGTCTTCTTAGGTTATAGGTCCAGGAATAGGTCTGCTGGATCATATGGTAGCTCAATGTTTACCTTTTAAAGGCACCTCTATTCTGATCTCTTTAGTGGCTCTTTCCAGGTTACGTCCCACTTAAAGTGGAGGGTATGTATTTCTTCCCAGCACCTTCAGCATTTATTCTTTGTAGTTTTTGCTGATGGTTATTCTGAGTGGTGTGAGCTGATACCTCTTTGTGGTTGAATTTGCATGTGTCTCATAATGCGTTGAAATTGAGCTTTAAGACTTGTCCTTTTTATTTTTCCAGCTGTGATTGGAGCTTATTTCTTCAAAGTGTTTTCTTAAAGTATGTGTCACCGTTTGAAATATTTTGGCCATGATCTCCCTCAAGACATTTTGAGGGCAGGTTTCATTTACAGCCCTGCAGTACTTGTTCATATGAAGTGACCATTAGCTCAGGCTTTAAACCTGCTTTTGCAGGTAACGGCCAGAGAGCGGCAGCCTTTCTACGTTCCCCTTGCTGCTACTAGGGAAACAGACCTACCGGTCCGTGGTGTTCTTCGGTTATAAATTAGAGTGCAATGTGCCCGGATAAACCCACAAATGTTGATGTCTCCTTGCTTTTCTTTGTTTTTAAATTTAATTTATATTTATTATTAATTAGAGTAATATTCCATTGTGTACGTGGACCACTTCTTCTTGGTGCATTCCTCGGTTGATGGACATTTTCATTGCTTCCAAGTGTTGGCTATGGTAAATATTGCTGGCGTACAGGTTTGCCAGCCTGTGACTTTTTGATTCTCATTTTCTCAGGTGATAGGCCAAGCAGTGGTTGTGATTGATTGACTGGTAGCTCAATGTTTCCCTTTTCAAAGCACCTACATTGTGTTTTCATTAGTGGCTCTTTACATGCCCCCCCTTACCACCGAGGGTACGCATTTCTCCACACTCCCTTCACCGTTTATTTTTTGCAGCACTTTTCCTAATGGCCATTGTGACTGCTGCGAGCTGATAGGTTTTTGTAATATGGGTATGCATGTCATTAAAATTTTTAAAATTCATCATATTCCTACGCCTTTTTCTTTTCTCTTAAAAGAAAAAACCGTGAGTACAATATAGCTCTTGAAATTGTCTTCTTCGAAGGTTGCCCTCTTCTGAATTTTTTGGTCGATTTTTGACCCCAGAAATTTTCTGGAGGGCAGGCGCCATTTACAGAACTGCAAGTTGGTGAAAATTTAGTGACCTTTTGCAGTGGGTTCAAAGCTGCTGTTGTGGGAAACGTCCACAAGGAGGTAGCATTTCTCCATTCCCCAATCTGGGTACTAGGGCAGCAGAGCCTTTCTGGAAGTCATTGTCCTAGGTTGTAAATTAGAATGGAATTTGCCAGGAGAAATCCCCATAAGTTTATGTCTCATTACTTCTTCTTGGTTTTTAAAATTTTTTTAATCTGGGTAAAGTTTAGAAAATTGTTTGTCCTAGGTGTACACAATCTGGTTCATTTGTACATTATGTATGTCTATTAATGTACAGATCCTCTTCCCATGTAAAATATTACAGTGTTCCGTCGACCTCCCTTGCTATATGTTCGGTCTTTTTGATACATGTATATAATATGTATTTGTATATGTATAGTCACACTAATCTTCATTTCTCAATTTCCCCCCTCCTTTCCTTTTAGATGAGCATAGTTTGTTTTCTACGCCTGTGAGTGTCTTTCTCTTTGGAAATATGTTCATCTGTGTCAGTTATTAGATAATGCCGTACGTGATAATATGGGATATAGGTCTTTTGCTTTCCGACCTACTTCATGTTTTGTGATTATCTCCAGGCTCATCTATGGTGCCTCAAAGAGCAGTGCTTCAATGTTTTCCATGGCTAATATTCCATTGTGTACATGGACCACTTCTTCTTGGTGCATTCCTCTGTTGATGGACATTTTCGTTGCTTCCAAGCGTTGCCTATGGTAAATATTGCTGGAGTGCAGGATTGCCAGCCTGCGATTTTTGATTTTCATTCTCTCAGGTGATAGACCCAGCAGTGGGTATGATTGATTGACTGGTATGGTAGCTCAACGTTTACCTTTTCAAGGCACCTCAATTGTGCTGTCATTAGTGGCTCTTACCACGTCCCCCTTAGAATCGAGGGTACGCATTTCTCCACAATCACGTCAGCATTTCTTGTTTGCAGCATTTTTGTTGATGGCCATTCTGACTGGGGTGAGCTGATAGGTTTTTGTAATTTGGGTTTACATGTCTGTAAAAATTCCTACAATTCATCATTTTTCCACGCCTTTTGCTTTTCTGTTAAAAGAAAAAAGAAAAAGAGTGTGAGTATAATATACCTCTTCAAATTTTCTTTTTGGAAGGTTGCACTCTAGAATTTTTTGGTCGATTTTCGACCTCAGTATTTTTTGGAGGGCAGGTGTCATTTACAGAACTGCAATTGGTGAACATTTAGTGACCTTTTGCAGTGGGTTTAAAGCTGCTGTTGTGGGAAACGGCCACAAGGATGCAGCATTTCTCCATTCCCAAATCGGGGTACTAGGGCAGCAGAGCCGTTCTGGAAGTCGTTTGCCTAGGTGGTCAATTTGAATGGAATGTGCCAGGAAAACCCCCCATAAGTTTATGTCTCATTACTCCTAGTTCGTTGTTTTAATTTTTTCAATTGGGGTAATGGTTAGAATGTTGCTTGTCCAAGGTGTACACACTCTGGTTCATCTACATATTCTATATACCTATTTATGTAGAGATCCTCTTCCCGTGTAAATTATTACAGAGTGTTCCGTAAACCTTCCTTGCTATATGGTCGGTCTTTTTGATATATGTATATAATATGTATTTGTATACATATGGTAACGCTAATCTTCATTTATCCATTCCCCCACCTTTCCTTTTAGATAAGCATAGTTTTTTTTTTTTAATAAGTCTGTGATGGACTTTCTCTGTGGAAATATGTTCATTTGTGTCAGTTATTAGAGAACGCCTATAAGTGATATCATGGGATATAGGACTTTTGCTTTCCGACTTACCTCATGTTCTGTGATTATCTCCAAGATCATCTATGGTGCCTCAAAGAGCAGTGTTTCATTGTTTTCCATGGCTAGTATTCATTGTGTACATGGGCCGCTTCTTCCTTTTCCTTTCATCTGTTGATGGACATTTTGGTTGCTTCACTGTCTTGTCTATTGTGAATAAGGCTGCAGTGCAGCTTTTGCAGCCCGGGTCTTCTTCATTCTGGTCTTCTCAGGTGAGAGGCCCATTGGTGCGCCTGCTGGATTGAATGGTACCTCAATTTTTCCTTTTCAACGCAGCTCCTTTCTGTTCTCATTATTAGCGTTTAACCCTTTTACATCTCACCAGCAGCTAGAGGGTACACAGTTCTCTAAAACCTCTTCAGCATTGACTGTTTGTAGACTTTTTGCCAATGGTCAGTCGACGGGTGTGAGTTGAGAACTTTTCGTAGATTAGATTGCATGAGTCTAATACTTCCTGAGGTTGAGCTTTTATCCATTTCCCTTTCTTTAAAAAGAGAGTGAGTAAAACTTACCTCTTCATACTAGCTTCGTGAACATTTTGCCTGTTTTGAATTTTTTTTATCCATTCCCTACCTCAGCACAATTTTGAGGGCAGGTGTCCTTTACAGCCCTGCGTCCTTGTGAATGAATGGTAAGTGACCATTAGCTGTGGGTTAAAAGCTGCTCTTGCGGGAATCGGCCACAAGGCGGCAGCATTTCTCCTTTACCAAATCTGGTTACTAGGGCAACAGAGCCTTACTGGAAGTGGTGTTCTAGGTTGCAAATTAGAATGGAATGTGCGAGGCAAAAGCCCTTTAAGTTTATGTCTCATTACTTCTTGTTGGTATTTTTAACTTAATTTTTATTTTTTATCACAGCAACTTGATTACAATGTTTTGTTTGTTCTAGGTGTGCAAGATGTGGTTCTTTCACACATATACATATATCTATTCTTCTTCGGATCCTTTTCCCATGTAGGTTATGACACAGTGTTGAGTAGTCTTCTCTTGGTATTGCGTAGGTCTTTGGTGATTATGTATTTCACGTGTGTTTGTGTCTCTCTGTTAACCTCAATATGGTAATGTATCCAATCCTCACACCTTTCCATTTGGTGAACCATAAGTTTTTTTAATGAATCTATGATAGTGTTTCTCTGTGGAAATACCTTTGTCTGTATCATTTTTTAGGTAACACCTATATGTGATATGATAGGCTATGTGTCTTTCGCTTTCTCACTTACTCCGAGTTGCGTGATTACTTCTAGACTCATCTATGGTGCTGCAAATGGCATTGTTTCATTTTTTCACTAGCTCATATTCCATCTGTACAGGTAGCAGTTCTTCTTTGTCCACCCATCTGTCGGTGGACTTTTTGGTTACTTCCATATCTTGGCCATTGTAATACTGTGCAATGCAGATTTGCGTGCCTGTGTCCTTCCAATTCTGTCTTCTTAGGTTATAGGTCCAGGAATAGGTCTGCTGGATCATATGGTAGCTCAATGTTTACCTTTTAAAGGCACCTCTATTCTGATCTCTTTAGTGGCTCTTTCCAGGTTACGTCCCACTTAAAGTGGAGGGTATGTATTTCTTCCCAGCACCTTCAGCATTTATTCTTTGTAGTTTTTGCTGATGGTTATTCTGAGTGGTGTGAGCTGATACCTCTTTGTGGTTGAATTTGCATGTGTCTCATAATGCGTTGAAATTGAGCTTTAAGACTTGTCCTTTTTATTTTTCCAGCTGTGATTGGAGCTTATTTCTTCAAAGTGTTTTCTTAAAGTATGTGTCACCGTTTGAAATATTTTGGCCATGATCTCCCTCAAGACATTTTGAGGGCAGGTTTCATTTACAGCCCTGCAGTACTTGTTCATATGAAGTGACCATTAGCTCAGGCTTTAAACCTGCTTTTGCAGGTAACGGCCAGAGAGCGGCAGCCTTTCTACGTTCCCCTTGCTGCTACTAGGGAAACAGACCTACCGGTCCGTGGTGTTCTTCGGTTATAAATTAGAGTGCAATGTGCCCGGATAAACCCACAAATGTTGATGTCTCCTTGCTTTTCTTTGTTTTTAAATTTAATTTATATTTATTATTAATTAGAGTAATATTCCATTGTGTACGTGGACCACTTCTTCTTGGTGCATTCCTCGGTTGATGGACATTTTCATTGCTTCCAAGTGTTGGCTATGGTAAATATTGCTGGCGTACAGGTTTGCCAGCCTGTGACTTTTTGATTCTCATTTTCTCAGGTGATAGGCCAAGCAGTGGTTGTGATTGATTGACTGGTAGCTCAATGTTTCCCTTTTCAAAGCACCTACATTGTGTTTTCATTAGTGGCTCTTTACATGCCCCCCCTTACCACCGAGGGTACGCATTTCTCCACACTCCCTTCACCGTTTATTTTTTGCAGCACTTTTCCTAATGGCCATTGTGACTGCTGCGAGCTGATAGGTTTTTGTAATATGGGTATGCATGTCATTAAAATTTTTAAAATTCATCATATTCCTACGCCTTTTTCTTTTCTCTTAAAAGAAAAAACCGTGAGTACAATATAGCTCTTGAAATTGTCTTCTTCGAAGGTTGCCCTCTTCTGAATTTTTTGGTCGATTTTTGACCCCAGAAATTTTCTGGAGGGCAGGCGCCATTTACAGAACTGCAAGTTGGTGAAAATTTAGTGACCTTTTGCAGTGGGTTCAAAGCTGCTGTTGTGGGAAACGTCCACAAGGAGGTAGCATTTCTCCATTCCCCAATCTGGGTACTAGGGCAGCAGAGCCTTTCTGGAAGTCATTGTCCTAGGTTGTAAATTAGAATGGAATTTGCCAGGAGAAATCCCCATAAGTTTATGTCTCATTACTTCTTCTTGGTTTTTAAAATTTTTTTAATCTGGGTAAAGTTTAGAAAATTGTTTGTCCTAGGTGTACACAATCTGGTTCATTTGTACATTATGTATGTCTATTAATGTACAGATCCTCTTCCCATGTAAAATATTACAGTGTTCCGTCGACCTCCCTTGCTATATGTTCGGTCTTTTTGATACATGTATATAATATGTATTTGTATATGTATAGTCACACTAATCTTCATTTCTCAATTTCCCCCCTCCTTTCCTTTTAGATGAGCATAGTTTGTTTTCTACGCCTGTGAGTGTCTTTCTCTTTGGAAATATGTTCATCTGTGTCAGTTATTAGATAATGCCGTACGTGATAATATGGGATATAGGTCTTTTGCTTTCCGACCTACTTCATGTTTTGTGATTATCTCCAGGCTCATCTATGGTGCCTCAAAGAGCAGTGCTTCAATGTTTTCCATGGCTAATATTCCATTGTGTACATGGACCACTTCTTCTTGGTGCATTCCTCTGTTGATGGACATTTTCGTTGCTTCCAAGCGTTGCCTATGGTAAATATTGCTGGAGTGCAGGATTGCCAGCCTGCGATTTTTGATTTTCATTCTCTCAGGTGATAGACCCAGCAGTGGGTATGATTGATTGACTGGTATGGTAGCTCAACGTTTACCTTTTCAAGGCACCTCAATTGTGCTGTCATTAGTGGCTCTTACCACGTCCCCCTTAGAATCGAGGGTACGCATTTCTCCACAATCACGTCAGCATTTCTTGTTTGCAGCATTTTTGTTGATGGCCATTCTGACTGGGGTGAGCTGATAGGTTTTTGTAATTTGGGTTTACATGTCTGTAAAAATTCCTACAATTCATCATTTTTCCACGCCTTTTGCTTTTCTGTTAAAAGAAAAAAGAAAAAGAGTGTGAGTATAATATACCTCTTCAAATTTTCTTTTTGGAAGGTTGCACTCTAGAATTTTTTGGTCGATTTTCGACCTCAGTATTTTTTGGAGGGCAGGTGTCATTTACAGAACTGCAATTGGTGAACATTTAGTGACCTTTTGCAGTGGGTTTAAAGCTGCTGTTGTGGGAAACGGCCACAAGGATGCAGCATTTCTCCATTCCCAAATCTGGGTACTAGGGCAGCAGAGCCGTTCTGGAAGTCGTTTGCCTAGGTGGTCAATTTGAATGGAATGTGCCAGGAAAACCCCCCATAAGTTTATGTCTCATTACTCCTAGTTCGTTGTTTTAATTTTTTCAATTGGGGTAATGGTTAGAATGTTGCTTGTCCAAGGTGTACACACTCTGGTTCATCTACATATTCTATATACCTATTTATGTAGAGATCCTCTTCCCGTGTAAATTATTACAGAGTGTTCCGTAAACCTTCCTTGCTATATGGTCGGTCTTTTTGATATATGTATATAATATGTATTTGTATACATATGGTAACGCTAATCTTCATTTATCCATTCCCCCACCTTTCCTTTTAGATAAGCATAGTTTTTTTTTTTTTAATAAGTCTGTGATGGACTTTCTCTGTGGAAATATGTTCATTTGTGTCAGTTATTAGAGAACGCCTATAAGTGATATCATGGGATATAGGACTTTTGCTTTCCGACTTACCTCATGTTCTGTGATTATCTCCAAGATCATCTATGGTGCCTCAAAGAGCAGTGTTTCATTGTTTTCCATGGCTAGTATTCATTGTGTACATGGGCCGCTTCTTCCTTTTCCTTTCATCTGTTGATGGACATTTTGGTTGCTTCACTGTCTTGTCTATTGTGAATAAGGCTGCAGTGCAGCTTTTGCAGCCCGGGTCTTCTTCATTCTGGTCTTCTCAGGTGAGAGGCCCATTGGTGCGCCTGCTGGATTGAATGGTACCTCAATTTTTCCTTTTCAACGCAGCTCCTTTCTGTTCTCATTATTAGCGTTTAACCCTTTTACATCTCACCAGCAGCTAGAGGGTACACAGTTCTCTAAAACCTCTTCAGCATTGACTGTTTGTAGACTTTTTGCCAATGGTCAGTCGACGGGTGTGAGTTGAGAACTTTTCGTAGATTAGATTGCATGAGTCTAATACTTCCTGAGGTTGAGCTTTTATCCATTTCCCTTTCTTTAAAAAGAGAGTGAGTAAAACTTACCTCTTCATACTAGCTTCGTGAACATTTTGCCTGTTTTGAATTTTTTTTATCCATTCCCTACCTCAGCACAATTTTGAGGGCAGGTGTCCTTTACAGCCCTGCGTCCTTGTGAATGAATGGTAAGTGACCATTAGCTGTGGGTTAAAAGCTGCTCTTGCGGGAATCGGCCACAAGGCGGCAGCATTTCTCCTTTACCAAATCTGGTTACTAGGGCAACAGAGCCTTACTGGAAGTGGTGTTCTAGGTTGCAAATTAGAATGGAATGTGCGAGGCAAAAGCCCTTTAAGTTTATGTCTCATTACTTCTTGTTGGTATTTTTAACTTAATTTTTATTTTTTATCACAGCAAACTTGATTACAATGTTTTGTTTGTTCTAGGTGTGCAAGATGTGGTTCTTTCACACATATACATATATCTATTCTTCTTCGGATCCTTTTCCCATGTAGGTTATGACACAGTGTTGAGTAGTCTTCTCTTGGTATTGCGTAGGTCTTTGGTGATTATGTATTTCACGTGTGTTTGTGTCTCTCTGTTAACCTCAATATGGTAATGTATCCAATCCTCACACCTTTCCATTTGGTGAACCATAAGTTTTTTTAATGAATCTATGATAGTGTTTCTCTGTGGAAATACCTTTGTCTGTATCATTTTTTAGGTAACACCTATATGTGATATGATAGGCTATGTGTCTTTCGCTTTCTCACTTACTCCGAGTTGCGTGATTACTTCTAGACTCATCTATGGTGCTGCAAATGGCATTGTTTCATTTTTTCACTAGCTCATATTCCATCTGTACAGGTAGCAGTTCTTCTTTGTCCACCCATCTGTCGGTGGACTTTTTGGTTACTTCCATATCTTGGCCATTGTAATACTGTGCAATGCAGATTTGCGTGCCTGTGTCCTTCCAATTCTGTCTTCTTAGGTTATAGGTCCAGGAATAGGTCTGCTGGATCATATGGTAGCTCAATGTTTACCTTTTAAAGGCACCTCTATTCTGATCTCTTTAGTGGCTCTTTCCAGGTTACGTCCCACTTAAAGTGGAGGGTATGTATTTCTTCCCAGCACCTTCAGCATTTATTCTTTGTAGTTTTTGCTGATGGTTATTCTGAGTGGTGTGAGCTGATACCTCTTTGTGGTTGAATTTGCATGTGTCTCATAATGCGTTGAAATTGAGCTTTAAGACTTGTCCTTTTTATTTTTCCAGCTGTGATTGGAGCTTATTTCTTCAAAGTGTTTTCTTAAAGTATGTGTCACCGTTTGAAATATTTTGGCCATGATCTCCCTCAAGACATTTTGAGGGCAGGTTTCATTTACAGCCCTGCAGTACTTGTTCATATGAAGTGACCATTAGCTCAGGCTTTAAACCTGCTTTTGCAGGTAACGGCCAGAGAGCGGCAGCCTTTCTACGTTCCCCTTGCTGCTACTAGGGAAACAGACCTACCGGTCCGTGGTGTTCTTCGGTTATAAATTAGAGTGCAATGTGCCCGGATAAACCCACAAATGTTGATGTCTCCTTGCTTTTCTTTGTTTTTAAATTTAATTTATATTTATTATTAATTAGAGTAATATTCCATTGTGTACGTGGACCACTTCTTCTTGGTGCATTCCTCGGTTGATGGACATTTTCATTGCTTCCAAGTGTTGGCTATGGTAAATATTGCTGGCGTACAGGTTTGCCAGCCTGTGACTTTTTGATTCTCATTTTCTCAGGTGATAGGCCAAGCAGTGGTTGTGATTGATTGACTGGTAGCTCAATGTTTCCCTTTTCAAAGCACCTACATTGTGTTTTCATTAGTGGCTCTTTACATGCCCCCCCTTACCACCGAGGGTACGCATTTCTCCACACTCCCTTCACCGTTTATTTTTTGCAGCACTTTTCCTAATGGCCATTGTGACTGCTGCGAGCTGATAGGTTTTTGTAATATGGGTATGCATGTCATTAAAATTTTTAAAATTCATCATATTCCTACGCCTTTTTCTTTTCTCTTAAAAGAAAAAACCGTGAGTACAATATAGCTCTTGAAATTGTCTTCTTCGAAGGTTGCCCTCTTCTGAATTTTTTGGTCGATTTTTGACCCCAGAAATTTTCTGGAGGGCAGGCGCCATTTACAGAACTGCAAGTTGGTGAAAATTTAGTGACCTTTTGCAGTGGGTTCAAAGCTGCTGTTGTGGGAAACGTCCACAAGGAGGTAGCATTTCTCCATTCCCCAATCTGGGTACTAGGGCAGCAGAGCCTTTCTGGAAGTCATTGTCCTAGGTTGTAAATTAGAATGGAATTTGCCAGGAGAAATCCCCATAAGTTTATGTCTCATTACTTCTTCTTGGTTTTTAAAATTTTTTTAATCTGGGTAAAGTTTAGAAAATTGTTTGTCCTAGGTGTACACAATCTGGTTCATTTGTACATTATGTATGTCTATTAATGTACAGATCCTCTTCCCATGTAAAATATTACAGTGTTCCGTCGACCTCCCTTGCTATATGTTCGGTCTTTTTGATACATGTATATAATATGTATTTGTATATGTATAGTCACACTAATCTTCATTTCTCAATTTCCCCCCTCCTTTCCTTTTAGATGAGCATAGTTTGTTTTCTACGCCTGTGAGTGTCTTTCTCTTTGGAAATATGTTCATCTGTGTCAGTTATTAGATAATGCCGTACGTGATAATATGGGATATAGGTCTTTTGCTTTGCGACCTACTTCATGTTTTGTGATTATCTCCAGGCTCATCTATGGTGCCTCAAAGAGCAGTGCTTCAATGTTTTCCATGGCTAATATTCCATTGTGTACATGGACCACTTCTTCTTGGTGCATTCCTCTGTTGATGGACATTTTCGTTGCTTCCAAGCGTTGCCTATGGTAAATATTGCTGGAGTGCAGGATTGCCAGCCTGCGATTTTTGATTTTCATTCTCTCAGGTGATAGACCCAGCAGTGGGTATGATTGATTGACTGGTATGGTAGCTCAACGTTTACCTTTTCAAGGCACCTCAATTGTGCTGTCATTAGTGGCTCTTACCACGTCCCCCTTAGAATCGAGGGTACGCATTTCTCCACAATCACGTCAGCATTTCTTGTTTGCAGCATTTTTGTTGATGGCCATTCTGACTGGGGTGAGCTGATAGGTTTTTGTAATTTGGGTTTACATGTCTGTAAAAATTCCTACAATTCATCATTTTTCCACGCCTTTTGCTTTTCTGTTAAAAGAAAAAAGAAAAAGAGTGTGAGTATAATATACCTCTTCAAATTTTCTTTTTGGAAGGTTGCACTCTAGAATTTTTTGGTCGATTTTCGACCTCAGTATTTTTTGGAGGGCAGGTGTCATTTACAGAACTGCAATTGGTGAACATTTAGTGACCTTTTGCAGTGGGTTTAAAGCTGCTGTTGTGGGAAACGGCCACAAGGATGCAGCATTTCTCCATTCCCAAATCGGGGTACTAGGGCAGCAGAGCCGTTCTGGAAGTCGTTTGCCTAGGTGGTCAATTTGAATGGAATGTGCCAGGAAAACCCCCCATAAGTTTATGTCTCATTACTCCTAGTTCGTTGTTTTAATTTTTTCAATTGGGGTAATGGTTAGAATGTTGCTTGTCCAAGGTGTACACACTCTGGTTCAT
Organism: Balaenoptera borealis; assembly: GCF_965194805.1. NCBI lineage: Eukaryota > Metazoa > Chordata > Mammalia > Artiodactyla > Balaenopteridae > Balaenoptera > Balaenoptera borealis. The sequence goes on from NW_028123425.1 coordinate 98,604, forward strand.
CTACATATTCTATATACCTATTTATGTAGAGATCCTCTTCCCGTGTAAATTATTACAGAGTGTTCCGTAAACCTTCCTTGCTATATGGTCGGTCTTTTTGATATATGTATATAATATGTATTTGTATACATATGGTAACGCTAATCTTCATTTATCCATTCCCCCACCTTTCCTTTTAGATAAGCATAGTTTTTTTTTTTTTTAATAAGTCTGTGATGGACTTTCTCTGTGGAAATATGTTCATTTGTGTCAGTTATTAGAGAACGCCTATAAGTGATATCATGGGATATAGGACTTTTGCTTTCCGACTTACCTCATGTTCTGTGATTATCTCCAAGATCATCTATGGTGCCTCAAAGAGCAGTGTTTCATTGTTTTCCATGGCTAGTATTCATTGTGTACATGGGCCGCTTCTTCCTTTTCCTTTCATCTGTTGATGGACATTTTGGTTGCTTCACTGTCTTGTCTATTGTGAATAAGGCTGCAGTGCAGCTTTTGCAGCCCGGGTCTTCTTCATTCTGGTCTTCTCAGGTGAGAGGCCCATTGGTGCGCCTGCTGGATTGAATGGTACCTCAATTTTTCCTTTTCAACGCAGCTCCTTTCTGTTCTCATTATTAGCGTTTAACCCTTTTACATCTCACCAGCAGCTAGAGGGTACACAGTTCTCTAAAACCTCTTCAGCATTGACTGTTTGTAGACTTTTTGCCAATGGTCAGTCGACGGGTGTGAGTTGAGAACTTTTCGTAGATTAGATTGCATGAGTCTAATACTTCCTGAGGTTGAGCTTTTATCCATTTCCCTTTCTTTAAAAAGAGAGTGAGTAAAACTTACCTCTTCATACTAGCTTCGTGAACATTTTGCCTGTTTTGAATTTTTTTTATCCATTCCCTACCTCAGCACAATTTTGAGGGCAGGTGTCCTTTACAGCCCTGCGTCCTTGTGAATGAATGGTAAGTGACCATTAGCTGTGGGTTAAAAGCTGCTCTTGCGGGAATCGGCCACAAGGCGGCAGCATTTCTCCTTTACCAAATCTGGTTACTAGGGCAACAGAGCCTTACTGGAAGTGGTGTTCTAGGTTGCAAATTAGAATGGAATGTGCGAGGCAAAAGCCCTTTAAGTTTATGTCTCATTACTTCTTGTTGGTATTTTTAACTTAATTTTTATTTTTTATCACAGCAAACTTGATTACAATGTTTTGTTTGTTCTAGGTGTGCAAGATGTGGTTCTTTCACACATATACATATATCTATTCTTCTTCGGATCCTTTTCCCATGTAGGTTATGACACAGTGTTGAGTAGTCTTCTCTTGGTATTGCGTAGGTCTTTGGTGATTATGTATTTCACGTGTGTTTGTGTCTCTCTGTTAACCTCAATATGGTAATGTATCCAATCCTCACACCTTTCCATTTGGTGAACCATAAGTTTTTTTAATGAATCTATGATAGTGTTTCTCTGTGGAAATACCTTTGTCTGTATCATTTTTTAGGTAACACCTATATGTGATATGATAGGCTATGTGTCTTTCGCTTTCTCACTTACTCCGAGTTGCGTGATTACTTCTAGACTCATCTATGGTGCTGCAAATGGCATTGTTTCATTTTTTCACTAGCTCATATTCCATCTGTACAGGTAGCAGTTCTTCTTTGTCCACCCATCTGTCGGTGGACTTTTCGGTTACTTCCATATCTTGGCCATTGTAATACTGTGCAATGCAGATTTGCGTGCCTGTGTCCTTCCAATTCTGTCTTCTTAGGTTATAGGTCCAGGAATAGGTCTGCTGGATCATATGGTAGCTCAATGTTTACCTTTTAAAGGCACCTCTATTCTGATCTCTTTAGTGGCTCTTTCCAGGTTACGTCCCACTTAAAGTGGAGGGTATGTATTTCTTCCCAGCACCTTCAGCATTTATTCTTTGTAGTTTTTGCTGATGGTTATTCTGAGTGGTGTGAGCTGATACCTCTTTGTGGTTGAATTTGCATGTGTCTCATAATGCGTTGAAATTGAGCTTTAAGACTTGTCCTTTTTATTTTTCCAGCTGTGATGAGAGCTTATTTCTTCAAAGTGTTTTCTTAAAGTATGTGTCACCGTTTGAAATATTTTGGCCATGATCTCCCTCAAGACATTTTGAGGGCAGGTTTCATTTACAGCCCTGCAGTACTTGTTCATATGAAGTGACCATTAGCTCAGGCTTTAAACCTGCTTTTGCAGGTAACGGCCAGAGAGCGGCAGCCTTTCTACGTTCCCCTTGCTGCTACTAGGGAAACAGACCTACCGGTCCGTGGTGTTCTTCGGTTATAAATTAGAGTGCAATGTGCCCGGATAAACCCACAAATGTTGATGTCTCCTTGCTTTTCTTTGTTTTTAAATTTAATTTATATTTATTATTAATTAGAGTAATATTCCATTGTGTACGTGGACCACTTCTTCTTGGTGCATTCCTCGGTTGATGGACATTTTCATTGCTTCCAAGTGTTGGCTATGGTAAATATTGCTGGCGTACAGGTTTGCCAGCCTGTGACTTTTTGATTCTCATTTTCTCAGGTGATAGGCCAAGCAGTGGTTGTGATTGATTGACTGGTAGCTCAATGTTTCCCTTTTCAAAGCACCTACATTGTGTTTTCATTAGTGGCTCTTTACATGCCCCCCCTTACCACCGAGGGTACGCATTTCTCCACACTCCCGTCACCGTTTATTTTTTGCAGCACTTTTCCTAATGGCCATTGTGACTGCTGCGAGCTGATAGGTTTTTGTAATATGGGTATGCATGTCATTAAAATTTTTAAAATTCATCATATTCCTACGCCTTTTTCTTTTCTCTTAAAAGAAAAAACCGTGAGTACAATATAGCTCTTGAAATTGTCTTCTTCGAAGGTTGCCCTCTTCTGAATTTTTTGGTCGATTTTTGACCCCAGAAATTTTCTGGAGGGCAGGCGCCATTTACAGAACTGCAAGTTGGTGAAAATTTAGTGACCTTTTGCAGTGGGTTCAAAGCTGCTGTTGTGGGAAACGTCCACAAGGAGGTAGCATTTCTCCATTCCCCAATCTGGGTACTAGGGCAGCAGAGCCTTTCTGGAAGTCATTGTCCTAGGTTGTAAATTAGAATGGAATTTGCCAGGAGAAATCCCCATAAGTTTATGTCTCATTACTTCTTCTTGGTTTTTAAAATTTTTTTAATCTGGGTAAAGTTTAGAAAATTGTTTGTCCTAGGTGTACACAATCTGGTTCATTTGTACATTATGTATGTCTATTAATGTACAGATCCTCTTCCCATGTAAAATATTACAGTGTTCCGTCGACCTCCCTTGCTATATGTTCGGTCTTTTTGATACATGTATATAATATGTATTTGTATATGTATAGTCACACTAATCTTCATTTCTCAATTTCCCCCCTCCTTTCCTTTTAGATGAGCATAGTTTGTGTTCTACGCCTGTGAGTGTCTTTCTCTTTGGAAATATGTTCATCTGTGTCAGTTATTAGATAATGCCGTACGTGATAATATGGGATATAGGTCTTTTGCTTTCCGACCTACTTCATGTTTTGTGATTATCTCCAGGCTCATCTATGGTGCCTCAAAGAGCAGTGCTTCAATGTTTTCCATGGCTAATATTCCATTGTGTACATGGACCACTTCTTCTTGGTGCATTCCTCTGTTGATGGACATTTTCGTTGCTTCCAAGCGTTGCCTATGGTAAATATTGCTGGAGTGCAGGATTGCCAGCCTGCGATTTTTGATTTTCATTCTCTCAGGTGATAGACCCAGCAGTGGGTATGATTGATTGACTGGTATGGTAGCTCAACGTTTACCTTTTCAAGGCACCTCAATTGTGCTGTCATTAGTGGCTCTTACCACGTCCCCCTTAGAATCGAGGGTACGCATTTCTCCACAATCACGTCAGCATTTCTTGTTTGCAGCATTTTTGTTGATGGCCATTCTGACTGGGGTGAGCTGATAGGTTTTTGTAATTTGGGTTTACATGTCTGTAAAAATTCCTACAATTCATCATTTTTCCACGCCTTTTGCTTTTCTGTTAAAAGAAAAAAGAAAAAGAGTGTGAGTATAATATACCTCTTCAAATTTTCTTTTTGGAAGGTTGCACTCTAGAATTTTTTGGTCGATTTTCGACCTCAGTATTTTTTGGAGGGCAGGTGTCATTTACAGAACTGCAATTGGTGAACATTTAGTGACCTTTTGCAGTGGGTTTAAAGCTGCTGTTGTGGGAAACGGCCACAAGGATGCAGCATTTCTCCATTCCCAAATCGGGGTACTAGGGCAGCAGAGCCGTTCTGGAAGTCGTTTGCCTAGGTGGTCAATTTGAATGGAATGTGCCAGGAAAACCCCCCATAAGTTTATGTCTCATTACTCCTAGTTCGTTGTTTTAATTTTTTCAATTGGGGTAATGGTTAGAATGTTGCTTGTCCAAGGTGTACACACTCTGGTTCATCTACATATTCTATATACCTATTTATGTAGAGATCCTCTTCCCGTGTAAATTATTACAGAGTGTTCCGTAAACCTTCCTTGCTATATGGTCGGTCTTTTTGATATATGTATATAATATGTATTTGTATACATATGGTAACGCTAATCTTCATTTATCCATTCCCCCACCTTTCCTTTTAGATAAGCATAGTTTTTTTTTTTTTTAATAAGTCTGTGATGGACTTTCTCTGTGGAAATATGTTCATTTGTGTCAGTTATTAGAGAACGCCTATAAGTGATATCATGGGATATAGGACTTTTGCTTTCCGACTTACCTCATGTTCTGTGATTATCTCCAAGATCATCTATGGTGCCTCAAAGAGCAGTGTTTCATTGTTTTCCATGGCTAGTATTCATTGTGTACATGGGCCGCTTCTTCCTTTTCCTTTCATCTGTTGATGGACATTTTGGTTGCTTCACTGTCTTGTCTATTGTGAATAAGGCTGCAGTGCAGCTTTTGCAGCCCGGGTCTTCTTCATTCTGGTCTTCTCAGGTGAGAGGCCCATTGGTGCGCCTGCTGGATTGAATGGTACCTCAATTTTTCCTTTTCAACGCAGCTCCTTTCTGTTCTCATTATTAGCGTTTAACCCTTTTACATCTCACCAGCAGCTAGAGGGTACACAGTTCTCTAAAACCTCTTCAGCATTGACTGTTTGTAGACTTTTTGCCAATGGTCAGTCGACGGGTGTGAGTTGAGAACTTTTCGTAGATTAGATTGCATGAGTCTAATACTTCCTGAGGTTGAGCTTTTATCCATTTCCCTTTCTTTAAAAAGAGAGTGAGTAAAACTTACCTCTTCATACTAGCTTCGTGAACATTTTGCCTGTTTTGAATTTTTTTTATCCATTCCCTACCTCAGCACAATTTTGAGGGCAGGTGTCCTTTACAGCCCTGCGTCCTTGTGAATGAATGGTAAGTGACCATTAGCTGTGGGTTAAAAGCTGCTCTTGCGGGAATCGGCCACAAGGCGGCAGCATTTCTCCTTTACCAAATCTGGTTACTAGGGCAACAGAGCCTTACTGGAAGTGGTGTTCTAGGTTGCAAATTAGAATGGAATGTGCGAGGCAAAAGCCCTTTAAGTTTATGTCTCATTACTTCTTGTTGGTATTTTTAACTTAATTTTTATTTTTTATCACAGCAAACTTGATTACAATGTTTTGTTTGTTCTAGGTGTGCAAGATGTGGTTCTTTCACACATATACATATATCTATTCTTCTTCGGATCCTTTTCCCATGTAGGTTATGACACAGTGTTGAGTAGTCTTCTCTTGGTATTGCGTAGGTCTTTGGTGATTATGTATTTCACGTGTGTTTGTGTCTCTCTGTTAACCTCAATATGGTAATGTATCCAATCCTCACACCTTTCCATTTGGTGAACCATAAGTTTTTTTAATGAATCTATGATAGTGTTTCTCTGTGGAAATACCTTTGTCTGTATCATTTTTTAGGTAACACCTATATGTGATATGATAGGCTATGTGTCTTTCGCTTTCTCACTTACTCCGAGTTGCGTGATTACTTCTAGACTCATCTATGGTGCTGCAAATGGCATTGTTTCATTTTTTCACTAGCTCATATTCCATCTGTACAGGTAGCAGTTCTTCTTTGTCCACCCATCTGTCGGTGGACTTTTCGGTTACTTCCATATCTTGGCCATTGTAATACTGTGCAATGCAGATTTGCGTGCCTGTGTCCTTCCAATTCTGTCTTCTTAGGTTATAGGTCCAGGAATAGGTCTGCTGGATCATATGGTAGCTCAATGTTTACCTTTTAAAGGCACCTCTATTCTGATCTCTTTAGTGGCTCTTTCCAGGTTACGTCCCACTTAAAGTGGAGGGTATGTATTTCTTCCCAGCACCTTCAGCATTTATTCTTTGTAGTTTTTGCTGATGGTTATTCTGAGTGGTGTGAGCTGATACCTCTTTGTGGTTGAATTTGCATGTGTCTCATAATGCGTTGAAATTGAGCTTTAAGACTTGTCCTTTTTATTTTTCCAGCTGTGATGAGAGCTTATTTCTTCAAAGTGTTTTCTTAAAGTATGTGTCACCGTTTGAAATATTTTGGCCATGATCTCCCTCAAGACATTTTGAGGGCAGGTTTCATTTACAGCCCTGCAGTACTTGTTCATATGAAGTGACCATTAGCTCAGGCTTTAAACCTGCTTTTGCAGGTAACGGCCAGAGAGCGGCAGCCTTTCTACGTTCCCCTTGCTGCTACTAGGGAAACAGACCTACCGGTCCGTGGTGTTCTTCGGTTATAAATTAGAGTGCAATGTGCCCGGATAAACCCACAAATGTTGATGTCTCCTTGCTTTTCTTTGTTTTTAAATTTAATTTATATTTATTATTAATTAGAGTAATATTCCATTGTGTACGTGGACCACTTCTTCTTGGTGCATTCCTCGGTTGATGGACATTTTCATTGCTTCCAAGTGTTGGCTATGGTAAATATTGCTGGCGTACAGGTTTGCCAGCCTGTGACTTTTTGATTCTCATTTTCTCAGGTGATAGGCCAAGCAGTGGTTGTGATTGATTGACTGGTAGCTCAATGTTTCCCTTTTCAAAGCACCTACATTGTGTTTTCATTAGTGGCTCTTTACATGCCCCCCCTTACCACCGAGGGTACGCATTTCTCCACACTCCCGTCACCGTTTATTTTTTGCAGCACTTTTCCTAATGGCCATTGTGACTGCTGCGAGCTGATAGGTTTTTGTAATATGGGTATGCATGTCATTAAAATTTTTAAAATTCATCATATTCCTACGCCTTTTTCTTTTCTCTTAAAAGAAAAAACCGTGAGTACAATATAGCTCTTGAAATTGTCTTCTTCGAAGGTTGCCCTCTTCTGAATTTTTTGGTCGATTTTTGACCCCAGAAATTTTCTGGAGGGCAGGCGCCATTTACAGAACTGCAAGTTGGTGAAAATTTAGTGACCTTTTGCAGTGGGTTCAAAGCTGCTGTTGTGGGAAACGTCCACAAGGAGGTAGCATTTCTCCATTCCCCAATCTGGGTACTAGGGCAGCAGAGCCTTTCTGGAAGTCATTGTCCTAGGTTGTAAATTAGAATGGAATTTGCCAGGAGAAATCCCCATAAGTTTATGTCTCATTACTTCTTCTTGGTTTTTAAAATTTTTTTAATCTGGGTAAAGTTTAGAAAATTGTTTGTCCTAGGTGTACACAATCTGGTTCATTTGTACATTATGTATGTCTATTAATGTACAGATCCTCTTCCCATGTAAAATATTACAGTGTTCCGTCGACCTCCCTTGCTATATGTTCGGTCTTTTTGATACATGTATATAATATGTATTTGTATATGTATAGTCACACTAATCTTCATTTCTCAATTTCCCCCCTCCTTTCCTTTTAGATGAGCATAGTTTGTGTTCTACGCCTGTGAGTGTCTTTCTCTTTGGAAATATGTTCATCTGTGTCAGTTATTAGATAATGCCGTACGTGATAATATGGGATATAGGTCTTTTGCTTTCCGACCTACTTCATGTTTTGTGATTATCTCCAGGCTCATCTATGGTGCCTCAAAGAGCAGTGCTTCAATGTTTTCCATGGCTAATATTCCATTGTGTACATGGACCACTTCTTCTTGGTGCATTCCTCTGTTGATGGACATTTTCGTTGCTTCCAAGCGTTGCCTATGGTAAATATTGCTGGAGTGCAGGATTGCCAGCCTGCGATTTTTGATTTTCATTCTCTCAGGTGATAGACCCAGCAGTGGGTATGATTGATTGACTGGTATGGTAGCTCAACGTTTACCTTTTCAAGGCACCTCAATTGTGCTGTCATTAGTGGCTCTTACCACGTCCCCCTTAGAATCGAGGGTACGCATTTCTCCACAATCACGTCAGCATTTCTTGTTTGCAGCATTTTTGTTGATGGCCATTCTGACTGGGGTGAGCTGATAGGTTTTTGTAATTTGGGTTTACATGTCTGTAAAAATTCCTACAATTCATCATTTTTCCACGCCTTTTGCTTTTCTGTTAAAAGAAAAAAGAAAAAGAGTGTGAGTATAATATACCTCTTCAAATTTTCTTTTTGGAAGGTTGCACTCTAGAATTTTTTGGTCGATTTTCGACCTCAGTATTTTTTGGAGGGCAGGTGTCATTTACAGAACTGCAATTGGTGAACATTTAGTGACCTTTTGCAGTGGGTTTAAAGCTGCTGTTGTGGGAAACGGCCACAAGGATGCAGCATTTCTCCATTCCCAAATCGGGGTACTAGGGCAGCAGAGCCGTTCTGGAAGTCGTTTGCCTAGGTGGTCAATTTGAATGGAATGTGCCAGGAAAACCCCCCATAAGTTTATGTCTCATTACTCCTAGTTCGTTGTTTTAATTTTTTCAATTGGGGTAATGGTTAGAATGTTGCTTGTCCAAGGTGTACACACTCTGGTTCATCTACATATTCTATATACCTATTTATGTAGAGATCCTCTTCCCGTGTAAATTATTACAGAGTGTTCCGTAAACCTTCCTTGCTATATGGTCGGTCTTTTTGATATATGTATATAATATGTATTTGTATACATATGGTAACGCTAATCTTCATTTATCCATTCCCCCACCTTTCCTTTTAGATAAGCATAGTTTTTTTTTTTTTTAATAAGTCTGTGATGGACTTTCTCTGTGGAAATATGTTCATTTGTGTCAGTTATTAGAGAACGCCTATAAGTGATATCATGGGATATAGGACTTTTGCTTTCCGACTTACCTCATGTTCTGTGATTATCTCCAAGATCATCTATGGTGCCTCAAAGAGCAGTGTTTCATTGTTTTCCATGGCTAGTATTCATTGTGTACATGGGCCGCTTCTTCCTTTTCCTTTCATCTGTTGATGGACATTTTGGTTGCTTCACTGTCTTGTCTATTGTGAATAAGGCTGCAGTGCAGCTTTTGCAGCCCGGGTCTTCTTCATTCTGGTCTTCTCAGGTGAGAGGCCCATTGGTGCGCCTGCTGGATTGAATGGTACCTCAATTTTTCCTTTTCAACGCAGCTCCTTTCTGTTCTCATTATTAGCGTTTAACCCTTTTACATCTCACCAGCAGCTAGAGGGTACACAGTTCTCTAAAACCTCTTCAGCATTGACTGTTTGTAGACTTTTTGCCAATGGTCAGTCGACGGGTGTGAGTTGAGAACTTTTCGTAGATTAGATTGCATGAGTCTAATACTTCCTGAGGTTGAGCTTTTATCCATTTCCCTTTCTTTAAAAAGAGAGTGAGTAAAACTTACCTCTTCATACTAGCTTCGTGAACATTTTGCCTGTTTTGAATTTTTTTTATCCATTCCCTACCTCAGCACAATTTTGAGGGCAGGTGTCCTTTACAGCCCTGCGTCCTTGTGAATGAATGGTAAGTGACCATTAGCTGTGGGTTAAAAGCTGCTCTTGCGGGAATCGGCCACAAGGCGGCAGCATTTCTCCTTTACCAAATCTGGTTACTAGGGCAACAGAGCCTTACTGGAAGTGGTGTTCTAGGTTGCAAATTAGAATGGAATGTGCGAGGCAAAAGCCCTTTAAGTTTATGTCTCATTACTTCTTGTTGGTATTTTTAACTTAATTTTTATTTTTTATCACAGCAAACTTGATTACAATGTTTTGTTTGTTCTAGGTGTGCAAGATGTGGTTCTTTCACACATATACATATATCTATTCTTCTTCGGATCCTTTTCCCATGTAGGTTATGACACAGTGTTGAGTAGTCTTCTCTTGGTATTGCGTAGGTCTTTGGTGATTATGTATTTCACGTGTGTTTGTGTCTCTCTGTTAACCTCAATATGGTAATGTATCCAATCCTCACACCTTTCCATTTGGTGAACCATAAGTTTTTTTAATGAATCTATGATAGTGTTTCTCTGTGGAAATACCTTTGTCTGTATCATTTTTTAGGTAACACCTATATGTGATATGATAGGCTATGTGTCTTTCGCTTTCTCACTTACTCCGAGTTGCGTGATTACTTCTAGACTCATCTATGGTGCTGCAAATGGCATTGTTTCATTTTTTCACTAGCTCATATTCCATCTGTACAGGTAGCAGTTCTTCTTTGTCCACCCATCTGTCGGTGGACTTTTTGGTTACTTCCATATCTTGGCCATTGTAATACTGTGCAATGCAGATTTGCGTGCCTGTGTCCTTCCAATTCTGTCTTCTTAGGTTATAGGTCCAGGAATAGGTCTGCTGGATCATATGGTAGCTCAATGTTTACCTTTTAAAGGCACCTCTATTCTGATCTCTTTAGTGGCTCTTTCCAGGTTACGTCCCACTTAAAGTGGAGGGTATGTATTTCTTCCCAGCACCTTCAGCATTTATTCTTTGTAGTTTTTGCTGATGGTTATTCTGAGTGGTGTGAGCTGATACCTCTTTGTGGTTGAATTTGCATGTGTCTCATAATGCGTTGAAATTGAGCTTTAAGACTTGTCCTTTTTATTTTTCCAGCTGTGATGAGAGCTTATTTCTTCAAAGTGTTTTCTTAAAGTATGTGTCACCGTTTGAAATATTTTGGCCATGATCTCCCTCAAGACATTTTGAGGGCAGGTTTCATTTACAGCCCTGCAGTACTTGTTCATATGAAGTGACCATTAGCTCAGGCTTTAAACCTGCTTTTGCAGGTAACGGCCAGAGAGCGGCAGCCTTTCTACGTTCCCCTTGCTGCTACTAGGGAAACAGACCTACCGGTCCGTGGTGTTCTTCGGTTATAAATTAGAGTGCAATGTGCCCGGATAAACCCACAAATGTTGATGTCTCCTTGCTTTTCTTTGTTTTTAAATTTAATTTATATTTATTATTAATTAGAGTAATATTCCATTGTGTACGTGGACCACTTCTTCTTGGTGCATTCCTCGGTTGATGGACATTTTCATTGCTTCCAAGTGTTGGCTATGGTAAATATTGCTGGCGTACAGGTTTGCCAGCCTGTGACTTTTTGATTCTCATTTTCTCAGGTGATAGGCCAAGCAGTGGTTGTGATTGATTGACTGGTAGCTCAATGTTTCCCTTTTCAAAGCACCTACATTGTGTTTTCATTAGTGGCTCTTTACATGCCCCCCCTTACCACCGAGGGTACGCATTTCTCCACACTCCCGTCACCGTTTATTTTTTGCAGCACTTTTCCTAATGGCCATTGTGACTGCTGCGAGCTGATAGGTTTTTGTAATATGGGTATGCATGTCATTAAAATTTTTAAAATTCATCATATTCCTACGCCTTTTTCTTTTCTCTTAAAAGAAAAAACCGTGAGTACAATATAGCTCTTGAAATTGTCTTCTTCGAAGGTTGCCCTCTTCTGAATTTTTTGGTCGATTTTTGACCCCAGAAATTTTCTGGAGGGCAGGCGCCATTTACAGAACTGCAAGTTGGTGAAAATTTAGTGACCTTTTGCAGTGGGTTCAAAGCTGCTGTTGTGGGAAACGTCCACAAGGAGGTAGCATTTCTCCATTCCCCAATCTGGGTACTAGGGCAGCAGAGCCTTTCTGGAAGTCATTGTCCTAGGTTGTAAATTAGAATGGAATTTGCCAGGAGAAATCCCCATAAGTTTATGTCTCATTACTTCTTCTTGGTTTTTAAAATTTTTTTAATCTGGGTAAAGTTTAGAAAATTGTTTGTCCTAGGTGTACACAATCTGGTTCATTTGTACATTATGTATGTCTATTAATGTACAGATCCTCTTCCCATGTAAAATATTACAGTGTTCCGTCGACCTCCCTTGCTATATGTTCGGTCTTTTTGATACATGTATATAATATGTATTTGTATATGTATAGTCACACTAATCTTCATTTCTCAATTTCCCCCCTCCTTTCCTTTTAGATGAGCATAGTTTGTGTTCTACGCCTGTGAGTGTCTTTCTCTTTGGAAATATGTTCATCTGTGTCAGTTATTAGATAATGCCGTACGTGATAATATGGGATATAGGTCTTTTGCTTTCCGACCTACTTCATGTTTTGTGATTATCTCCAGGCTCATCTATGGTGCCTCAAAGAGCAGTGCTTCAATGTTTTCCATGGCTAATATTCCATTGTGTACATGGACCACTTCTTCTTGGTGCATTCCTCTGTTGATGGACATTTTCGTTGCTTCCAAGCGTTGCCTATGGTAAATATTGCTGGAGTGCAGGATTGCCAGCCTGCGATTTTTGATTTTCATTCTCTCAGGTGATAGACCCAGCAGTGGGTATGATTGATTGACTGGTATGGTAGCTCAACGTTTACCTTTTCAAGGCACCTCAATTGTGCTGTCATTAGTGGCTCTTACCACGTCCCCCTTAGAATCGAGGGTACGCATTTCTCCACAATCACGTCAGCATTTCTTGTTTGCAGCATTTTTGTTGATGGCCATTCTGACTGGGGTGAGCTGATAGGTTTTTGTAATTTGGGTTTACATGTCTGTAAAAATTCCTACAATTCATCATTTTTCCACGCCTTTTGCTTTTCTGTTAAAAGAAAAAAGAAAAAGAGTGTGAGTATAATATACCTCTTCAAATTTTCTTTTTGGAAGGTTGCACTCTAGAATTTTTTGGTCGATTTTCGACCTCAGTATTTTTTGGAGGGCAGGTGTCATTTACAGAACTGCAATTGGTGAACATTTAGTGACCTTTTGCAGTGGGTTTAAAGCTGCTGTTGTGGGAAACGGCCACAAGGATGCAGCATTTCTCCATTCCCAAATCGGGGTACTAGGGCAGCAGAGCCGTTCTGGAAGTCGTTTGCCTAGGTGGTCAATTTGAATGGAATGTGCCAGGAAAACCCCCCATAAGTTTATGTCTCATTACTCCTAGTTCGTTGTTTTAATTTTTTCAATTGGGGTAATGGTTAGAATGTTGCTTGTCCAAGGTGTACACACTCTGGTTCATCTACATATTCTATATACCTATTTATGTAGAGATCCTCTTCCCGTGTAAATTATTACAGAGTGTTCCGTAAACCTTCCTTGCTATATGGTCGGTCTTTTTGATATATGTATATAATATGTATTTGTATACATATGGTAACGCTAATCTTCATTTATCCATTCCCCCACCTTTCCTTTTAGATAAGCATAGTTTTTTTTTTTTTTAATAAGTCTGTGATGGACTTTCTCTGTGGAAATATGTTCATTTGTGTCAGTTATTAGAGAACGCCTATAAGTGATATCATGGGATATAGGACTTTTGCTTTCCGACTTACCTCATGTTCTGTGATTATCTCCAAGATCATCTATGGTGCCTCAAAGAGCAGTGTTTCATTGTTTTCCATGGCTAGTATTCATTGTGTACATGGGCCGCTTCTTCCTTTTCCTTTCATCTGTTGATGGACATTTTGGTTGCTTCACTGTCTTGTCTATTGTGAATAAGGCTGCAGTGCAGCTTTTGCAGCCCGGGTCTTCTTCATTCTGGTCTTCTCAGGTGAGAGGCCCATTGGTGCGCCTGCTGGATTGAATGGTACCTCAATTTTTCCTTTTCAACGCAGCTCCTTTCTGTTCTCATTATTAGCGTTTAACCCTTTTACATCTCACCAGCAGCTAGAGGGTACACAGTTCTCTAAAACCTCTTCAGCATTGACTGTTTGTAGACTTTTTGCCAATGGTCAGTCGACGGGTGTGAGTTGAGAACTTTTCGTAGATTAGATTGCATGAGTCTAATACTTCCTGAGGTTGAGCTTTTATCCATTTCCCTTTCTTTAAAAAGAGAGTGAGTAAAACTTACCTCTTCATACTAGCTTCGTGAACATTTTGCCTGTTTTGAATTTTTTTTATCCATTCCCTACCTCAGCACAATTTTGAGGGCAGGTGTCCTTTACAGCCCTGCGTCCTTGTGAATGAATGGTAAGTGACCATTAGCTGTGGGTTAAAAGCTGCTCTTGCGGGAATCGGCCACAAGGCGGCAGCATTTCTCCTTTACCAAATCTGGTTACTAGGGCAACAGAGCCTTACTGGAAGTGGTGTTCTAGGTTGCAAATTAGAATGGAATGTGCGAGGCAAAAGCCCTTTAAGTTTATGTCTCATTACTTCTTGTTGGTATTTTTAACTTAATTTTTATTTTTTATCACAGCAAACTTGATTACAATGTTTTGTTTGTTCTAGGTGTGCAAGATGTGGTTCTTTCACACATATACATATATCTATTCTTCTTCGGATCCTTTTCCCATGTAGGTTATGACACAGTGTTGAGTAGTCTTCTCTTGGTATTGCGTAGGTCTTTGGTGATTATGTATTTCACGTGTGTTTGTGTCTCTCTGTTAACCTCAATATGGTAATGTATCCAATCCTCACACCTTTCCATTTGGTGAACCATAAGTTTTTTTAATGAATCTATGATAGTGTTTCTCTGTGGAAATACCTTTGTCTGTATCATTTTTTAGGTAACACCTATATGTGATATGATAGGCTATGTGTCTTTCGCTTTCTCACTTACTCCGAGTTGCGTGATTACTTCTAGACTCATCTATGGTGCTGCAAATGGCATTGTTTCATTTTTTCACTAGCTCATATTCCATCTGTACAGGTAGCAGTTCTTCTTTGTCCACCCATCTGTCGGTGGACTTTTTGGTTACTTCCATATCTTGGCCATTGTAATACTGTGCAATGCAGATTTGCGTGCCTGTGTCCTTCCAATTCTGTCTTCTTAGGTTATAGGTCCAGGAATAGGTCTGCTGGATCATATGGTAGCTCAATGTTTACCTTTTAAAGGCACCTCTATTCTGATCTCTTTAGTGGCTCTTTCCAGGTTACGTCCCACTTAAAGTGGAGGGTATGTATTTCTTCCCAGCACCTTCAGCATTTATTCTTTGTAGTTTTTGCTGATGGTTATTCTGAGTGGTGTGAGCTGATACCTCTTTGTGGTTGAATTTGCATGTGTCTCATAATGCGTTGAAATTGAGCTTTAAGACTTGTCCTTTTTATTTTTCCAGCTGTGATGAGAGCTTATTTCTTCAAAGTGTTTTCTTAAAGTATGTGTCACCGTTTGAAATATTTTGGCCATGATCTCCCTCAAGACATTTTGAGGGCAGGTTTCATTTACAGCCCTGCAGTACTTGTTCATATGAAGTGACCATTAGCTCAGGCTTTAAACCTGCTTTTGCAGGTAACGGCCAGAGAGCGGCAGCCTTTCTACGTTCCCCTTGCTGCTACTAGGGAAACAGACCTACCGGTCCGTGGTGTTCTTCGGTTATAAATTAGAGTGCAATGTGCCCGGATAAACCCACAAATGTTGATGTCTCCTTGCTTTTCTTTGTTTTTAAATTTAATTTATATTTATTATTAATTAGAGTAATATTCCATTGTGTACGTGGACCACTTCTTCTTGGTGCATTCCTCGGTTGATGGACATTTTCATTGCTTCCAAGTGTTGGCTATGGTAAATATTGCTGGCGTACAGGTTTGCCAGCCTGTGACTTTTTGATTCTCATTTTCTCAGGTGATAGGCCAAGCAGTGGTTGTGATTGATTGACTGGTAGCTCAATGTTTCCCTTTTCAAAGCACCTACATTGTGTTTTCATTAGTGGCTCTTTACATGCCCCCCCTTACCACCGAGGGTACGCATTTCTCCACACTCCCTTCACCGTTTATTTTTTGCAGCACTTTTCCTAATGGCCATTGTGACTGCTGCGAGCTGATAGGTTTTTGTAATATGGGTATGCATGTCATTAAAATTTTTAAAATTCATCATATTCCTACGCCTTTTTCTTTTCTCTTAAAAGAAAAAACCGTGAGTACAATATAGCTCTTGAAATTGTCTTCTTCGAAGGTTGCCCTCTTCTGAATTTTTTGGTCGATTTTTGACCCCAGAAATTTTCTGGAGGGCAGGCGCCATTTACAGAACTGCAAGTTGGTGAAAATTTAGTGACCTTTTGCAGTGGGTTCAAAGCTGCTGTTGTGGGAAACGTCCACAAGGAGGTAGCATTTCTCCATTCCCCAATCTGGGTACTAGGGCAGCAGAGCCTTTCTGGAAGTCATTGTCCTAGGTTGTAAATTAGAATGGAATTTGCCAGGAGAAATCCCCATAAGTTTATGTCTCATTACTTCTTCTTGGTTTTTAAAATTTTTTTAATCTGGGTAAAGTTTAGAAAATTGTTTGTCCTAGGTGTACACAATCTGGTTCATTTGTACATTATGTATGTCTATTAATGTACAGATCCTCTTCCCATGTAAAATATTACAGTGTTCCGTCGACCTCCCTTGCTATATGTTCGGTCTTTTTGATACATGTATATAATATGTATTTGTATATGTATAGTCACACTAATCTTCATTTCTCAATTTCCCCCCTCCTTTCCTTTTAGATGAGCATAGTTTGTTTTCTACGCCTGTGAGTGTCTTTCTCTTTGGAAATATGTTCATCTGTGTCAGTTATTAGATAATGCCGTACGTGATAATATGGGATATAGGTCTTTTGCTTTCCCACCTACTTCATGTTTTGTGATTATCTCCAGGCTCATCTATGGTGCCTCAAAGAGCAGTGCTTCAATGTTTTCCATGGCTAATATTCCATTGTGTACATGGACCACTTCTTCTTGGTGCATTCCTCTGTTGATGGACATTTTCGTTGCTTCCAAGCGTTGCCTATGGTAAATATTGCTGGAGTGCAGGATTGCCAGCCTGCGATTTTTGATTTTCATTCTCTCAGGTGATAGACCCAGCAGTGGGTATGATTGATTGACTGGTATGGTAGCTCAACGTTTACCTTTTCAAGGCACCTCAATTGTGCTGTCATTAGTGGCTCTTACCACGTCCCCCTTAGAATCGAGGGTACGCATTTCTCCACAATCACGTCAGCATTTCTTGTTTGCAGCATTTTTGTTGATGGCCATTCTGACTGGGGTGAGCTGATAGGTTTTTGTAATTTGGGTTTACATGTCTGTAAAAATTCCTACAATTCATCATTTTTCCACGCCTTTTGCTTTTCTGTTAAAAGAAAAAAGAAAAAGAGTGTGAGTATAATATACCTCTTCAAATTTTCTTTTTGGAAGGTTGCACTCTAGAATTTTTTGGTCGATTTTCGACCTCAGTATTTTTTGGAGGGCAGGTGTCATTTACAGAACTGCAATTGGTGAACATTTAGTGACCTTTTGCAGTGGGTTTAAAGCTGCTGTTGTGGGAAACGGCCACAAGGATGCAGCATTTCTCCATTCCCAAATCGGGGTACTAGGGCAGCAGAGCCGTTCTGGAAGTCGTTTGCCTAGGTGGTCAATTTGAATGGAATGTGCCAGGAAAACCCCCCATAAGTTTATGTCTCATTACTCCTAGTTCGTTGTTTTAATTTTTTCAATTGGGGTAATGGTTAGAATGTTGCTTGTCCAAGGTGTACACACTCTGGTTCATCTACATATTCTATATACCTATTTATGTAGAGATCCTCTTCCCGTGTAAATTATTACAGAGTGTTCCGTAAACCTTCCTTGCTATATGGTCGGTCTTTTTGATATATGTATATAATATGTATTTGTATACATATGGTAACGCTAATCTTCATTTATCCATTCCCCCACCTTTCCTTTTAGATAAGCATAGTTTTTTTTTTTTTTAATAAGTCTGTGATGGACTTTCTCTGTGGAAATATGTTCATTTGTGTCAGTTATTAGAGAACGCCTATAAGTGATATCATGGGATATAGGACTTTTGCTTTCCGACTTACCTCATGTTCTGTGATTATCTCCAAGATCATCTATGGTGCCTCAAAGAGCAGTGTTTCATTGTTTTCCATGGCTAGTATTCATTGTGTACATGGGCCGCTTCTTCCTTTTCCTTTCATCTGTTGATGGACATTTTGGTTGCTTCACTGTCTTGTCTATTGTGAATAAGGCTGCAGTGCAGCTTTTGCAGCCCGGGTCTTCTTCATTCTGGTCTTCTCAGGTGAGAGGCCCATTGGTGCGCCTGCTGGATTGAATGGTACCTCAATTTTTCCTTTTCAACGCAGCTCCTTTCTGTTCTCATTATTAGCGTTTAACCCTTTTACATCTCACCAGCAGCTAGAGGGTACACAGTTCTCTAAAACCTCTTCAGCATTGACTGTTTGTAGACTTTTTGCCAATGGTCAGTCGACGGGTGTGAGTTGAGAACTTTTCGTAGATTAGATTGCATGAGTCTAATACTTCCTGAGGTTGAGCTTTTATCCATTTCCCTTTCTTTAAAAAGAGAGTGAGTAAAACTTACCTCTTCATACTAGCTTCGTGAACATTTTGCCTGTTTTGAATTTTTTTTATCCATTCCCTACCTCAGCACAATTTTGAGGGCAGGTGTCCTTTACAGCCCTGCGTCCTTGTGAATGAATGGTAAGTGACCATTAGCTGTGGGTTAAAAGCTGCTCTTGCGGGAATCGGCCACAAGGCGGCAGCATTTCTCCTTTACCAAATCTGGTTACTAGGGCAACAGAGCCTTACTGGAAGTGGTGTTCTAGGTTGCAAATTAGAATGGAATGTGCGAGGCAAAAGCCCTTTAAGTTTATGTCTCATTACTTCTTGTTGGTATTTTTAACTTAATTTTTATTTTTTATCACAGCAAACTTGATTACAATGTTTTGTTTGTTCTAGGTGTGCAAGATGTGGTTCTTTCACACATATACATATATCTATTCTTCTTCGGATCCTTTTCCCATGTAGGTTATGACACAGTGTTGAGTAGTCTTCTCTTGGTATTGCGTAGGTCTTTGGTGATTATGTATTTCACGTGTGTTTGTGTCTCTCTGTTAACCTCAATATGGTAATGTATCCAATCCTCACACCTTTCCATTTGGTGAACCATAAGTTTTTTTAATGAATCTATGATAGTGTTTCTCTGTGGAAATACCTTTGTCTGTATCATTTTTTAGGTAACACCTATATGTGATATGATAGGCTATGTGTCTTTCGCTTTCTCACTTACTCCGAGTTGCGTGATTACTTCTAGACTCATCTATGGTGCTGCAAATGGCATTGTTTCATTTTTTCACTAGCTCATATTCCATCTGTACAGGTAGCAGTTCTTCTTTGTCCACCCATCTGTCGGTGGACTTTTTGGTTACTTCCATATCTTGGCCATTGTAATACTGTGCAATGCAGATTTGCGTGCCTGTGTCCTTCCAATTCTGTCTTCTTAGGTTATAGGTCCAGGAATAGGTCTGCTGGATCATATGGTAGCTCAATGTTTACCTTTTAAAGGCACCTCTATTCTGATCTCTTTAGTGGCTCTTTCCAGGTTACGTCCCACTTAAAGTGGAGGGTATGTATTTCTTCCCAGCACCTTCAGCATTTATTCTTTGTAGTTTTTGCTGATGGTTATTCTGAGTGGTGTGAGCTGATACCTCTTTGTGGTTGAATTTGCATGTGTCTCATAATGCGTTGAAATTGAGCTTTAAGACTTGTCCTTTTTATTTTTCCAGCTGTGATTGGAGCTTATTTCTTCAAAGTGTTTTCTTAAAGTATGTGTCACCGTTTGAAATATTTTGGCCATGATCTCCCTCAAGACATTTTGAGGGCAGGTTTCATTTACAGCCCTGCAGTACTTGTTCATATGAAGTGACCATTAGCTCAGGCTTTAAACCTGCTTTTGCAGGTAACGGCCAGAGAGCGGCAGCCTTTCTACGTTCCCCTTGCTGCTACTAGGGAAACAGACCTACCGGTCCGTGGTGTTCTTCGGTTATAAATTAGAGTGCAATGTGCCCGGATAAACCCACAAATGTTGATGTCTCCTTGCTTTTCTTTGTTTTTAAATTTAATTTATATTTATTATTAATTAGAGTAATATTCCATTGTGTACGTGGACCACTTCTTCTTGGTGCATTCCTCGGTTGATGGACATTTTCATTGCTTCCAAGTGTTGGCTATGGTAAATATTGCTGGCGTACAGGTTTGCCAGCCTGTGACTTTTTGATTCTCATTTTCTCAGGTGATAGGCCAAGCAGTGGTTGTGATTGATTGACTGGTAGCTCAATGTTTCCCTTTTCAAAGCACCTACATTGTGTTTTCATTAGTGGCTCTTTACATGCCCCCCCTTACCACCGAGGGTACGCATTTCTCCACACTCCCTTCACCGTTTATTTTTTGCAGCACTTTTCCTAACGGCCATTGTGACTGCTGCGAGCTGATAGGTTTTTGTAATATGGGTATGCATGTCATTAAAATTTTTAAAATTCATCATATTCCTACGCCTTTTTCTTTTCTCTTAAAAGAAAAAACCGTGAGTACAATATAGCTCTTGAAATTGTCTTCTTCGAAGGTTGCCCTCTTCTGAATTTTTTGGTCGATTTTTGACCCCAGAAATTTTCTGGAGGGCAGGCGCCATTTACAGAACTGCAAGTTGGTGAAAATTTAGTGACCTTTTGCAGTGGGTTCAAAGCTGCTGTTGTGGGAAACGTCCACAAGGAGGTAGCATTTCTCCATTCCCCAATCTGGGTACTAGGGCAGCAGAGCCTTTCTGGAAGTCATTGTCCTAGGTTGTAAATTAGAATGGAATTTGCCAGGAGAAATCCCCATAAGTTTATGTCTCATTACTTCTTCTTGGTTTTTAAAATTTTTTTAATCTGGGTAAAGTTTAGAAAATTGTTTGTCCTAGGTGTACACAATCTGGTTCATTTGTACATTATGTATGTCTATTAATGTACAGATCCTCTTCCCATGTAAAATATTACAGTGTTCCGTCGACCTCCCTTGCTATATGTTCGGTCTTTTTGATACATGTATATAATATGTATTTGTATATGTATAGTCACACTAATCTTCATTTCTCAATTTCCCCCCTCCTTTCCTTTTAGATGAGCATAGTTTGTGTTCTACGCCTGTGAGTGTCTTTCTCTTTGGAAATATGTTCATCTGTGTCAGTTATTAGATAATGCCGTACGTGATAATATGGGATATAGGTCTTTTGCTTTCCGACCTACTTCATGTTTTGTGATTATCTCCAGGCTCATCTATGGTGCCTCAAAGAGCAGTGCTTCAATGTTTTCCATGCCTAATATTCCATTGTGTACATGGACCACTTCTTCTTGGTGCATTCCTCTGTTGATGGACATTTTCGTTGCTTCCAAGCGTTGCCTATGGTAAATATTGCTGGAGTGCAGGATTGCCAGCCTGCGATTTTTGATTTTCATTCTCTCAGGTGATAGACCCAGCAGTGGGTATGATTGATTGACTGGTATGGTAGCTCAACGTTTACCTTTTCAAGGCACCTCAATTGTGCTGTCATTAGTGGCTCTTACCACGTCCCCCTTAGAATCGAGGGTACGCATTTCTCCACAATCACGTCAGCATTTCTTGTTTGCAGCATTTTTGTTGATGGCCATTCTGACTGGGGTGAGCTGATAGGTTTTTGTAATTTGGGTTTACATGTCTGTAAAAATTCCTACAATTCATCATTTTTCCACGCCTTTTGCTTTTCTGTTAAAAGAAAAAAGAAAAAGAGTGTGAGTATAATATACCTCTTCAAATTTTCTTTTTGGAAGGTTGCACTCTAGAATTTTTTGGTCGATTTTCGACCTCAGTATTTTTTGGAGGGCAGGTGTCATTTACAGAACTACAATTGGTGAACATTTAGTGACCTTTTGCAGTGGGTTTAAAGCTGCTGTTGTGGGAAACGGCCACAAGGATGCAGCATTTCTCCATTCCCAAATCGGGGTACTAGGGCAGCAGAGCCGTTCTGGAAGTCGTTTGCCTAGGTGGTCAATTTGAATGGAATGTGCCAGGAAAACCCCCCATAAGTTTATGTCTCATTACTCCTAGTTCGTTGTTTTAATTTTTTCAATTGGGGTAATGGTTAGAATGTTGCTTGTCCAAGGTGTACACACTCTGGTTCATCTACATATTCTATATACCTATTTATGTAGAGATCCTCTTCCCGTGTAAATTATTACAGAGTGTTCCGTAAACCTTCCTTGCTATATGGTCGGTCTTTTTGATATATGTATATAATATGTATTTGTATACATATGGTAACGCTAATCTTCATTTATCCATTCCCCCACCTTTCCTTTTAGATAAGCATAGTTTTTTTTTTTTTAATAAGTCTGTGATGGACTTTCTCTGTGGAAATATGTTCATTTGTGTCAGTTATTAGAGAACGCCTATAAGTGATATCATGGGATATAGGACTTTTGCTTTCCGACTTACCTCATGTTCTGTGATTATCTCCAAGATCATCTATGGTGCCTCAAAGAGCAGTGTTTCATTGTTTTCCATGGCTAGTATTCATTGTGTACATGGGCCGCTTCTTCCTTTTCCTTTCATCTGTTGATGGACATTTTGGTTGCTTCACTGTCTTGTCTATTGTGAATAAGGCTGCAGTGCAGCTTTTGCAGCCCGGGTCTTCTTCATTCTGGTCTTCTCAGGTGAGAGGCCCATTGGTGCGCCTGCTGGATTGAATGGTACCTCAATTTTTCCTTTTCAACGCAGCTCCTTTCTGTTCTCATTATTAGCGTTTAACCCTTTTACATCTCACCAGCAGCTAGAGGGTACACAGTTCTCTAAAACCTCTTCAGCATTGACTGTTTGTAGACTTTTTGCCAATGGTCAGTCGACGGGTGTGAGTTGAGAACTTTTCGTAGATTAGATTGCATGAGTCTAATACTTCCTGAGGTTGAGCTTTTATCCATTTCCCTTTCTTTAAAAAGAGAGTGAGTAAAACTTACCTCTTCATACTAGCTTCGTGAACATTTTGCCTGTTTTGAATTTTTTTTATCCATTCCCTACCTCAGCACAATTTTGAGGGCAGGTGTCCTTTACAGCCCTGCGTCCTTGTGAATGAATGGTAAGTGACCATTAGCTGTGGGTTAAAAGCTGCTCTTGCGGGAATCGGCCACAAGGCGGCAGCATTTCTCCTTTACCAAATCTGGTTACTAGGGCAACAGAGCCTTACTGGAAGTGGTGTTCTAGGTTGCAAATTAGAATGGAATGTGCGAGGCAAAAGCCCTTTAAGTTTATGTCTCATTACTTCTTGTTGGTATTTTTAACTTAATTTTTATTTTTTATCACAGCAAACTTGATTACAATGTTTTGTTTGTTCTAGGTGTGCAAGATGTGGTTCTTTCACACATATACATATATCTATTCTTCTTCGGATCCTTTTCCCATGTAGGTTATGACACAGTGTTGAGTAGTCTTCTCTTGGTATTGCGTAGGTCTTTGGTGATTATGTATTTCACGTGTGTTTGTGTCTCTCTGTTAACCTCAATATGGTAATGTATCCAATCCTCACACCTTTCCATTTGGTGAACCATAAGTTTTTTTAATGAATCTATGATAGTGTTTCTCTGTGGAAATACCTTTGTCTGTATCATTTTTTAGGTAACACCTATATGTGATATGATAGGCTATGTGTCTTTCGCTTTCTCACTTACTCCGAGTTGCGTGATTACTTCTAGACTCATCTATGGTGCTGCAAATGGCATTGTTTCATTTTTTCACTAGCTCATATTCCATCTGTACAGGTAGCAGTTCTTCTTTGTCCACCCATCTGTCGGTGGACTTTTTGGCTACTTCCATATCTTGGCCATTGTAATACTGTGCAATGCAGATTTGCGTGCCTGTGTCCTTCCAATTCTGTCTTCTTAGGTTATAGGTCCAGGAATAGGTCTGCTGGATCATATGGTAGCTCAATGTTTACCTTTTAAAGGCACCTCTATTCTGATCTCTTTAGTGGCTCTTTCCAGGTTACGTCCCACTTAAAGTGGAGGGTATGTATTTCTTCCCAGCACCTTCAGCATTTATTCTTTGTAGTTTTTGCTGATGGTTATTCTGAGTGGTGTGAGCTGATACCTCTTTGTGGTTGAATTTGCATGTGTCTCATAATGCGTTGAAATTGAGCTTTAAGACTTGTCCTTTTTATTTTTCCAGCTGTGATTGGAGCTTATTTCTTCAAAGTGTTTTCTTAAAGTATGTGTCACCGTTTGAAATATTTTGGCCATGATCTCCCTCAAGACATTTTGAGGGCAGGTTTCATTTACAGCCCTGCAGTACTTGTTCATATGAAGTGACCATTAGCTCAGGCTTTAAACCTGCTTTTGCAGGTAACGGCCAGAGAGCGGCAGCCTTTCTACGTTCCCCTTGCTGCTACTAGGGAAACAGACCTACCGGTCCGTGGTGTTCTTCGGTTATAAATTAGAGTGCAATGTGCCCGGATAAACCCACAAATGTTGATGTCTCCTTGCTTTTCTTTGTTTTTAAATTTAATTTATATTTATTATTAATTAGAGTAATATTCCATTGTGTACGTGGACCACTTCTTCTTGGTGCATTCCTCGGTTGATGGACATTTTCATTGCTTCCAAGTGTTGGCTATGGTAAATATTGCTGGCGTACAGGTTTGCCAGCCTGTGACTTTTTGATTCTCATTTTCTCAGGTGATAGGCCAAGCAGTGGTTGTGATTGATTGACTGGTAGCTCAATGTTTCCCTTTTCAAAGCACCTACATTGTGTTTTCATTAGTGGCTCTTTACATGCCCCCCCTTACCACCGAGGGTACGCATTTCTCCACACTCCCGTCACCGTTTATTTTTTGCAGCACTTTTCCTAATGGCCACTGTGACTGCTGCGAGCTGATAGGTTTTTGTAATATGGGTATGCATGTCATTAAAATTTTTAAAATTCATCATATTCCTACGCCTTTTTCTTTTCTCTTAAAAGAAAAAACCGTGAGTACAATATAGCTCTTGAAATTGTCTTCTTCGAAGGTTGCCCTCTTCTGAATTTTTTGGTCGATTTTTGACCCCAGAAATTTTCTGGAGGGCAGGCGCCATTTACAGAACTGCAAGTTGGTGAAAATTTAGTGACCTTTTGCAGTGGGTTCAAAGCTGCTGTTGTGGGAAACGTCCACAAGGAGGTAGCATTTCTCCATTCCCCAATCTGGGTACTAGGGCAGCAGAGCCTTTCTGGAAGTCATTGTCCTAGGTTGTAAATTAGAATGGAATTTGCCAGGAGAAATCCCCATAAGTTTATGTCTCATTACTTCTTCTTGGTTTTTAAAATTTTTTTAATCTGGGTAAAGTTTAGAAAATTGTTTGTCCTAGGTGTACACAATCTGGTTCATTTGTACATTATGTATGTCTATTAATGTACAGATCCTCTTCCCATGTAAAATATTACAGTGTTCCGTCGACCTCCCTTGCTATATGTTCGGTCTTTTTGATACATGTATATAATATGTATTTGTATATGTATAGTCACACTAATCTTCATTTCTCAATTTCCCCCCTCCTTTCCTTTTAGATGAGCATAGTTTGTGTTCTACGCCTGTGAGTGTCTTTCTCTTTGGAAATATGTTCATCTGTGTCAGTTATTAGATAATGCCGTACGTGATAATATGGGATATAGGTCTTTTGCTTTCCGACCTACTTCATGTTTTGTGATTATCTCCAGGCTCATCTATGGTGCCTCAAAGAGCAGTGCTTCAATGTTTTCCATGGCTAATATTCCATTGTGTACATGGACCACTTCTTCTTGGTGCATTCCTCTGTTGATGGACATTTTCGTTGCTTCCAAGTGTTGCCTATGGTAAATATTGCTGGAGTGCAGGATTGCCAGCCTGCGATTTTTGATTTTCATTCTCTCAGGTGATAGACCCAGCAGTGGGTATGATTGATTGACTGGTATGGTAGCTCAACGTTTACCTTTTCAAGGCACCTCAATTGTGCTGTCATTAGTGGCTCTTACCACGTCCCCCTTAGAATCGAGGGTACGCATTTCTCCACAATCACGTCAGCATTTCTTGTTTGCAGCATTTTTGTTGATGGCCATTCTGACTGGGGTGAGCTGATAGGTTTTTGTAATTTGGGTTTACATGTCTGTAAAAATTCCTACAATTCATCATTTTTCCACGCCTTTTGCTTTTCTGTTAAAAGAAAAAAGAAAAAGAGTGTGAGTATAATATACCTCTTCAAATTTTCTTTTTGGAAGGTTGCACTCTAGAATTTTTTGGTCGATTTTCGACCTCAGTATTTTTTGGAGGGCAGGTGTCATTTACAGAACTGCAATTGGTGAACATTTAGTGACCTTTTGCAGTGGGTTTAAAGCTGCTGTTGTGGGAAACGGCCACAAGGATGCAGCATTTCTCCATTCCCAAATCGGGGTACTAGGGCAGCAGAGCCGTTCTGGAAGTCGTTTGCCTAGGTGGTCAATTTGAATGGAATGTGCCAGGAAAACCCCCCATAAGTTTATGTCTCATTACTCCTAGTTCGTTGTTTTAATTTTTTCAATTGGGGTAATGGTTAGAATGTTGCTTGTCCAAGGTGTACACACTCTGGTTCATCTACATATTCTATATACCTATTTATGTAGAGATCCTCTTCCCGTGTAAATTATTACAGAGTGTTCCGTAAACCTTCCTTGCTATATGGTCGGTCTTTTTGATATATGTATATAATATGTATTTGTATACATATGGTAACGCTAATCTTCATTTATCCATTCCCCCACCTTTCCTTTTAGATAAGCATAGTTTTTTTTTTTTTTAATAAGTCTGTGATGGACTTTCTCTGTGGAAATATGTTCATTTGTGTCAGTTATTAGAGAACGCCTATAAGTGATATCATGGGATATAGGACTTTTGCTTTCCGACTTACCTCATGTTCTGTGATTATCTCCAAGATCATCTATGGTGCCTCAAAGAGCAGTGTTTCATTGTTTTCCATGGCTAGTATTCATTGTGTACATGGGCCGCTTCTTCCTTTTCCTTTCATCTGTTGATGGACATTTTGGTTGCTTCACTGTCTTGTCTATTGTGAATAAGGCTGCAGTGCAGCTTTTGCAGCCCGGGTCTTCTTCATTCTGGTCTTCTCAGGTGAGAGGCCCATTGGTGCGCCTGCTGGATTGAATGGTACCTCAATTTTTCCTTTTCAACGCAGCTCCTTTCTGTTCTCATTATTAGCGTTTAACCCTTTTACATCTCACCAGCAGCTAGAGGGTACACAGTTCTCTAAAACCTCTTCAGCATTGACTGTTTGTAGACTTTTTGCCAATGGTCAGTCGACGGGTGTGAGTTGAGAACTTTTCGTAGATTAGATTGCATGAGTCTAATACTTCCTGAGGTTGAGCTTTTATCCATTTCCCTTTCTTTAAAAAGAGAGTGAGTAAAACTTACCTCTTCATACTAGCTTCGTGAACATTTTGCCTGTTTTGAATTTTTTTTATCCATTCCCTACCTCAGCACAATTTTGAGGGCAGGTGTCCTTTACAGCCCTGCGTCCTTGTGAATGAATGGTAAGTGACCATTAGCTGTGGGTTAAAAGCTGCTCTTGCGGGAATCGGCCACAAGGCGGCAGCATTTCTCCTTTACCAAATCTGGTTACTAGGGCAACAGAGCCTTACTGGAAGTGGTGTTCTAGGTTGCAAATTAGAATGGAATGTGCGAGGCAAAAGCCCTTTAAGTTTATGTCTCATTACTTCTTGTTGGTATTTTTAACTTAATTTTTATTTTTTATCACAGCAAACTTGATTACAATGTTTTGTTTGTTCTAGGTGTGCAAGATGTGGTTCTTTCACACATATACATATATCTATTCTTCTTCGGATCCTTTTCCCATGTAGGTTATGACACAGTGTTGAGTAGTCTTCTCTTGGTATTGCGTAGGTCTTTGGTGATTATGTATTTCACGTGTGTTTGTGTCTCTCTGTTAACCTCAATATGGTAATGTATCCAATCCTCACACCTTTCCATTTGGTGAACCATAAGTTTTTTTAATGAATCTATGATAGTGTTTCTCTGTGGAAATACCTTTGTCTGTATCATTTTTTAGGTAACACCTATATGTGATATGATAGGCTATGTGTCTTTCGCTTTCTCACTTACTCCGAGTTGCGTGATTACTTCTAGACTCATCTATGGTGCTGCAAATGGCATTGTTTCATTTTTTCACTAGCTCATATTCCATCTGTACAGGTAGCAGTTCTTCTTTGTCCACCCATCTGTCGGTGGACTTTTTGGTTACTTCCATATCTTGGCCATTGTAATACTGTGCAATGCAGATTTGCGTGCCTGTGTCCTTCCAATTCTGTCTTCTTAGGTTATAGGTCCAGGAATAGGTCTGCTGGATCATATGGTAGCTCAATGTTTACCTTTTAAAGGCACCTCTATTCTGATCTCTTTAGTGGCTCTTTCCAGGTTACGTCCCACTTAAAGTGGAGGGTATGTATTTCTTCCCAGCACCTTCAGCATTTATTCTTTGTAGTTTTTGCTGATGGTTATTCTGAGTGGTGTGAGCTGATACCTCTT
Organism: Balaenoptera borealis; assembly: GCF_965194805.1. Classification (NCBI taxonomy): domain Eukaryota; kingdom Metazoa; phylum Chordata; class Mammalia; order Artiodactyla; family Balaenopteridae; genus Balaenoptera; species Balaenoptera borealis. Next base: position 127,235 of record NW_028123425.1, read on the forward strand.
TGTGGTTGAATTTGCATGTGTCTCATAATGCGTTGAAATTGAGCTTTAAGACTTGTCCTTTTTATTTTTCCAGCTGTGATTGGAGCTTATTTCTTCAAAGTGTTTTCTTAAAGTATGTGTCACCGTTTGAAATATTTTGGCCATGATCTCCCTCAAGACATTTTGAGGGCAGGTTTCATTTACAGCCCTGCAGTACTTGTTCATATGAAGTGACCATTAGCTCAGGCTTTAAACCTGCTTTTGCAGGTAACGGCCAGAGAGCGGCAGCCTTTCTACGTTCCCCTTGCTGCTACTAGGGAAACAGACCTACCGGTCCGTGGTGTTCTTCGGTTATAAATTAGAGTGCAATGTGCCCGGATAAACCCACAAATGTTGATGTCTCCTTGCTTTTCTTTGTTTTTAAATTTAATTTATATTTATTATTAATTAGAGTAATATTCCATTGTGTACGTGGACCACTTCTTCTTGGTGCATTCCTCGGTTGATGGACATTTTCATTGCTTCCAAGTGTTGGCTATGGTAAATATTGCTGGCGTACAGGTTTGCCAGCCTGTGACTTTTTGATTCTCATTTTCTCAGGTGATAGGCCAAGCAGTGGTTGTGATTGATTGACTGGTAGCTCAATGTTTCCCTTTTCAAAGCACCTACATTGTGTTTTCATTAGTGGCTCTTTACATGCCCCCCCTTACCACCGAGGGTACGCATTTCTCCACACTCCCTTCACCGTTTATTTTTTGCAGCACTTTTCCTAATGGCCATTGTGACTGCTGCGAGCTGATAGGTTTTTGTAATATGGGTATGCATGTCATTAAAATTTTTAAAATTCATCATATTCCTACGCCTTTTTCTTTTCTCTTAAAAGAAAAAACCGTGAGTACAATATAGCTCTTGAAATTGTCTTCTTCGAAGGTTGCCCTCTTCTGAATTTTTTGGTCGATTTTTGACCCCAGAAATTTTCTGGAGGGCAGGCGCCATTTACAGAACTGCAAGTTGGTGAAAATTTAGTGACCTTTTGCAGTGGGTTCAAAGCTGCTGTTGTGGGAAACGTCCACAAGGAGGTAGCATTTCTCCATTCCCCAATCTGGGTACTAGGGCAGCAGAGCCTTTCTGGAAGTCATTGTCCTAGGTTGTAAATTAGAATGGAATTTGCCAGGAGAAATCCCCATAAGTTTATGTCTCATTACTTCTTCTTGGTTTTTAAAATTTTTTTAATCTGGGTAAAGTTTAGAAAATTGTTTGTCCTAGGTGTACACAATCTGGTTCATTTGTACATTATGTATGTCTATTAATGTACAGATCCTCTTCCCATGTAAAATATTACAGTGTTCCGTCGACCTCCCTTGCTATATGTTCGGTCTTTTTGATACATGTATATAATATGTATTTGTATATGTATAGTCACACTAATCTTCATTTCTCAATTTCCCCCCTCCTTTCCTTTTAGATGAGCATAGTTTGTTTTCTACGCCTGTGAGTGTCTTTCTCTTTGGAAATATGTTCATCTGTGTCAGTTATTAGATAATGCCGTACGTGATAATATGGGATATAGGTCTTTTGCTTTCCCACCTACTTCATGTTTTGTGATTATCTCCAGGCTCATCTATGGTGCCTCAAAGAGCAGTGCTTCAATGTTTTCCATGGCTAATATTCCATTGTGTACATGGACCACTTCTTCTTGGTGCATTCCTCTGTTGATGGACATTTTCGTTGCTTCCAAGCGTTGCCTATGGTAAATATTGCTGGAGTGCAGGATTGCCAGCCTGCGATTTTTGATTTTCATTCTCTCAGGTGATAGACCCAGCAGTGGGTATGATTGATTGACTGGTATGGTAGCTCAACGTTTACCTTTTCAAGGCACCTCAATTGTGCTGTCATTAGTGGCTCTTACCACGTCCCCCTTAGAATCGAGGGTACGCATTTCTCCACAATCACGTCAGCATTTCTTGTTTGCAGCATTTTTGTTGATGGCCATTCTGACTGGGGTGAGCTGATAGGTTTTTGTAATTTGGGTTTACATGTCTGTAAAAATTCCTACAATTCATCATTTTTCCACGCCTTTTGCTTTTCTGTTAAAAGAAAAAAGAAAAAGAGTGTGAGTATAATATACCTCTTCAAATTTTCTTTTTGGAAGGTTGCACTCTAGAATTTTTTGGTCGATTTTCGACCTCAGTATTTTTTGGAGGGCAGGTGTCATTTACAGAACTGCAATTGGTGAACATTTAGTGACCTTTTGCAGTGGGTTTAAAGCTGCTGTTGTGGGAAACGGCCACAAGGATGCAGCATTTCTCCATTCCCAAATCGGGGTACTAGGGCAGCAGAGCCGTTCTGGAAGTCGTTTGCCTAGGTGGTCAATTTGAATGGAATGTGCCAGGAAAACCCCCCATAAGTTTATGTCTCATTACTCCTAGTTCGTTGTTTTAATTTTTTCAATTGGGGTAATGGTTAGAATGTTGCTTGTCCAAGGTGTACACACTCTGGTTCATCTACATATTCTATATACCTATTTATGTAGAGATCCTCTTCCCGTGTAAATTATTACAGAGTGTTCCGTAAACCTTCCTTGCTATATGGTCGGTCTTTTTGATATATGTATATAATATGTATTTGTATACATATGGTAACGCTAATCTTCATTTATCCATTCCCCCACCTTTCCTTTTAGATAAGCATAGTTTTTTTTTTTTTTAATAAGTCTGTGATGGACTTTCTCTGTGGAAATATGTTCATTTGTGTCAGTTATTAGAGAACGCCTATAAGTGATATCATGGGATATAGGACTTTTGCTTTCCGACTTACCTCATGTTCTGTGATTATCTCCAAGATCATCTATGGTGCCTCAAAGAGCAGTGTTTCATTGTTTTCCATGGCTAGTATTCATTGTGTACATGGGCCGCTTCTTCCTTTTCCTTTCATCTGTTGATGGACATTTTGGTTGCTTCACTGTCTTGTCTATTGTGAATAAGGCTGCAGTGCAGCTTTTGCAGCCCGGGTCTTCTTCATTCTGGTCTTCTCAGGTGAGAGGCCCATTGGTGCGCCTGCTGGATTGAATGGTACCTCAATTTTTCCTTTTCAACGCAGCTCCTTTCTGTTCTCATTATTAGCGTTTAACCCTTTTACATCTCACCAGCAGCTAGAGGGTACACAGTTCTCTAAAACCTCTTCAGCATTGACTGTTTGTAGACTTTTTGCCAATGGTCAGTCGACGGGTGTGAGTTGAGAACTTTTCGTAGATTAGATTGCATGAGTCTAATACTTCCTGAGGTTGAGCTTTTATCCATTTCCCTTTCTTTAAAAAGAGAGTGAGTAAAACTTACCTCTTCATACTAGCTTCGTGAACATTTTGCCTGTTTTGAATTTTTTTTATCCATTCCCTACCTCAGCACAATTTTGAGGGCAGGTGTCCTTTACAGCCCTGCGTCCTTGTGAATGAATGGTAAGTGACCATTAGCTGTGGGTTAAAAGCTGCTCTTGCGGGAATCGGCCACAAGGCGGCAGCATTTCTCCTTTACCAAATCTGGTTACTAGGGCAACAGAGCCTTACTGGAAGTGGTGTTCTAGGTTGCAAATTAGAATGGAATGTGCGAGGCAAAAGCCCTTTAAGTTTATGTCTCATTACTTCTTGTTGGTATTTTTAACTTAATTTTTATTTTTTATCACAGCAAACTTGATTACAATGTTTTGTTTGTTCTAGGTGTGCAAGATGTGGTTCTTTCACACATATACATATATCTATTCTTCTTCGGATCCTTTTCCCATGTAGGTTATGACACAGTGTTGAGTAGTCTTCTCTTGGTATTGCGTAGGTCTTTGGTGATTATGTATTTCACGTGTGTTTGTGTCTCTCTGTTAACCTCAATATGGTAATGTATCCAATCCTCACACCTTTCCATTTGGTGAACCATAAGTTTTTTTAATGAATCTATGATAGTGTTTCTCTGTGGAAATACCTTTGTCTGTATCATTTTTTAGGTAACACCTATATGTGATATGATAGGCTATGTGTCTTTCGCTTTCTCACTTACTCCGAGTTGCGTGATTACTTCTAGACTCATCTATGGTGCTGCAAATGGCATTGTTTCATTTTTTCACTAGCTCATATTCCATCTGTACAGGTAGCAGTTCTTCTTTGTCCACCCATCTGTCGGTGGACTTTTTGGTTACTTCCATATCTTGGCCATTGTAATACTGTGCAATGCAGATTTGCGTGCCTGTGTCCTTCCAATTCTGTCTTCTTAGGTTATAGGTCCAGGAATAGGTCTGCTGGATCATATGGTAGCTCAATGTTTACCTTTTAAAGGCACCTCTATTCTGATCTCTTTAGTGGCTCTTTCCAGGTTACGTCCCACTTAAAGTGGAGGGTATGTATTTCTTCCCAGCACCTTCAGCATTTATTCTTTGTAGTTTTTGCTGATGGTTATTCTGAGTGGTGTGAGCTGATACCTCTTTGTGGTTGAATTTGCATGTGTCTCATAATGCGTTGAAATTGAGCTTTAAGACTTGTCCTTTTTATTTTTCCAGCTGTGATTGGAGCTTATTTCTTCAAAGTGTTTTCTTAAAGTATGTGTCACCGTTTGAAATATTTTGGCCATGATCTCCCTCAAGACATTTTGAGGGCAGGTTTCATTTACAGCCCTGCAGTACTTGTTCATATGAAGTGACCATTAGCTCAGGCTTTAAACCTGCTTTTGCAGGTAACGGCCAGAGAGCGGCAGCCTTTCTACGTTCCCCTTGCTGCTACTAGGGAAACAGACCTACCGGTCCGTGGTGTTCTTCGGTTATAAATTAGAGTGCAATGTGCCCGGATAAACCCACAAATGTTGATGTCTCCTTGCTTTTCTTTGTTTTTAAATTTAATTTATATTTATTATTAATTAGAGTAATATTCCATTGTGTACGTGGACCACTTCTTCTTGGTGCATTCCTCGGTTGATGGACATTTTCATTGCTTCCAAGTGTTGGCTATGGTAAATATTGCTGGCGTACAGGTTTGCCAGCCTGTGACTTTTTGATTCTCATTTTCTCAGGTGATAGGCCAAGCAGTGGTTGTGATTGATTGACTGGTAGCTCAATGTTTCCCTTTTCAAAGCACCTACATTGTGTTTTCATTAGTGGCTCTTTACATGCCCCCCCTTACCACCGAGGGTACGCATTTCTCCACACTCCCTTCACCGTTTATTTTTTGCAGCACTTTTCCTAATGGCCATTGTGACTGCTGCGAGCTGATAGGTTTTTGTAATATGGGTATGCATGTCATTAAAATTTTTAAAATTCATCATATTCCTACGCCTTTTTCTTTTCTCTTAAAAGAAAAAACCGTGAGTACAATATAGCTCTTGAAATTGTCTTCTTCGAAGGTTGCCCTCTTCTGAATTTTTTGGTCGATTTTTGACCCCAGAAATTTTCTGGAGGGCAGGCGCCATTTACAGAACTGCAAGTTGGTGAAAATTTAGTGACCTTTTGCAGTGGGTTCAAAGCTGCTGTTGTGGGAAACGTCCACAAGGAGGTAGCATTTCTCCATTCCCCAATCTGGGTACTAGGGCAGCAGAGCCTTTCTGGAAGTCATTGTCCTAGGTTGTAAATTAGAATGGAATTTGCCAGGAGAAATCCCCATAAGTTTATGTCTCATTACTTCTTCTTGGTTTTTAAAATTTTTTTAATCTGGGTAAAGTTTAGAAAATTGTTTGTCCTAGGTGTACACAATCTGGTTCATTTGTACATTATGTATGTCTATTAATGTACAGATCCTCTTCCCATGTAAAATATTACAGTGTTCCGTCGACCTCCCTTGCTATATGTTCGGTCTTTTTGATACATGTATATAATATGTATTTGTATATGTATAGTCACACTAATCTTCATTTCTCAATTTCCCCCCTCCTTTCCTTTTAGATGAGCATAGTTTGTGTTCTACGCCTGTGAGTGTCTTTCTCTTTGGAAATATGTTCATCTGTGTCAGTTATTAGATAATGCCGTACGTGATAATATGGGATATAGGTCTTTTGCTTTCCGACCTACTTCATGTTTTGTGATTATCTCCAGGCTCATCTATGGTGCCTCAAAGAGCAGTGCTTCAATGTTTTCCATGCCTAATATTCCATTGTGTACATGGACCACTTCTTCTTGGTGCATTCCTCTGTTGATGGACATTTTCGTTGCTTCCAAGCGTTGCCTATGGTAAATATTGCTGGAGTGCAGGATTGCCAGCCTGCGATTTTTGATTTTCATTCTCTCAGGTGATAGACCCAGCAGTGGGTATGATTGATTGACTGGTATGGTAGCTCAACGTTTACCTTTTCAAGGCACCTCAATTGTGCTGTCATTAGTGGCTCTTACCACGTCCCCCTTAGAATCGAGGGTACGCATTTCTCCACAATCACGTCAGCATTTCTTGTTTGCAGCATTTTTGTTGATGGCCATTCTGACTGGGGTGAGCTGATAGGTTTTTGTAATTTGGGTTTACATGTCTGTAAAAATTCCTACAATTCATCATTTTTCCACGCCTTTTGCTTTTCTGTTAAAAGAAAAAAGAAAAAGAGTGTGAGTATAATATACCTCTTCAAATTTTCTTTTTGGAAGGTTGCACTCTAGAATTTTTTGGTCGATTTTCGACCTCAGTATTTTTTGGAGGGCAGGTGTCATTTACAGAACTACAATTGGTGAACATTTAGTGACCTTTTGCAGTGGGTTTAAAGCTGCTGTTGTGGGAAACGGCCACAAGGATGCAGCATTTCTCCATTCCCAAATCGGGGTACTAGGGCAGCAGAGCCGTTCTGGAAGTCGTTTGCCTAGGTGGTCAATTTGAATGGAATGTGCCAGGAAAACCCCCCATAAGTTTATGTCTCATTACTCCTAGTTCGTTGTTTTAATTTTTTCAATTGGGGTAATGGTTAGAATGTTGCTTGTCCAAGGTGTACACACTCTGGTTCATCTACATATTCTATATACCTATTTATGTAGAGATCCTCTTCCCGTGTAAATTATTACAGAGTGTTCCGTAAACCTTCCTTGCTATATGGTCGGTCTTTTTGATATATGTATATAATATGTATTTGTATACATATGGTAACGCTAATCTTCATTTATCCATTCCCCCACCTTTCCTTTTAGATAAGCATAGTTTTTTTTTTTTTAATAAGTCTGTGATGGACTTTCTCTGTGGAAATATGTTCATTTGTGTCAGTTATTAGAGAACGCCTATAAGTGATATCATGGGATATAGGACTTTTGCTTTCCGACTTACCTCATGTTCTGTGATTATCTCCAAGATCATCTATGGTGCCTCAAAGAGCAGTGTTTCATTGTTTTCCATGGCTAGTATTCATTGTGTACATGGGCCGCTTCTTCCTTTTCCTTTCATCTGTTGATGGACATTTTGGTTGCTTCACTGTCTTGTCTATTGTGAATAAGGCTGCAGTGCAGCTTTTGCAGCCCGGGTCTTCTTCATTCTGGTCTTCTCAGGTGAGAGGCCCATTGGTGCGCCTGCTGGATTGAATGGTACCTCAATTTTTCCTTTTCAACGCAGCTCCTTTCTGTTCTCATTATTAGCGTTTAACCCTTTTACATCTCACCAGCAGCTAGAGGGTACACAGTTCTCTAAAACCTCTTCAGCATTGACTGTTTGTAGACTTTTTGCCAATGGTCAGTCGACGGGTGTGAGTTGAGAACTTTTCGTAGATTAGATTGCATGAGTCTAATACTTCCTGAGGTTGAGCTTTTATCCATTTCCCTTTCTTTAAAAAGAGAGTGAGTAAAACTTACCTCTTCATACTAGCTTCGTGAACATTTTGCCTGTTTTGAATTTTTTTTATCCATTCCCTACCTCAGCACAATTTTGAGGGCAGGTGTCCTTTACAGCCCTGCGTCCTTGTGAATGAATGGTAAGTGACCATTAGCTGTGGGTTAAAAGCTGCTCTTGCGGGAATCGGCCACAAGGCGGCAGCATTTCTCCTTTACCAAATCTGGTTACTAGGGCAACAGAGCCTTACTGGAAGTGGTGTTCTAGGTTGCAAATTAGAATGGAATGTGCGAGGCAAAAGCCCTTTAAGTTTATGTCTCATTACTTCTTGTTGGTATTTTTAACTTAATTTTTATTTTTTATCACAGCAAACTTGATTACAATGTTTTGTTTGTTCTAGGTGTGCAAGATGTGGTTCTTTCACACATATACATATATCTATTCTTCTTCGGATCCTTTTCCCATGTAGGTTATGACACAGTGTTGAGTAGTCTTCTCTTGGTATTGCGTAGGTCTTTGGTGATTATGTATTTCACGTGTGTTTGTGTCTCTCTGTTAACCTCAATATGGTAATGTATCCAATCCTCACACCTTTCCGTTTGGTGAACCATAAGTTTTTTTAATGAATCTATGATAGTGTTTCTCTGTGGAAATACCTTTGTCTGTATCATTTTTTAGGTAACACCTATATGTGATATGATAGGCTATGTGTCTTTCGCTTTCTCACTTACTCCGAGTTGCGTGATTACTTCTAGACTCATCTATGGTGCTGCAAATGGCATTGTTTCATTTTTTCACTAGCTCATATTCCATCTGTACAGGTAGCAGTTCTTCTTTGTCCACCCATCTGTCGGTGGACTTTTTGGCTACTTCCATATCTTGGCCATTGTAATACTGTGCAATGCAGATTTGCGTGCCTGTGTCCTTCCAATTCTGTCTTCTTAGGTTATAGGTCCAGGAATAGGTCTGCTGGATCATATGGTAGCTCAATGTTTACCTTTTAAAGGCACCTCTATTCTGATCTCTTTAGTGGCTCTTTCCAGGTTACGTCCCACTTAAAGTGGAGGGTATGTATTTCTTCCCAGCACCTTCAGCATTTATTCTTTGTAGTTTTTGCTGATGGTTATTCTGAGTGGTGTGAGCTGATACCTCTTTGTGGTTGAATTTGCATGTGTCTCATAATGCGTTGAAATTGAGCTTTAAGACTTGTCCTTTTTATTTTTCCAGCTGTGATTGGAGCTTATTTCTTCAAAGTGTTTTCTTAAAGTATGTGTCACCGTTTGAAATATTTTGGCCATGATCTCCCTCAAGACATTTTGAGGGCAGGTTTCATTTACAGCCCTGCAGTACTTGTTCATATGAAGTGACCATTAGCTCAGGCTTTAAACCTGCTTTTGCAGGTAACGGCCAGAGAGCGGCAGCCTTTCTACGTTCCCCTTGCTGCTACTAGGGAAACAGACCTACCGGTCCGTGGTGTTCTTCGGTTATAAATTAGAGTGCAATGTGCCCGGATAAACCCACAAATGTTGATGTCTCCTTGCTTTTCTTTGTTTTTAAATTTAATTTATATTTATTATTAATTAGAGTAATATTCCATTGTGTACGTGGACCACTTCTTCTTGGTGCATTCCTCGGTTGATGGACATTTTCATTGCTTCCAAGTGTTGGCTATGGTAAATATTGCTGGCGTACAGGTTTGCCAGCCTGTGACTTTTTGATTCTCATTTTCTCAGGTGATAGGCCAAGCAGTGGTTGTGATTGATTGACTGGTAGCTCAATGTTTCCCTTTTCAAAGCACCTACATTGTGTTTTCATTAGTGGCTCTTTACATGCCCCCCCTTACCACCGAGGGTACGCATTTCTCCACACTCCCGTCACCGTTTATTTTTTGCAGCACTTTTCCTAATGGCCATTGTGACTGCTGCGAGCTGATAGGTTTTTGTAATATGGGTATGCATGTCATTAAAATTTTTAAAATTCATCATATTCCTACGCCTTTTTCTTTTCTCTTAAAAGAAAAAACCGTGAGTACAATATAGCTCTTGAAATTGTCTTCTTCGAAGGTTGCCCTCTTCTGAATTTTTTGGTCGATTTTTGACCCCAGAAATTTTCTGGAGGGCAGGCGCCATTTACAGAACTGCAAGTTGGTGAAAATTTAGTGACCTTTTGCAGTGGGTTCAAAGCTGCTGTTGTGGGAAACGTCCACAAGGAGGTAGCATTTCTCCATTCCCCAATCTGGGTACTAGGGCAGCAGAGCCTTTCTGGAAGTCATTGTCCTAGGTTGTAAATTAGAATGGAATTTGCCAGGAGAAATCCCCATAAGTTTATGTCTCATTACTTCTTCTTGGTTTTTAAAATTTTTTTAATCTGGGTAAAGTTTAGAAAATTGTTTGTCCTAGGTGTACACAATCTGGTTCATTTGTACATTATGTATGTCTATTAATGTACAGATCCTCTTCCCATGTAAAATATTACAGTGTTCCGTCGACCTCCCTTGCTATATGTTCGGTCTTTTTGATACATGTATATAATATGTATTTGTATATGTATAGTCACACTAATCTTCATTTCTCAATTTCCCCCCTCCTTTCCTTTTAGATGAGCATAGTTTGTGTTCTACGCCTGTGAGTGTCTTTCTCTTTGGAAATATGTTCATCTGTGTCAGTTATTAGATAATGCCGTACGTGATAATATGGGATATAGGTCTTTTGCTTTCCGACCTACTTCATGTTTTGTGATTATCTCCAGGCTCATCTATGGTGCCTCAAAGAGCAGTGCTTCAATGTTTTCCATGGCTAATATTCCATTGTGTACATGGACCACTTCTTCTTGGTGCATTCCTCTGTTGATGGACATTTTCGTTGCTTCCAAGCGTTGCCTATGGTAAATATTGCTGGAGTGCAGGATTGCCAGCCTGCGATTTTTGATTTTCATTCTCTCAGGTGATAGACCCAGCAGTGGGTATGATTGATTGACTGGTATGGTAGCTCAACGTTTACCTTTTCAAGGCACCTCAATTGTGCTGTCATTAGTGGCTCTTACCACGTCCCCCTTAGAATCGAGGGTACGCATTTCTCCACAATCACGTCAGCATTTCTTGTTTGCAGCATTTTTGTTGATGGCCATTCTGACTTGGGTGAGCTGATAGGTTTTTGTAATTTGGGTTTACATGTCTGTAAAAATTCCTACAATTCATCATTTTTCCACGCCTTTTGCTTTTCTGTTAAAAGAAAAAAGAAAAAGAGTGTGAGTATAATATACCTCTTCAAATTTTCTTTTTGGAAGGTTGCACTCTAGAATTTTTTGGTCGATTTTCGACCTCAGTATTTTTTGGAGGGCAGGTGTCATTTACAGAACTGCAATTGGTGAACATTTAGTGACCTTTTGCAGTGGGTTTAAAGCTGCTGTTGTGGGAAACGGCCACAAGGATGCAGCATTTCTCCATTCCCAAATCGGGGTACTAGGGCAGCAGAGCCGTTCTGGAAGTCGTTTGCCTAGGTGGTCAATTTGAATGGAATGTGCCAGGAAAACCCCCCATAAGTTTATGTCTCATTACTCCTAGTTCGTTGTTTTAATTTTTTCAATTGGGGTAATGGTTAGAATGTTGCTTGTCCAAGGTGTACACACTCTGGTTCATCTACATATTCTATATACCTATTTATGTAGAGATCCTCTTCCCGTGTAAATTATTACAGAGTGTTCCGTAAACCTTCCTTGCTATATGGTCGGTCTTTTTGATATATGTATATAATATGTATTTGTATACATATGGTAACGCTAATCTTCATTTATCCATTCCCCCACCTTTCCTTTTAGATAAGCATAGTTTTTTTTTTTTTTAATAAGTCTGTGATGGACTTTCTCTGTGGAAATATGTTCATTTGTGTCAGTTATTAGAGAACGCCTATAAGTGATATCATGGGATATAGGACTTTTGCTTTCCGACTTACCTCATGTTCTGTGATTATCTCCAAGATCATCTATGGTGCCTCAAAGAGCAGTGTTTCATTGTTTTCCATGGCTAGTATTCATTGTGTACATGGGCCGCTTCTTCCTTTTCCTTTCATCTGTTGATGGACATTTTGGTTGCTTCACTGTCTTGTCTATTGTGAATAAGGCTGCAGTGCAGCTTTTGCAGCCCGGGTCTTCTTCATTCTGGTCTTCTCAGGTGAGAGGCCCATTGGTGCGCCTGCTGGATTGAATGGTACCTCAATTTTTCCTTTTCAACGCAGCTCCTTTCTGTTCTCATTATTAGCGTTTAACCCTTTTACATCTCACCAGCAGCTAGAGGGTACACAGTTCTCTAAAACCTCTTCAGCATTGACTGTTTGTAGACTTTTTGCCAATGGTCAGTCGACGGGTGTGAGTTGAGAACTTTTCGTAGATTAGATTGCATGAGTCTAATACTTCCTGAGGTTGAGCTTTTATCCATTTCCCTTTCTTTAAAAAGAGAGTGAGTAAAACTTACCTCTTCATACTAGCTTCGTGAACATTTTGCCTGTTTTGAATTTTTTTTATCCATTCCCTACCTCAGCACAATTTTGAGGGCAGGTGTCCTTTACAGCCCTGCGTCCTTGTGAATGAATGGTAAGTGACCATTAGCTGTGGGTTAAAAGCTGCTCTTGCGGGAATCGGCCACAAGGCGGCAGCATTTCTCCTTTACCAAATCTGGTTACTAGGGCAACAGAGCCTTACTGGAAGTGGTGTTCTAGGTTGCAAATTAGAATGGAATGTGCGAGGCAAAAGCCCTTTAAGTTTATGTCTCATTACTTCTTGTTGGTATTTTTAACTTAATTTTTATTTTTTATCACAGCAAACTTGATTACAACGTTTTGTTTGTTCTAGGTGTGCAAGATGTGGTTCTTTCACACATATACATATATCTATTCTTCTTCGGATCCTTTTCCCATGTAGGTTATGACACAGTGTTGAGTAGTCTTCTCTTGGTATTGCGTAGGTCTTTGGTGATTATGTATTTCACGTGTGTTTGTGTCTCTCTGTTAACCTCAATATGGTAATGTATCCAATCCTCACACCTTTCCATTTGGTGAACCATAAGTTTTTTTAATGAATCTATGATAGTGTTTCTCTGTGGAAATACCTTTGTCTGTATCATTTTTTAGGTAACACCTATATGTGATATGATAGGCTATGTGTCTTTCGCTTTCTCACTTACTCCGAGTTGCGTGATTACTTCTAGACTCATCTATGGTGCTGCAAATGGCATTGTTTCATTTTTTCACTAGCTCATATTCCATCTGTACAGGTAGCAGTTCTTCTTTGTCCACCCATCTGTCGGTGGACTTTTTGGTTACTTCCATATCTTGGCCATTGTAATACTGTGCAATGCAGATTTGCGTGCCTGTGTCCTTCCAATTCTGTCTTCTTAGGTTATAGGTCCAGGAATAGGTCTGCTGGATCATATGGTAGCTCAATGTTTACCTTTTAAAGGCACCTCTATTCTGATCTCTTTAGTGGCTCTTTCCAGGTTACGTCCCACTTAAAGTGGAGGGTATGCATTTCTTCCCAGCACCTTCAGCATTTATTCTTTGTAGTTTTTGCTGATGGTTATTCTGAGTGGTGTGAGCTGATACCTCTTTGTGGTTGAATTTGCATGTGTCTCATAATGCGTTGAAATTGAGCTTTAAGACTTGTCCTTTTTATTTTTCCAGCTGTGATTGGAGCTTATTTCTTCAAAGTGTTTTCTTAAAGTATGTGTCACCGTTTGAAATATTTTGGCCATGATCTCCCTCAAGACATTTTGAGGGCAGGTTTCATTTACAGCCCTGCAGTACTTGTTCATATGAAGTGACCATTAGCTCAGGCTTTAAACCTGCTTTTGCAGGTAACGGCCAGAGAGCGGCAGCCTTTCTACGTTCCCCTTGCTGCTACTAGGGAAACAGACCTACCGGTCCGTGGTGTTCTTCGGTTATAAATTAGAGTGCAATGTGCCCGGATAAACCCACAAATGTTGATGTCTCCTTGCTTTTCTTTGTTTTTAAATTTAATTTATATTTATTATTAATTAGAGTAATATTCCATTGTGTACGTGGACCACTTCTTCTTGGTGCATTCCTCGGTTGATGGACATTTTCATTGCTTCCAAGTGTTGGCTATGGTAAATATTGCTGGCGTACAGGTTTGCCAGCCTGTGACTTTTTGATTCTCATTTTCTCAGGTGATAGGCCAAGCAGTGGTTGTGATTGATTGACTGGTAGCTCAATGTTTCCCTTTTCAAAGCACCTACATTGTGTTTTCATTAGTGGCTCTTTACATGCCCCCCCTTACCACCGAGGGTACGCATTTCTCCACACTCCCTTCACCGTTTATTTTTTGCAGCACTTTTCCTAATGGCCATTGTGACTGCTGCGAGCTGATAGGTTTTTGTAATATGGGTATGCATGTCATTAAAATTTTTAAAATTCATCATATTCCTACGCCTTTTTCTTTTCTCTTAAAAGAAAAAACCGTGAGTACAATATAGCTCTTGAAATTGTCTTCTTCGAAGGTTGCCCTCTTCTGAATTTTTTGGTCGATTTTTGACCCCAGAAATTTCCTGGAGGGCAGGCGCCATTTACAGAACTGCAAGTTGGTGAAAATTTAGTGACCTTTTGCAGTGGGTTCAAAGCTGCTGTTGTGGGAAACGTCCACAAGGAGGTAGCATTTCTCCATTCCCCAATCTGGGTACTAGGGCAGCAGAGCCTTTCTGGAAGTCATTGTCCTAGGTTGTAAATTAGAATGGAATTTGCCAGGAGAAATCCCCATAAGTTTATGTCTCATTACTTCTTCTTGGTTTTTAAAATTTTTTTAATCTGGGTAAAGTTTAGAAAATTGTTTGTCCTAGGTGTACACAATCTGGTTCATTTGTACATTATGTATGTCTATTAATGTACAGATCCTCTTCCCATGTAAAATATTACAGTGTTCCGTCGACCTCCCTTGCTATATGTTCGGTCTTTTTGATACATGTATATAATATGTATTTGTATATGTATAGTCACACTAATCTTCATTTCTCAATTTCCCCCCTCCTTTCCTTTTAGATGAGCATAGTTTGTTTTCTACGCCTGTGAGTGTCTTTCTCTTTGGAAATATGTTCATCTGTGTCAGTTATTAGATAATGCCGTACGTGATAATATGGGATATAGGTCTTTTGCTTTCCCACCTACTTCATGTTTTGTGATTATCTCCAGGCTCATCTATGGTGCCTCAAAGAGCAGTGCTTCAATGTTTTCCATGGCTAATATTCCATTGTGTACATGGACCACTTCTTCTTGGTGCATTCCTCTGTTGATGGACATTTTCGTTGCTTCCAAGCGTTGCCTATGGTAAATATTGCTGGAGTGCAGGATTGCCAGCCTGCGATTTTTGATTTTCATTCTCTCAGGTGATAGACCCAGCAGTGGGTATGATTGATTGACTGGTATGGTAGCTCAACGTTTACCTTTTCAAGGCACCTCAATTGTGCTGTCATTAGTGGCTCTTACCACGTCCCCCTTAGAATCGAGGGTACGCATTTCTCCACAATCACGTCAGCATTTCTTGTTTGCAGCATTTTTGTTGATGGCCATTCTGACTGGGGTGAGCTGATAGGTTTTTGTAATTTGGGTTTACATGTCTGTAAAAATTCCTACAATTCATCATTTTTCCACGCCTTTTGCTTTTCTGTTAAAAGAAAAAAGAAAAAGAGTGTGAGTATAATATACCTCTTCAAATTTTCTTTTTGGAAGGTTGCACTCTAGAATTTTTTGGTCGATTTTCGACCTCAGTATTTTTTGGAGGGCAGGTGTCATTTACAGAACTGCAATTGGTGAACATTTAGTGACCTTTTGCAGTGGGTTTAAAGCTGCTGTTGTGGGAAACGGCCACAAGGATGCAGCATTTCTCCATTCCCAAATCGGGGTACTAGGGCAGCAGAGCCGTTCTGGAAGTCGTTTGCCTAGGTGGTCAATTTGAATGGAATGTGCCAGGAAAACCCCCCATAAGTTTATGTCTCATTACTCCTAGTTCGTTGTTTTAATTTTTTCAATTGGGGTAATGGTTAGAATGTTGCTTGTCCAAGGTGTACACACTCTGGTTCATCTACATATTCTATATACCTATTTATGTAGAGATCCTCTTCCCGTGTAAATTATTACAGAGTGTTCCGTAAACCTTCCTTGCTATATGGTCGGTCTTTTTGATATATGTATATAATATGTATTTGTATACATATGGTAACGCTAATCTTCATTTATCCATTCCCCCACCTTTCCTTTTAGATAAGCATAGTTTTTTTTTTTTAATAAGTCTGTGATGGACTTTCTCTGTGGAAATATGTTCATTTGTGTCAGTTATTAGAGAACGCCTATAAGTGATATCATGGGATATAGGACTTTTGCTTTCCGACTTACCTCATGTTCTGTGATTATCTCCAAGATCATCTATGGTGCCTCAAAGAGCAGTGTTTCATTGTTTTCCATGGCTAGTATTCATTGTGTACATGGGCCGCTTCTTCCTTTTCCTTTCATCTGTTGATGGACATTTTGGTTGCTTCACTGTCTTGTCTATTGTGAATAAGGCTGCAGTGCAGCTTTTGCAGCCCGGGTCTTCTTCATTCTGGTCTTCTCAGGTGAGAGGCCCATTGGTGCGCCTGCTGGATTGAATGGTACCTCAATTTTTCCTTTTCAACGCAGCTCCTTTCTGTTCTCATTATTAGCGTTTAACCCTTTTACATCTCACCAGCAGCTAGAGGGTACACAGTTCTCTAAAACCTCTTCAGCATTGACTGTTTGTAGACTTTTTGCCAATGGTCAGTCGACGGGTGTGAGTTGAGAACTTTTCGTAGATTAGATTGCATGAGTCTAATACTTCCTGAGGTTGAGCTTTTATCCATTTCCCTTTCTTTAAAAAGAGAGTGAGTAAAACTTACCTCTTCATACTAGCTTCGTGAACATTTTGCCTGTTTTGAATTTTTTTTATCCATTCCCTACCTCAGCACAATTTTGAGGGCAGGTGTCCTTTACAGCCCTGCGTCCTTGTGAATGAATGGTAAGTGACCATTAGCTGTGGGTTAAAAGCTGCTCTTGCGGGAATCGGCCACAAGGCGGCAGCATTTCTCCTTTACCAAATCTGGTTACTAGGGCAACAGAGCCTTACTGGAAGTGGTGTTCTAGGTTGCAAATTAGAATGGAATGTGCGAGGCAAAAGCCCTTTAAGTTTATGTCTCATTACTTCTTGTTGGTATTTTTAACTTAATTTTTATTTTTTATCACAGCAAACTTGATTACAACGTTTTGTTTGTTCTAGGTGTGCAAGATGTGGTTCTTTCACACATATACATATATCTATTCTTCTTCGGATCCTTTTCCCATGTAGGTTATGACACAGTGTTGAGTAGTCTTCTCTTGGTATTGCGTAGGTCTTTGGTGATTATGTATTTCACGTGTGTTTGTGTCTCTCTGTTAACCTCAATATGGTAATGTATCCAATCCTCACACCTTTCCATTTGGTGAACCATAAGTTTTTTTAATGAATCTATGATAGTGTTTCTCTGTGGAAATACCTTTGTCTGTATCATTTTTTAGGTAACACCTATATGTGATATGATAGGCTATGTGTCTTTCGCTTTCTCACTTACTCCGAGTTGCGTGATTACTTCTAGACTCATCTATGGTGCTGCAAATGGCATTGTTTCATTTTTTCACTAGCTCATATTCCATCTGTACAGGTAGCAGTTCTTCTTTGTCCACCCATCTGTCGGTGGACTTTTTGGTTACTTCCATATCTTGGCCATTGTAATACTGTGCAATGCAGATTTGCGTGCCTGTGTCCTTCCAATTCTGTCTTCTTAGGTTATAGGTCCAGGAATAGGTCTGCTGGATCATATGGTAGCTCAATGTTTACCTTTTAAAGGCACCTCTATTCTGATCTCTTTAGTGGCTCTTTCCAGGTTACGTCCCACTTAAAGTGGAGGGTATGTATTTCTTCCCAGCACCTTCAGCATTTATTCTTTGTAGTTTTTGCTGATGGTTATTCTGAGTGGTGTGAGCTGATACCTCTTTGTGGTTGAATTTGCATGTGTCTCATAATGCGTTGAAATTGAGCTTTAAGACTTGTCCTTTTTATTTTTCCAGCTGTGATTGGAGCTTATTTCTTCAAAGTGTTTTCTTAAAGTATGTGTCACCGTTTGAAATATTTTGGCCATGATCTCCCTCAAGACATTTTGAGGGCAGGTTTCATTTACAGCCCTGCAGTACTTGTTCATATGAAGTGACCATTAGCTCAGGCTTTAAACCTGCTTTTGCAGGTAACGGCCAGAGAGCGGCAGCCTTTCTACGTTCCCCTTGCTGCTACTAGGGAAACAGACCTACCGGTCCGTGGTGTTCTTCGGTTATAAATTAGAGTGCAATGTGCCCGGATAAACCCACAAATGTTGATGTCTCCTTGCTTTTCTTTGTTTTTAAATTTAATTTATATTTATTATTAATTAGAGTAATATTCCATTGTGTACGTGGACCACTTCTTCTTGGTGCATTCCTCGGTTGATGGACATTTTCATTGCTTCCAAGTGTTGGCTATGGTAAATATTGCTGGCGTACAGGTTTGCCAGCCTGTGACTTTTTGATTCTCATTTTCTCAGGTGATAGGCCAAGCAGTGGTTGTGATTGATTGACTGGTAGCTCAATGTTTCCCTTTTCAAAGCACCTACATTGTGTTTTCATTAGTGGCTCTTTACATGCCCCCCCTTACCACCGAGGGTACGCATTTCTCCACACTCCCGTCACCGTTTATTTTTTGCAGCACTTTTCCTAATGGCCATTGTGACTGCTGCGAGCTGATAGGTTTTTGTAATATGGGTATGCATGTCATTAAAATTTTTAAAATTCATCATATTCCTACGCCTTTTTCTTTTCTCTTAAAAGAAAAAACCGTGAGTACAATATAGCTCTTGAAATTGTCTTCTTCGAAGGTTGCCCTCTTCTGAATTTTTTGGTCGATTTTTGACCCCAGAAATTTTCTGGAGGGCAGGCGCCATTTACAGAACTGCAAGTTGGTGAAAATTTAGTGACCTTTTGCAGTGGGTTCAAAGCTGCTGTTGTGGGAAACGTCCACAAGGAGGTAGCATTTCTCCATTCCCCAATCTGGGTACTAGGGCAGCAGAGCCTTTCTGGAAGTCATTGTCCTAGGTTGTAAATTAGAATGGAATTTGCCAGGAGAAATCCCCATAAGTTTATGTCTCATTACTTCTTCTTGGTTTTTAAAATTTTTTTAATCTGGGTAAAGTTTAGAAAATTGTTTGTCCTAGGTGTACACAATCTGGTTCATTTGTACATTATGTATGTCTATTAATGTACAGATCCTCTTCCCATGTAAAATATTACAGTGTTCCGTCGACCTCCCTTGCTATATGTTCGGTCTTTTTGATACATGTATATAATATGTATTTGTATATGTATAGTCACACTAATCTTCATTTCTCAATTTCCCCCCTCCTTTCCTTTTAGATGAGCATAGTTTGTGTTCTACGCCTGTGAGTGTCTTTCTCTTTGGAAATATGTTCATCTGTGTCAGTTATTAGATAATGCCGTACGTGATAATATGGGATATAGGTCTTTTGCTTTCCGACCTACTTCATGTTTTGTGATTATCTCCAGGCTCATCTATGGTGCCTCAAAGAGCAGTGCTTCAATGTTTTCCATGGCTAATATTCCATTGTGTACATGGACCACTTCTTCTTGGTGCATTCCTCTGTTGATGGACATTTTCGTTGCTTCCAAGCGTTGCCTATGGTAAATATTGCTGGAGTGCAGGATTGCCAGCCTGCGATTTTTGATTTTCATTCTCTCAGGTGATAGACCCAGCAGTGGGTATGATTGATTGACTGGTATGGTAGCTCAACGTTTACCTTTTCAAGGCACCTCAATTGTGCTGTCATTAGTGGCTCTTACCACGTCCCCCTTAGAATCGAGGGTACGCATTTCTCCACAATCACGTCAGCATTTCTTGTTTGCAGCATTTTTGTTGATGGCCATTCTGACTTGGGTGAGCTGATAGGTTTTTGTAATTTGGGTTTACATGTCTGTAAAAATTCCTACAATTCATCATTTTTCCACGCCTTTTGCTTTTCTGTTAAAAGAAAAAAGAAAAAGAGTGTGAGTATAATATACCTCTTCAAATTTTCTTTTTGGAAGGTTGCACTCTAGAATTTTTTGGTCGATTTTCGACCTCAGTATTTTTTGGAGGGCAGGTGTCATTTACAGAACTGCAATTGGTGAACATTTAGTGACCTTTTGCAGTGGGTTTAAAGCTGCTGTTGTGGGAAACGGCCACAAGGATGCAGCATTTCTCCATTCCCAAATCGGGGTACTAGGGCAGCAGAGCCGTTCTGGAAGTCGTTTGCCTAGGTGGTCAATTTGAATGGAATGTGCCAGGAAAACCCCCCATAAGTTTATGTCTCATTACTCCTAGTTCGTTGTTTTAATTTTTTCAATTGGGGTAATGGTTAGAATGTTGCTTGTCCAAGGTGTACACACTCTGGTTCATCTACATATTCTATATACCTATTTATGTAGAGATCCTCTTCCCGTGTAAATTATTACAGAGTGTTCCGTAAACCTTCCTTGCTATATGGTCGGTCTTTTTGATATATGTATATAATATGTATTTGTATACATATGGTAACGCTAATCTTCATTTATCCATTCCCCCACCTTTCCTTTTAGATAAGCATAGTTTTTTTTTTTTAATAAGTCTGTGATGGACTTTCTCTGTGGAAATATGTTCATTTGTGTCAGTTATTAGAGAACGCCTATAAGTGATATCATGGGATATAGGACTTTTGCTTTCCGACTTACCTCATGTTCTGTGATTATCTCCAAGATCATCTATGGTGCCTCAAAGAGCAGTGTTTCATTGTTTTCCATGGCTAGTATTCATTGTGTACATGGGCCGCTTCTTCCTTTTCCTTTCATCTGTTGATGGACATTTTGGTTGCTTCACTGTCTTGTCTATTGTGAATAAGGCTGCAGTGCAGCTTTTGCAGCCCGGGTCTTCTTCATTCTGGTCTTCTCAGGTGAGAGGCCCATTGGTGCGCCTGCTGGATTGAATGGTACCTCAATTTTTCCTTTTCAACGCAGCTCCTTTCTGTTCTCATTATTAGCGTTTAACCCTTTTACATCTCACCAGCAGCTAGAGGGTACACAGTTCTCTAAAACCTCTTCAGCATTGACTGTTTGTAGACTTTTTGCCAATGGTCAGTCGACGGGTGTGAGTTGAGAACTTTTCGTAGATTAGATTGCATGAGTCTAATACTTCCTGAGGTTGAGCTTTTATCCATTTCCCTTTCTTTAAAAAGAGAGTGAGTAAAACTTACCTCTTCATACTAGCTTCGTGAACATTTTGCCTGTTTTGAATTTTTTTTATCCATTCCCTACCTCCAGCACAATTTTGAGGGCAGGTGTCCTTTACAGCCCTGCGTCCTTGTGAATGAATGGTAAGTGACCATTAGCTGTGGGTTAAAAGCTGCTCTTGCGGGAATCGGCCACAAGGCGGCAGCATTTCTCCTTTACCAAATCTGGTTACTAGGGCAACAGAGCCTTACTGGAAGTGGTGTTCTAGGTTGCAAATTAGAATGGAATGTGCGAGGCAAAAGCCCTTTAAGTTTATGTCTCATTACTTCTTGTTGGTATTTTTAACTTAATTTTTATTTTTTATCACAGCAAACTTGATTACAACGTTTTGTTTGTTCTAGGTGTGCAAGATGTGGTTCTTTCACACATATACATATATCTATTCTTCTTCGGATCCTTTTCCCATGTAGGTTATGACACAGTGTTGAGTAGTCTTCTCTTGGTATTGCGTAGGTCTTTGGTGATTATGTATTTCACGTGTGTTTGTGTCTCTCTGTTAACCTCAATATGGTAATGTATCCAATCCTCACACCTTTCCATTTGGTGAACCATAAGTTTTTTTAATGAATCTATGATAGTGTTTCTCTGTGGAAATACCTTTGTCTGTATCATTTTTTAGGTAACACCTATATGTGATATGATAGGCTATGTGTCTTTCGCTTTCTCACTTACTCCGAGTTGCGTGATTACTTCTAGACTCATCTATGGTGCTGCAAATGGCATTGTTTCATTTTTTCACTAGCTCATATTCCATCTGTACAGGTAGCAGTTCTTCTTTGTCCACCCATCTGTCGGTGGACTTTTTGGTTACTTCCATATCTTGGCCATTGTAATACTGTGCAATGCAGATTTGCGTGCCTGTGTCCTTCCAATTCTGTCTTCTTAGGTTATAGGTCCAGGAATAGGTCTGCTGGATCATATGGTAGCTCAATGTTTACCTTTTAAAGGCACCTCTATTCTGATCTCTTTAGTGGCTCTTTCCAGGTTACGTCCCACTTAAAGTGGAGGGTATGCATTTCTTCCCAGCACCTTCAGCATTTATTCTTTGTAGTTTTTGCTGATGGTTATTCTGAGTGGTGTGAGCTGATACCTCTTTGTGGTTGAATTTGCATGTGTCTCATAATGCGTTGAAATTGAGCTTTAAGACTTGTCCTTTTTATTTTTCCAGCTGTGATGGGAGCTTATTTCTTCAAAGTGTTTTCTTAAAGTATGTGTCACCGTTTGAAATATTTTGGCCATGATCTCCCTCAAGACATTTTGAGGGCAGGTTTCATTTACAGCCCTGCAGTACTTGTTCATATGAAGTGACCATTAGCTCAGGCTTTAAACCTGCTTTTGCAGGTAACGGCCAGAGAGCGGCAGCCTTTCTACGTTCCCCTTGCTGCTACTAGGGAAACAGACCTACCGGTCCGTGGTGTTCTTCGGTTATAAATTAGAGTGCAATGTGCCCGGATAAACCCACAAATGTTGATGTCTCCTTGCTTTTCTTTGTTTTTAAATTTAATTTATATTTATTATTAATTAGAGTAATATTCCATTGTGTACGTGGACCACTTCTTCTTGGTGCATTCCTCGGTTGATGGACATTTTCATTGCTTCCAAGTGTTGGCTATGGTAAATATTGCTGGCGTACAGGTTTGCCAGCCTGTGACTTTTTGATTCTCATTTTCTCAGGTGATAGGCCAAGCAGTGGTTGTGATTGATTGACTGGTAGCTCAATGTTTCCCTTTTCAAAGCACCTACATTGTGTTTTCATTAGTGGCTCTTTACATGCCCCCCCTTACCACCGAGGGTACGCATTTCTCCACACTCCCTTCACCGTTTATTTTTTGCAGCACTTTTCCTAATGGCCATTGTGACTGCTGCGAGCTGATAGGTTTTTGTAATATGGGTATGCATGTCATTAAAATTTTTAAAATTCATCATATTCCTACGCCTTTTTCTTTTCTCTTAAAAGAAAAAACCGTGAGTACAATATAGCTCTTGAAATTGTCTTCTTCGAAGGTTGCCCTCTTCTGAATTTTTTGGTCGATTTTTGACCCCAGAAATTTCCTGGAGGGCAGGCGCCATTTACAGAACTGCAAGTTGGTGAAAATTTAGTGACCTTTTGCAGTGGGTTCAAAGCTGCTGTTGTGGGAAACGTCCACAAGGAGGTAGCATTTCTCCATTCCCCAATCTGGGTACTAGGGCAGCAGAGCCTTTCTGGAAGTCATTGTCCTAGGTTGTAAATTAGAATGGAATTTGCCAGGAGAAATCCCCATAAGTTTATGTCTCATTACTTCTTCTTGGTTTTTAAAATTTTTTTAATCTGGGTAAAGTTTAGAAAATTGTTTGTCCTAGGTGTACACAATCTGGTTCATTTGTACATTATGTATGTCTATTAATGTACAGATCCTCTTCCCATGTAAAATATTACAGTGTTCCGTCGACCTCCCTTGCTATATGTTCGGTCTTTTTGATACATGTATATAATATGTATTTGTATATGTATAGTCACACTAATCTTCATTTCTCAATTTCCCCCCTCCTTTCCTTTTAGATGAGCATAGTTTGTTTTCTACGCCTGTGAGTGTCTTTCTCTTTGGAAATATGTTCATCTGTGTCAGTTATTAGATAATGCCGTACGTGATAATATGGGATATAGGTCTTTTGCTTTCCCACCTACTTCATGTTTTGTGATTATCTCCAGGCTCATCTATGGTGCCTCAAAGAGCAGTGCTTCAATGTTTTCCATGGCTAATATTCCATTGTGTACATGGACCACTTCTTCTTGGTGCATTCCTCTGTTGATGGACATTTTCGTTGCTTCCAAGCGTTGCCTATGGTAAATATTGCTGGAGTGCAGGATTGCCAGCCTGCGATTTTTGATTTTCATTCTCTCAGGTGATAGACCCAGCAGTGGGTATGATTGATTGACTGGTATGGTAGCTCAACGTTTACCTTTTCAAGGCACCTCAATTGTGCTGTCATTAGTGGCTCTTACCACGTCCCCCTTAGAATCGAGGGTACGCATTTCTCCACAATCACGTCAGCATTTCTTGTTTGCAGCATTTTTGTTGATGGCCATTCTGACTGGGGTGAGCTGATAGGTTTTTGTAATTTGGGTTTACATGTCTGTAAAAATTCCTACAATTCATCATTTTTCCACGCCTTTTGCTTTTCTGTTAAAAGAAAAAAGAAAAAGAGTGTGAGTATAATATACCTCTTCAAATTTTCTTTTTGGAAGGTTGCACTCTAGAATTTTTTGGTCGATTTTCGACCTCAGTATTTTTTGGAGGGCAGGTGTCATTTACAGAACTGCAATTGGTGAACATTTAGTGACCTTTTGCAGTGGGTTTAAAGCTGCTGTTGTGGGAAACGGCCACAAGGATGCAGCATTTCTCCATTCCCAAATCGGGGTACTAGGGCAGCAGAGCCGTTCTGGAAGTCGTTTGCCTAGGTGGTCAATTTGAATGGAATGTGCCAGGAAAACCCCCCATAAGTTTATGTCTCATTACTCCTAGTTCGTTGTTTTAATTTTTTCAATTGGGGTAATGGTTAGAATGTTGCTTGTCCAAGGTGTACACACTCTGGTTCATCTACATATTCTATATACCTATTTATGTAGAGATCCTCTTCCCGTGTAAATTATTACAGAGTGTTCCGTAAACCTTCCTTGCTATATGGTCGGTCTTTTTGATATATGTATATAATATGTATTTGTATACATATGGTAACGCTAATCTTCATTTATCCATTCCCCCACCTTTCCTTTTAGATAAGCATAGTTTTTTTTTTTTAATAAGTCTGTGATGGACTTTCTCTGTGGAAATATGTTCATTTGTGTCAGTTATTAGAGAACGCCTATAAGTGATATCATGGGATATAGGACTTTTGCTTTCCGACTTACCTCATGTTCTGTGATTATCTCCAAGATCATCTATGGTGCCTCAAAGAGCAGTGTTTCATTGTTTTCCATGGCTAGTATTCATTGTGTACATGGGCCGCTTCTTCCTTTTCCTTTCATCTGTTGATGGACATTTTGGTTGCTTCACTGTCTTGTCTATTGTGAATAAGGCTGCAGTGCAGCTTTTGCAGCCCGGGTCTTCTTCATTCTGGTCTTCTCAGGTGAGAGGCCCATTGGTGCGCCTGCTGGATTGAATGGTACCTCAATTTTTCCTTTTCAACGCAGCTCCTTTCTGTTCTCATTATTAGCGTTTAACCCTTTTACATCTCACCAGCAGCTAGAGGGTACACAGTTCTCTAAAACCTCTTCAGCATTGACTGTTTGTAGACTTTTTGCCAATGGTCAGTCGACGGGTGTGAGTTGAGAACTTTTCGTAGATTAGATTGCATGAGTCTAATACTTCCTGAGGTTGAGCTTTTATCCATTTCCCTTTCTTTAAAAAGAGAGTGAGTAAAACTTACCTCTTCATACTAGCTTCGTGAACATTTTGCCTGTTTTGAATTTTTTTTATCCATTCCCTACCTCAGCACAATTTTGAGGGCAGGTGTCCTTTACAGCCCTGCGTCCTTGTGAATGAATGGTAAGTGACCATTAGCTGTGGGTTAAAAGCTGCTCTTGCGGGAATCGGCCACAAGGCGGCAGCATGTCTCCTTTACCAAATCTGGTTACTAGGGCAACAGAGCCTTACTGGAAGTGGTGTTCTAGGTTGCAAATTAGAATGGAATGTGCGAGGCAAAAGCCCTTTAAGTTTATGTCTCATTACTTCTTGTTGGTATTTTTAACTTAATTTTTATTTTTTATCACAGCAAACTTGATTACAACGTTTTGTTTGTTCTAGGTGTGCAAGATGTGGTTCTTTCACACATATACATATATCTATTCTTCTTCGGATCCTTTTCCCATGTAGGTTATGACACAGTGTTGAGTAGTCTTCTCTTGGTATTGCGTAGGTCTTTGGTGATTATGTATTTCACGTGTGTTTGTGTCTCTCTGTTAACCTCAATATGGTAATGTATCCAATCCTCACACCTTTCCATTTGGTGAACCATAAGTTTTTTTAATGAATCTATGATAGTGTTTCTCTGTGGAAATACCTTTGTCTGTATCATTTTTTAGGTAACACCTATATGTGATATGATAGGCTATGTGTCTTTCGCTTTCTCACTTACTCCGAGTTGCGTGATTACTTCTAGACTCATCTATGGTGCTGCAAATGGCATTGTTTCATTTTTTCACTAGCTCATATTCCATCTGTACAGGTAGCAGTTCTTCTTTGTCCACCCATCTGTCGGTGGACTTTTTGGTTACTTCCATATCTTGGCCATTGTAATACTGTGCAATGCAGATTTGCGTGCCTGTGTCCTTCCAATTCTGTCTTCTTAGGTTATAGGTCCAGGAATAGGTCTGCTGGATCATATGGTAGCTCAATGTTTACCTTTTAAAGGCACCTCTATTCTGATCTCTTTAGTGGCTCTTTCCAGGTTACGTCCCACTTAAAGTGGAGGGTATGTATTTCTTCCCAGCACCTTCAGCATTTATTCTTTGTAGTTTTTGCTGATGGTTATTCTGAGTGGTGTGAGCTGATACCTCTTTGTGGTTGAATTTGCATGTGTCTCATAATGCGTTGAAATTGAGCTTTAAGACTTGTCCTTTTTATTTTTCCAGCTGTGATTGGAGCTTATTTCTTCAAAGTGTTTTCTTAAAGTATGTGTCACCGTTTGAAATATTTTGGCCATGATCTCCCTCAAGACATTTTGAGGGCAGGTTTCATTTACAGCCCTGCAGTACTTGTTCATATGAAGTGACCATTAGCTCAGGCTTTAAACCTGCTTTTGCAGGTAACGGCCAGAGAGCGGCAGCCTTTCTACGTTCCCCTTGCTGCTACTAGGGAAACAGACCTACCGGTCCGTGGTGTTCTTCGGTTATAAATTAGAGTGCAATGTGCCCGGATAAACCCACAAATGTTGATGTCTCCTTGCTTTTCTTTGTTTTTAAATTTAATTTATATTTATTATTAATTAGAGTAATATTCCATTGTGTACGTGGACCACTTCTTCTTGGTGCATTCCTCGGTTGATGGACATTTTCATTGCTTCCAAGTGTTGGCTATGGTAAATATTGCTGGCGTACAGGTTTGCCAGCCTGTGACTTTTTGATTCTCATTTTCTCAGGTGATAGGCCAAGCAGTGGTTGTGATTGATTGACTGGTAGCTCAATGTTTCCCTTTTCAAAGCACCTACATTGTGTTTTCATTAGTGGCTCTTTACATGCCCCCCCTTACCACCGAGGGTACGCATTTCTCCACACTCCCGTCACCGTTTATTTTTTGCAGCACTTTTCCTAATGGCCATTGTGACTGCTGCGAGCTGATAGGTTTTTGTAATATGGGTATGCATGTCATTAAAATTTTTAAAATTCATCATATTCCTACGCCTTTTTCTTTTCTCTTAAAAGAAAAAACCGTGAGTACAATATAGCTCTTGAAATTGTCTTCTTCGAAGGTTGCCCTCTTCTGAATTTTTTGGTCGATTTTTGACCCCAGAAATTTTCTGGAGGGCAGGCGCCATTTACAGAACTGCAAGTTGGTGAAAATTTAGTGACCTTTTGCAGTGGGTTCAAAGCTGCTGTTGTGGGAAACGTCCACAAGGAGGTAGCATTTCTCCATTCCCCAATCTGGGTACTAGGGCAGCAGAGCCTTTCTGGAAGTCATTGTCCTAGGTTGTAAATTAGAATGGAATTTGCCAGGAGAAATCCCCATAAGTTTATGTCTCATTACTTCTTCTTGGTTTTTAAAATTTTTTTAATCTGGGTAAAGTTTAGAAAATTGTTTGTCCTAGGTGTACACAATCTGGTTCATTTGTACATTATGTATGTCTATTAATGTACAGATCCTCTTCCCATGTAAAATATTACAGTGTTCCGTCGACCTCCCTTGCTATATGTTCGGTCTTTTTGATACATGTATATAATATGTATTTGTATATGTATAGTCACACTAATCTTCATTTCTCAATTTCCCCCCTCCTTTCCTTTTAGATGAGCATAGTTTGTTTTCTACGCCTGTGAGTGTCTTTCTCTTTGGAAATATGTTCATCTGTGTCAGTTATTAGATAATGCCGTACGTGATAATATGGGATATAGGTCTTTTGCTTTCCGACCTACTTCATGTTTTGTGATTATCTCCAGGCTCATCTATGGTGCCTCAAAGAGCAGTGCTTCAATGTTTTCCATGGCTAATATTCCATTGTGTACATGGACCACTTCTTCTTGGTGCATTCCTCTGTTGATGGACATTTTCGTTGCTTCCAAGCGTTGCCTATGGTAAATATTGCTGGAGTGCAGGATTGCCAGCCTGCGATTTTTGATTTTCATTCTCTCAGGTGATAGACCCAGCAGTGGGTATGATTGATTGACTGGTATGGTAGCTCAACGTTTACCTTTTCAAGGCACCTCAATTGTGCTGTCATTAGTGGCTCTTACCACGTCCCCCTTAGAATCGAGGGTACGCATTTCTCCACAATCACGTCAGCATTTCTTGTTTGCAGCATTTTTGTTGATGGCCATTCTGACTTGGGTGAGCTGATAGGTTTTTGTAATTTGGGTTTACATGTCTGTAAAAATTCCTACAATTCATCATTTTTCCACGCCTTTTGCTTTTCTGTTAAAAGAAAAAAGAAAAAGAGTGTGAGTATAATATACCTCTTCAAATTTTCTTTTTGGAAGGTTGCACTCTAGAATTTTTTGGTCGATTTTCGACCTCAGTATTTTTTGGAGGGCAGGTGTCATTTACAGAACTGCAATTGGTGAACATTTAGTGACCTTTTGCAGTGGGTTTAAAGCTGCTGTTGTGGGAAACGGCCACAAGGATGCAGCATTTCTCCATTCCCAAATCGGGGTACTAGGGCAGCAGAGCCGTTCTGGAAGTCGTTTGCCTAGGTGGTCAATTTGAATGGAATGTGCCAGGAAAACCCCCCATAAGTTTATGTCTCATTACTCCTAGTTCGTTGTTTTAATTTTTTCAATTGGGGTAATGGTTAGAATGTTGCTTGTCCAAGGTGTACACACTCTGGTTCATCTACATATTCTATATACCTATTTATGTAGAGATCCTCTTCCCGTGTAAATTATTACAGAGTGTTCCGTAAACCTTCCTTGCTATATGGTCGGTCTTTTTGATATATGTATATAATATGTATTTGTATACATATGGTAACGCTAATCTTCATTTATCCATTCCCCCACCTTTCCTTTTAGATAAGCATAGTTTTTTTTTTTTTTAATAAGTCTGTGATGGACTTTCTCTGTGGAAATATGTTCATTTGTGTCAGTTATTAGAGAACGCCTATAAGTGATATCATGGGATATAGGACTTTTGCTTTCCGACTTACCTCATGTTCTGTGATTATCTCCAAGATCATCTATGGTGCCTCAAAGAGCAGTGTTTCATTGTTTTCCATGGCTAGTATTCATTGTGTACATGGGCCGCTTCTTCCTTTTCCTTTCATCTGTTGATGGACATTTTGGTTGCTTCACTGTCTTGTCTATTGTGAATAAGGCTGCAGTGCAGCTTTTGCAGCCCGGGTCTTCTTCATTCTGGTCTTCTCAGGTGAGAGGCCCATTGGTGCGCCTGCTGGATTGAATGGTACCTCAATTTTTCCTTTTCAACGCAGCTCCTTTCTGTTCTCATTATTAGCGTTTAACCCTTTTACATCTCACCAGCAGCTAGAGGGTACACAGTTCTCTAAAACCTCTTCAGCATTGACTGTTTGTAGACTTTTTGCCAATGGTCAGTCGACGGGTGTGAGTTGAGAACTTTTCGTAGATTAGATTGCATGAGTCTAATACTTCCTGAGGTTGAGCTTTTATCCATTTCCCTTTCTTTAAAAAGAGAGTGAGTAAAACTTACCTCTTCATACTAGCTTCGTGAACATTTTGCCTGTTTTGAATTTTTTTTATCCATTCCCTACCTCAGCACAATTTTGAGGGCAGGTGTCCTTTACAGCCCTGCGTCCTTGTGAATGAATGGTAAGTGACCATTAGCTGTGGGTTAAAAGCTGCTCTTGCGGGAATCGGCCACAAGGCGGCAGCATTTCTCCTTTACCAAATCTGGTTACTAGGGCAACAGAGCCTTACTGGAAGTGGTGTTCTAGGTTGCAAATTAGAATGGAATGTGCGAGGCAAAAGCCCTTTAAGTTTATGTCTCATTACTTCTTGTTGGTATTTTTAACTTAATTTTTATTTTTTATCACAGCAAACTTGATTACAACGTTTTGTTTGTTCTAGGTGTGCAAGATGTGGTTCTTTCACACATATACATATATCTATTCTTCTTCGGATCCTTTTCCCATGTAGGTTATGACACAGTGTTGAGTAGTCTTCTCTTGGTATTGCGTAGGTCTTTGGTGATTATGTATTTCACGTGTGTTTGTGTCTCTCTGTTAACCTCAATATGGTAATGTATCCAATCCTCACACCTTTCCATTTGGTGAACCATAAGTTTTTTTAATGAATCTATGATAGTGTTTCTCTGTGGAAATACCTTTGTCTGTATCATTTTTTAGGTAACACCTATATGTGATATGATAGGCTATGTGTCTTTCGCTTTCTCACTTACTCCGAGTTGCGTGATTACTTCTAGACTCATCTATGGTGCTGCAAATGGCATTGTTTCATTTTTTCACTAGCTCATATTCCATCTGTACAGGTAGCAGTTCTTCTTTGTCCACCCATCTGTCGGTGGACTTTTTGGTTACTTCCATATCTTGGCCATTGTAATACTGTGCAATGCAGATTTGCGTGCCTGTGTCCTTCCAATTCTGTCTTCTTAGGTTATAGGTCCAGGAATAGGTCTGCTGGATCATATGGTAGCTCAATGTTTACCTTTTAAAGGCACCTCTATTCTGATCTCTTTAGTGGCTCTTTCCAGGTTACGTCCCACTTAAAGTGGAGGGTATGTATTTCTTCCCAGCACCTTCAGCATTTATTCTTTGTAGTTTTTGCTGATGGTTATTCTGAGTGGTGTGAGCTGATACCTCTTTGTGGTTGAATTTGCATGTGTCTCATAATGCGTTGAAATTGAGCTGTAAGACATGTCCTTTTTATTTTTCCAGCTGTGATGAGAGCTTATTTCTTCAAAGTGTTTTCTTAAAGTATGTGTCACCGTTTGAAATATTTTGGCCATGATCTCCCTCAAGACATTTTGAGGGCAGGTTTCATTTACAGCCCTGCAGTACTTGTTCATATGAAGTGACCATTAGCTCAGGCTTTAAACCTGCTTTTGCAGGTAACGGCCAGAGAGCGGCAGCCTTTCTACGTTCCCCTTGCTGCTACTAGGGAAACAGACCTACCGGTCCGTGGTGTTCTTCGGTTATAAATTAGAGTGCAATGTGCCCGGATAAACCCACAAATGTTGATGTCTCCTTGCTTTTCTTTGTTTTTAAATTTAATTTATATTTATTATTAATTAGAGTAATATTCCATTGTGTACGTGGACCACTTCTTCTTGGTGCATTCCTCGGTTGATGGACATTTTCATTGCTTCCAAGTGTTGGCTATGGTAAATATTGCTGGCATACAGGTTTGCCAGCCTGTGACTTTTTGATTCTCATTTTCTCAGGTGATAGGCCAAGCAGTGGTTGTGATTGATTGACTGGTAGCTCAATGTTTCCCTTTTCAAAGCACCTACATTGTGTTTTCATTAGTGGCTCTTTACATGCCCCCCCTTACCACCGAGGGTACGCATTTCTCCACACTCCCTTCACCGTTTATTTTTTGCAGCACTTTTCCTAATGGCCATTGTGACTGCTGCGAGCTGATAGGTTTTTGTAATATGGGTATGCATGTCATTAAAATTTTTAAAATTCATCATATTCCTACGCCTTTTTCTTTTCTCTTAAAAGAAAAAACCGTGAGTACAATATAGCTCTTGAAATTGTCTTCTTCGAAGGTTGCCCTCTTCTGAATTTTTTGGTCGATTTTTGACCCCAGAAATTTTCTGGAGGGCAGGCGCCATTTACAGAACTGCAAGTTGGTGAAAATTTAGTGACCTTTTGCAGTGGGTTCAAAGCTGCTGTTGTGGGAAACGTCCACAAGGAGGTAGCATTTCTCCATTCCCCAATCTGGGTACTAGGGCAGCAGAGCCTTTCTGGAAGTCATTGTCCTAGGTTGTAAATTAGAATGGAATTTGCCAGGAGAAATCCCCATAAGTTTATGTCTCATTACTTCTTCTTGGTTTTTAAAATTTTTTTAATCTGGGTAAAGTTTAGAAAATTGTTTGTCCTAGGTGTACACAATCTGGTTCATTTGTACATTATGTATGTCTATTAATGTACAGATC
This sequence comes from Balaenoptera borealis, assembly GCF_965194805.1. Taxonomy (NCBI): domain Eukaryota; kingdom Metazoa; phylum Chordata; class Mammalia; order Artiodactyla; family Balaenopteridae; genus Balaenoptera; species Balaenoptera borealis. Next base: position 159,643 of record NW_028123425.1, read on the forward strand.
CTCTTCCCATGTAAAATATTACAGTGTTCCGTCGACCTCCCTTGCTATATGTTCGGTCTTTTTGATACATGTATATAATATGTATTTGTATATGTATAGTCACACTAATCTTCATTTCTCAATTTCCCCCCTCCTTTCCTTTTAGATGAGCATAGTTTGTTTTCTACGCCTGTGAGTGTCTTTCTCTTTGGAAATATGTTCATCTGTGTCAGTTATTAGATAATGCCGTACGTGATAATATGGGATATAGGTCTTTTGCTTTCCGACCTACTTCATGTTTTGTGATTATCTCCAGGCTCATCTATGGTGCCTCAAAGAGCAGTGCTTCAATGTTTTCCATGGCTAATATTCCATTGTGTACATGGACCACTTCTTCTTGGTGCATTCCTCTGTTGATGGACATTTTCGTTGCTTCCAAGCGTTGCCTATGGTAAATATTGCTGGAGTGCAGGATTGCCAGCCTGCGATTTTTGATTTTCATTCTCTCAGGTGATAGACCCAGCAGTGGGTATGATTGATTGACTGGTATGGTAGCTCAACGTTTACCTTTTCAAGGCACCTCAATTGTGCTGTCATTAGTGGCTCTTACCGCGTCCCCCTTAGAATCGAGGGTACGCATTTCTCCACAATCACGTCAGCATTTATTGTTTGCAGCATTTTTGTTGATGGCCATTCTGACTGGGGTGAGCTGATAGGTTTTTGTAATTTGGGTTTACATGTCTGTAAAAATTCCTACAATTCATCATTTTTCCACGCCTTTTGCTTTTCTGTTAAAAGAAAAAAGAAAAAGAGTGTGAGTATAATATACCTCTTCAAATTTTCTTTTTGGAAGGTTGCACTCTAGAATTTTTTGGTCGATTTTCGACCTCAGTATTTTTTGGAGGGCAGGTGTCATTTACAGAACTGCAATTGGTGAACATTTAGTGACCTTTTGCAGTGGGTTTAAAGCTGCTGTTGTGGGAAACGGCCACAAGGATGCAGCATTTCTCCATTCCCAAATCGGGGTACTAGGGCAGCAGAGCCGTTCTGGAAGTCATTTGCCTAGGTGGTCAATTTGAATGGAATGTGCCAGGAAAACCCCCCATAAGTTTATGTCTCATTACTCCTAGTTCGTTGTTTTAATTTTTTCAATTGGGGTAATGGTTAGAATGTTGCTTGTCCAAGGTGTACACACTCTGGTTCATCTACATATTCTATATACCTATTTATGTAGAGATCCTCTTCCCGTGTAAATTATTACACAGTGTTCCGTAAACCTTCCTTGCTATATGGTCGGTCTTTTTGATATATGTATATAATATGTATTTGTATACATATGGTAACGCTAATCTTCATTTATCCATTCCCCCACCTTTCCTTTTAGATAAGCATAGTTTTTTTTTTTAATAAGTCTGTGATGGACTTTCTCTGTGGAAATATGTTCATTTGTGTCAGTTATTAGAGAACGCCTATAAGTGATATCATGGGATATAGGACTTTTGCTTTCCGACTTACCTCATGTTCTGTGATTATCTCCAAGATCATCTATGGTGCCTCAAAGAGCAGTGTTTCATTGTTTTCCATGGCTAGTATTCATTGTGTACATGGGCCGCTTCTTCCTTTTCCTTTCATCTGTTGATGGACATTTTGGTTGCTTCACTGTCTTGTCTATTGTGAATAAGGCTGCAGTGCAGCTTTTGCAGCCCGGGTCTTCTTCATTCTGGTCTTCTCAGGTGAGAGGCCCATTGGTGCGCCTGCTGGATTGAATGGTACCTCAATTTTTCCTTTTCAACGCAGCTCCTTTCTGTTCTCATTATTAGCGTTTAACCCTTTTACATCTCACCAGCAGCTAGAGGGTACACAGTTCTCTAAAACCTCTTCAGCATTGACTGTTTGTAGACTTTTTGCCAATGGTCAGTCGACGGGTGTGAGTTGAGAACTTTTCGTAGATTAGATTGCATGAGTCTAATACTTCCTGAGGTTGAGCTTTTATCCATTTCCCTTTCTTTAAAAAGAGAGTGAGTAAAACTTACCTCTTCATACTAGCTTCGTGAACATTTTGCCTGTTTTGAATTTTTTTTATCCATTCCCTACCTCAGCACAATTTTGAGGGCAGGTGTCCTTTACAGCCCTGCGTCCTTGTGAATGAATGGTAAGTGACCATTAGCTGTGGGTTAAAAGCTGCTCTTGCGGGAATCGGCCACAAGGCGGCAGCATGTCTCCTTTACCAAATCTGGTTACTAGGGCAACAGAGCCTTACTGGAAGTGGTGTTCTAGGTTGCAAATTAGAATGGAATGTGCGAGGCAAAAGCCCTTTAAGTTTATGTCTCATTACTTCTTGTTGGTATTTTTAACTTAATTTTTATTTTTTATCACAGCAAACTTGATTACAACGTTTTGTTTGTTCTAGGTGTGCAAGATGTGGTTCTTTCACACATATACATATATCTATTCTTCTTCGGATCCTTTTCCCATGTAGGTTATGACACAGTGTTGAGTAGTCTTCTCTTGGTATTGCGTAGGTCTTTGGTGATTATGTATTTCACGTGTGTTTGTGTCTCTCTGTTAACCTCAATATGGTAATGTATCCAATCCTCACACCTTTCCATTTGGTGAACCATAAGTTTTTTTAATGAATCTATGATAGTGTTTCTCTGTGGAAATACCTTTGTCTGTATCATTTTTTAGGTAACACCTATATGTGATATGATAGGCTATGTGTCTTTCGCTTTCTCACTTACTCCGAGTTGCGTGATTACTTCTAGACTCATCTATGGTGCTGCAAATGGCATTGTTTCATTTTTTCACTAGCTCATATTCCATCTGTACAGGTAGCAGTTCTTCTTTGTCCACCCATCTGTCGGTGGACTTTTTGGTTACTTCCATATCTTGGCCATTGTAATACTGTGCAATGCAGATTTGCGTGCCTGTGTCCTTCCAATTCTGTCTTCTTAGGTTATAGGTCCAGGAATAGGTCTGCTGGATCATATGGTAGCTCAATGTTTACCTTTTAAAGGCACCTCTATTCTGATCTCTTTAGTGGCTCTTTCCAGGTTACGTCCCACTTAAAGTGGAGGGTATGTATTTCTTCCCAGCACCTTCAGCATTTATTCTTTGTAGTTTTTGCTGATGGTTATTCTGAGTGGTGTGAGCTGATACCTCTTTGTGGTTGAATTTGCATGTGTCTCATAATGCGTTGAAATTGAGCTTTAAGACTTGTCCTTTTTATTTTTCCAGCTGTGATTGGAGCTTATTTCTTCAAAGTGTTTTCTTAAAGTATGTGTCACCGTTTGAAATATTTTGGCCATGATCTCCCTCAAGACATTTTGAGGGCAGGTTTCATTTACAGCCCTGCAGTACTTGTTCATATGAAGTGACCATTAGCTCAGGCTTTAAACCTGCTTTTGCAGGTAACGGCCAGAGAGCGGCAGCCTTTCTACGTTCCCCTTGCTGCTACTAGGGAAACAGACCTACCGGTCCGTGGTGTTCTTCGGTTATAAATTAGAGTGCAATGTGCCCGGATAAACCCACAAATGTTGATGTCTCCTTGCTTTTCTTTGTTTTTAAATTTAATTTATATTTATTATTAATTAGAGTAATATTCCATTGTGTACGTGGACCACTTCTTCTTGGTGCATTCCTCGGTTGATGGACATTTTCATTGCTTCCAAGTGTTGGCTATGGTAAATATTGCTGGCGTACAGGTTTGCCAGCCTGTGACTTTTTGATTCTCATTTTCTCAGGTGATAGGCCAAGCAGTGGTTGTGATTGATTGACTGGTAGCTCAATGTTTCCCTTTTCAAAGCACCTACATTGTGTTTTCATTAGTGGCTCTTTACATGCCCCCCCTTACCACCGAGGGTACGCATTTCTCCACACTCCCTTCACCATTTATTTTTTGCAGCACTTTTCCTAATGGCCATTGTGACTGCTGCGAGCTGATAGGTTTTTGTAATATGGGTATGCATGTCATTAAAATTTTTAAAATTCATCATATTCCTACGCCTTTTTCTTTTCTCTTAAAAGAAAAAACCGTGAGTACAATATAGCTCTTGAAATTGTCTTCTTCGAAGGTTGCCCTCTTCTGAATTTTTTGGTCGATTTTTGACCCCAGAAATTTTCTGGAGGGCAGGCGCCATTTACAGAACTGCAAGTTGGTGAAAATTTAGTGACCTTTTGCAGTGGGTTCAAAGCTGCTGTTGTGGGAAACGTCCACAAGGAGGTAGCATTTCTCCATTCCCCAATCTGGGTACTAGGGCAGCAGAGCCTTTCTGGAAGTCATTGTCCTAGGTTGTAAATTAGAATGGAATTTGCCAGGAGAAATCCCCATAAGTTTATGTCTCATTACTTCTTCTTGGTTTTTAAAATTTTTTTAATCTGGGTAAAGTTTAGAAAATTGTTTGTCCTAGGTGTACACAATCTGGTTCATTTGTACATTATGTATGTCTATTAATGTACAGATCCTCTTCCCATGTAAAATATTACAGTGTTCCGTCGACCTCCCTTGCTATATGTTCGGTCTTTTTGATACATGTATATAATATGTATTTGTATATGTATAGTCACACTAATCTTCATTTCTCAATTTCCCCCCTCCTTTCCTTTTAGATGAGCATAGTTTGTTTTCTACGCCTGTGAGTGTCTTTCTCTTTGGAAATATGTTCATCTGTGTCAGTTATTAGATAATGCCGTACGTGATAATATGGGATATAGGTCTTTTGCTTTCCGACCTACTTCATGTTTTGTGATTATCTCCAGGCTCATCTATGGTGCCTCAAAGAGCAGTGCTTCAATGTTTTCCATGGCTAATATTCCATTGTGTACATGGACCACTTCTTCTTGGTGCATTCCTCTGTTGATGGACATTTTCGTTGCTTCCAAGCGTTGCCTATGGTAAATATTGCTGGAGTGCAGGATTGCCAGCCTGCGATTTTTGATTTTCATTCTCTCAGGTGATAGACCCAGCAGTGGGTATGATTGATTGACTGGTATGGTAGCTCAACGTTTACCTTTTCAAGGCACCTCAATTGTGCTGTCATTAGTGGCTCTTACCGCGTCCCCCTTAGAATCGAGGGTACGCATTTCTCCACAATCACGTCAGCATTTATTGTTTGCAGCATTTTTGTTGATGGCCATTCTGACTGGGGTGAGCTGATAGGTTTTTGTAATTTGGGTTTACATGTCTGTAAAAATTCCTACAATTCATCATTTTTCCACGCCTTTTGCTTTTCTGTTAAAAGAAAAAAGAAAAAGAGTGTGAGTATAATATACCTCTTCAAATTTTCTTTTTGGAAGGTTGCACTCTAGAATTTTTTGGTCGATTTTCGACCTCAGTATTTTTTGGAGGGCAGGTGTCATTTACAGAACTGCAATTGGTGAACATTTAGTGACCTTTTGCAGTGGGTTTAAAGCTGCTGTTGTGGGAAACGGCCACAAGGATGCAGCATTTCTCCATTCCCAAATCGGGGTACTAGGGCAGCAGAGCCGTTCTGGAAGTCATTTGCCTAGGTGGTCAATTTGAATGGAATGTGCCAGGAAAACCCCCCATAAGTTTATGTCTCATTACTCCTAGTTCGTTGTTTTAATTTTTTCAATTGGGGTAATGGTTAGAATGTTGCTTGTCCAAGGTGTACACACTCTGGTTCATCTACATATTCTATATACCTATTTATGTAGAGATCCTCTTCCCGTGTAAATTATTACACAGTGTTCCGTAAACCTTCCTTGCTATATGGTCGGTCTTTTTGATATATGTATATAATATGTATTTGTATACATATGGTAACGCTAATCTTCATTTATCCATTCCCCCACCTTTCCTTTTAGATAAGCATAGTTTTTTTTTTTAATAAGTCTGTGATGGACTTTCTCTGTGGAAATATGTTCATTTGTGTCAGTTATTAGAGAACGCCTATAAGTGATATCATGGGATATAGGACTTTTGCTTTCCGACTTACCTCATGTTCTGTGATTATCTCCAAGATCATCTATGGTGCCTCAAAGAGCAGTGTTTCATTGTTTTCCATGGCTAGTATTCATTGTGTACATGGGCCGCTTCTTCCTTTTCCTTTCATCTGTTGATGGACATTTTGGTTGCTTCACTGTCTTGTCTATTGTGAATAAGGCTGCAGTGCAGCTTTTGCAGCCCGGGTCTTCTTCATTCTGGTCTTCTCAGGTGAGAGGCCCATTGGTGCGCCTGCTGGATTGAATGGTACCTCAATTTTTCCTTTTCAACGCAGCTCCTTTCTGTTCTCATTATTAGCGTTTAACCCTTTTACATCTCACCAGCAGCTAGAGGGTACACAGTTCTCTAAAACCTCTTCAGCATTGACTGTTTGTAGACTTTTTGCCAATGGTCAGTCGACGGGTGTGAGTTGAGAACTTTTCGTAGATTAGATTGCATGAGTCTAATACTTCCTGAGGTTGAGCTTTTATCCATTTCCCTTTCTTTAAAAAGAGAGTGAGTAAAACTTACCTCTTCATACTAGCTTCGTGAACATTTTGCCTGTTTTGAATTTTTTTTATCCATTCCCTACCTCAGCACAATTTTGAGGGCAGGTGTCCTTTACAGCCCTGCGTCCTTGTGAATGAATGGTAAGTGACCATTAGCTGTGGGTTAAAAGCTGCTCTTGCGGGAATCGGCCACAAGGCGGCAGCATGTCTCCTTTACCAAATCTGGTTACTAGGGCAACAGAGCCTTACTGGAAGTGGTGTTCTAGGTTGCAAATTAGAATGGAATGTGCGAGGCAAAAGCCCTTTAAGTTTATGTCTCATTACTTCTTGTTGGTATTTTTAACTTAATTTTTATTTTTTATCACAGCAAACTTGATTACAACGTTTTGTTTGTTCTAGGTGTGCAAGATGTGGTTCTTTCACACATATACATATATCTATTCTTCTTCGGATCCTTTTCCCATGTAGGTTATGACACAGTGTTGAGTAGTCTTCTCTTGGTATTGCGTAGGTCTTTGGTGATTATGTATTTCACGTGTGTTTGTGTCTCTCTGTTAACCTCAATATGGTAATGTATCCAATCCTCACACCTTTCCATTTGGTGAACCATAAGTTTTTTTAATGAATCTATGATAGTGTTTCTCTGTGGAAATACCTTTGTCTGTATCATTTTTTAGGTAACACCTATATGTGATATGATAGGCTATGTGTCTTTCGCTTTCTCACTTACTCCGAGTTGCGTGATTACTTCTAGACTCATCTATGGTGCTGCAAATGGCATTGTTTCATTTTTTCACTAGCTCATATTCCATCTGTACAGGTAGCAGTTCTTCTTTGTCCACCCATCTGTCGGTGGACTTTTTGGTTACTTCCATATCTTGGCCATTGTAATACTGTGCAATGCAGATTTGCGTGCCTGTGTCCTTCCAATTCTGTCTTCTTAGGTTATAGGTCCAGGAATAGGTCTGCTGGATCATATGGTAGCTCAATGTTTACCTTTTAAAGGCACCTCTATTCTGATCTCTTTAGTGGCTCTTTCCAGGTTACGTCCCACTTAAAGTGGAGGGTATGTATTTCTTCCCAGCACCTTCAGCATTTATTCTTTGTAGTTTTTGCTGATGGTTATTCTGAGTGGTGTGAGCTGATACCTCTTTGTGGTTGAATTTGCATGTGTCTCATAATGCGTTGAAATTGAGCTTTAAGACTTGTCCTTTTTATTTTTCCAGCTGTGATTGGAGCTTATTTCTTCAAAGTGTTTTCTTAAAGTATGTGTCACCGTTTGAAATATTTTGGCCATGATCTCCCTCAAGACATTTTGAGGGCAGGTTTCATTTACAGCCCTGCAGTACTTGTTCATATGAAGTGACCATTAGCTCAGGCTTTAAACCTGCTTTTGCAGGTAACGGCCAGAGAGCGGCAGCCTTTCTACGTTCCCCTTGCTGCTACTAGGGAAACAGACCTACCGGTCCGTGGTGTTCTTCGGTTATAAATTAGAGTGCAATGTGCCCGGATAAACCCACAAATGTTGATGTCTCCTTGCTTTTCTTTGTTTTTAAATTTAATTTATATTTATTATTAATTAGAGTAATATTCCATTGTGTACGTGGACCACTTCTTCTTGGTGCATTCCTCGGTTGATGGACATTTTCATTGCTTCCAAGTGTTGGCTATGGTAAATATTGCTGGCGTACAGGTTTGCCAGCCTGTGACTTTTTGATTCTCATTTTCTCAGGTGATAGGCCAAGCAGTGGTTGTGATTGATTGACTGGTAGCTCAATGTTTCCCTTTTCAAAGCACCTACATTGTGTTTTCATTAGTGGCTCTTTACATGCCCCCCCTTACCACCGAGGGTACGCATTTCTCCACACTCCCTTCACCGTTTATTTTTTGCAGCACTTTTCCTAATGGCCATTGTGACTGCTGCGAGCTGATAGGTTTTTGTAATATGGGTATGCATGTCATTAAAATTTTTAAAATTCATCATATTCCTACGCCTTTTTCTTTTCTCTTAAAAGAAAAAACCGTGAGTACAATATAGCTCTTGAAATTGTCTTCTTCGAAGGTTGCCCTCTTCTGAATTTTTTGGTCGATTTTTGACCCCAGAAATTTTCTGGAGGGCAGGCGCCATTTACAGAACTGCAAGTTGGTGAAAATTTAGTGACCTTTTGCAGTGGGTTCAAAGCTGCTGTTGTGGGAAACGTCCACAAGGAGGTAGCATTTCTCCATTCCCCAATCTGGGTACTAGGGCAGCAGAGCCTTTCTGGAAGTCATTGTCCTAGGTTGTAAATTAGAATGGAATTTGCCAGGAGAAATCCCCATAAGTTTATGTCTCATTACTTCTTCTTGGTTTTTAAAATTTTTTTAATCTGGGTAAAGTTTAGAAAATTGTTTGTCCTAGGTGTACACAATCTGGTTCATTTGTACATTATGTATGTCTATTAATGTACAGATCCTCTTCCCATGTAAAATATTACAGTGTTCCGTCGACCTCCCTTGCTATATGTTCGGTCTTTTTGATACATGTATATAATATGTATTTGTATATGTATAGTCACACTAATCTTCATTTCTCAATTTCCCCCCTCCTTTCCTTTTAGATGAGCATAGTTTGTTTTCTACGCCTGTGAGTGTCTTTCTCTTTGGAAATATGTTCATCTGTGTCAGTTATTAGATAATGCCGTACGTGATAATATGGGATATAGGTCTTTTGCTTTCCGACCTACTTCATGTTTTGTGATTATCTCCAGGCTCATCTATGGTGCCTCAAAGAGCAGTGCTTCAATGTTTTCCATGGCTAATATTCCATTGTGTACATGGACCACTTCTTCTTGGTGCATTCCTCTGTTGATGGACATTTTCGTTGCTTCCAAGCGTTGCCTATGGTAAATATTGCTGGAGTGCAGGATTGCCAGCCTGCGATTTTTGATTTTCATTCTCTCAGGTGATAGACCCAGCAGTGGGTATGATTGATTGACTGGTATGGTAGCTCAACGTTTACCTTTTCAAGGCACCTCAATTGTGCTGTCATTAGTGGCTCTTACCGCGTCCCCCTTAGAATCGAGGGTACGCATTTCTCCACAATCACGTCAGCATTTATTGTTTGCAGCATTTTTGTTGATGGCCATTCTGACTGGGGTGAGCTGATAGGTTTTTGTAATTTGGGTTTACATGTCTGTAAAAATTCCTACAATTCATCATTTTTCCACGCCTTTTGCTTTTCTGTTAAAAGAAAAAAGAAAAAGAGTGTGAGTATAATATACCTCTTCAAATTTTCTTTTTGGAAGGTTGCACTCTAGAATTTTTTGGTCGATTTTCGACCTCAGTATTTTTTGGAGGGCAGGTGTCATTTACAGAACTGCAATTGGTGAACATTTAGTGACCTTTTGCAGTGGGTTTAAAGCTGCTGTTGTGGGAAACGGCCACAAGGATGCAGCATTTCTCCATTCCCAAATCGGGGTACTAGGGCAGCAGAGCCGTTCTGGAAGTCATTTGCCTAGGTGGTCAATTTGAATGGAATGTGCCAGGAAAACCCCCCATAAGTTTATGTCTCATTACTCCTAGTTCGTTGTTTTAATTTTTTCAATTGGGGTAATGGTTAGAATGTTGCTTGTCCAAGGTGTACACACTCTGGTTCATCTACATATTCTATATACCTATTTATGTAGAGATCCTCTTCCCGTGTAAATTATTACACAGTGTTCCGTAAACCTTCCTTGCTATATGGTCGGTCTTTTTGATATATGTATATAATATGTATTTGTATACATATGGTAACGCTAATCTTCATTTATCCATTCCCCCACCTTTCCTTTTAGATAAGCATAGTTTTTTTTTTTAATAAGTCTGTGATGGACTTTCTCTGTGGAAATATGTTCATTTGTGTCAGTTATTAGAGAACGCCTATAAGTGATATCATGGGATATAGGACTTTTGCTTTCCGACTTACCTCATGTTCTGTGATTATCTCCAAGATCATCTATGGTGCCTCAAAGAGCAGTGTTTCATTGTTTTCCATGGCTAGTATTCATTGTGTACATGGGCCGCTTCTTCCTTTTCCTTTCATCTGTTGATGGACATTTTGGTTGCTTCACTGTCTTGTCTATTGTGAATAAGGCTGCAGTGCAGCTTTTGCAGCCCGGGTCTTCTTCATTCTGGTCTTCTCAGGTGAGAGGCCCATTGGTGCGCCTGCTGGATTGAATGGTACCTCAATTTTTCCTTTTCAACGCAGCTCCTTTCTGTTCTCATTATTAGCGTTTAACCCTTTTACATCTCACCAGCAGCTAGAGGGTACACAGTTCTCTAAAACCTCTTCAGCATTGACTGTTTGTAGACTTTTTGCCAATGGTCAGTCGACGGGTGTGAGTTGAGAACTTTTCGTAGATTAGATTGCATGAGTCTAATACTTCCTGAGGTTGAGCTTTTATCCATTTCCCTTTCTTTAAAAAGAGAGTGAGTAAAACTTACCTCTTCATACTAGCTTCGTGAACATTTTGCCTGTTTTGAATTTTTTTTATCCATTCCCTACCTCAGCACAATTTTGAGGGCAGGTGTCCTTTACAGCCCTGCGTCCTTGTGAATGAATGGTAAGTGACCATTAGCTGTGGGTTAAAAGCTGCTCTTGCGGGAATCGGCCACAAGGCGGCAGCATGTCTCCTTTACCAAATCTGGTTACTAGGGCAACAGAGCCTTACTGGAAGTGGTGTTCTAGGTTGCAAATTAGAATGGAATGTGCGAGGCAAAAGCCCTTTAAGTTTATGTCTCATTACTTCTTGTTGGTATTTTTAACTTAATTTTTATTTTTTATCACAGCAAACTTGATTACAACGTTTTGTTTGTTCTAGGTGTGCAAGATGTGGTTCTTTCACACATATACATATATCTATTCTTCTTCGGATCCTTTTCCCATGTAGGTTACGACACAATGTTGAGTAGTCTTCTCTTGGTATTGCGTAGGTCTTTGGTGATTATATATTTCACATATGTTTGTATCACTCTGTTAACCTCAATACGGTAATGTATCCAATCCTCACACCTTTCCATTTGGTGAACCATAAGTTTTTTTAATGAATCTATGATAGTGTTTCTCTGTGGAAATACCTTTGTATCATTTTTTAGGTAACACCTATAAGTGATATGATAGGATATGTGTCTTTCGCTTTCTCACTTACACCAAGTTGCGTGATTACTTCTAGACTCATCTATGGTGCGGCAAATGGCATTGTTTCATTTTTTCACTAGCTCATATTCCATCTGTACATGTAGCAGTTCTTCATTGTCCACCCATCTGTCGTTGGACTTTTTGGTTACTTCCATATCTTGGCGATTGTTATACTATGCAATGCAGATTTGCGTACCTGTGTCCTTCCAATTCTGTCTTCTTAGGTTATAGGTGCAGGAATAGGTCTGCTGGATCATATGGTAGCTCAATGTTTACCTTTTAAAGGCACCTCTATTCTGTTCTCTTTAGTGGCTCTTTCCAGGTTACGTCCCACTTAAAGCGGAGGGTATGCATTTCTTCCCAGCACCTTCAGCATTTATTCTTTGTAGTTTTTGCTGATGGTTATTCTGAGTGGTGTGAGCTGATACCTCTTTGTGGTTGAATTTGCATGTGTCTCATAATGCGTTGAAATTGAGCTGTAAGACATGTCCTTTTTATTTTTCCAGCTGTGATGAGAGCTTATTTCTTCAAAGTGTTTTCTTAAAGTATGTGTCACCATTTGAAATATTTTGGCCATGATCTCCCTCAAGACATTTTGAGGGCAGGTTTCATTTACAGCCCTGCAGTACTTGTTCATATGAAGTGACCATTAGCTCAGGCTTTAAACCTGCTTTTGCAGGTAACAGCCAGAGAGCGACAGCCTTTCTACGTTCCCCTTGCTGGTACTAGGGAAACAGACCTACCGGCCAGTGGTGTTTTTCGGTTATAAATTAGAGTGCAATGTGCCCGGATAAACCCACAAATGTTGATGTCTCCTTGCTTTTCTTTGTTTTTAAATTTAATTTATATTTATTATTAGAGTAATATTCCATTGTGTACGTGGACCACTTCTTCTTGGTGCATTCCTCGGTTGATGGACATTTTCATTTCTTCCAAGCGCTGCCTATGGTAAATATTGCTGGCATACAGGTTTGCCAGCCTGTGACTTTTTGATTCTCATTTTCTCAGGTGATAGGCCAAGCAGTGGTTGTGATTGATGGACTGGTAGTTCATTGTTTCCCTTTTCAAAGCACCTACATTGTGTTTTCATTAGTGGCTCTTTACATGCCCCCCCTTACAACCGAGGGTACGCATTTCTCCACACTCCCTTCACCGTTTATTTTTTGCAGCATTTTTCCTAATGGCCATTCTGACTGCTGTGAGCTGATAGGGTTTTGTAATATGGGTATGCATGTCATGAAAATTTTTAAAATTCATCATATTCCTATGCCTTTTTCTTTTCTCTTAAAAGAAAAAACCGTGAGTACAATATAGCTCTTGAAATTGTCTTCTTCGAAGGTTGCCCTCTTCTGAATTTTTTGGTCGATTTTTGACCCCAGAAATTTTCTGGAGGGCAGGCGCAATTTACAGAACTGCAAGTTGGTGAAAATTTAGTGACCTTCTGCAGTGAGTTCAAAGCTGCTGTTGTGGGAAACGTCCACAAGGAGGTAGCATTTCTCCATTCCCCAGTCCTGGTTCTAGGGCAGCAGAGCCTTTCTGGAAGTCATTGTCCTAGGTTGTAAATTAGAATGCAATTTGCCAGGAGAAATCCCCATAAGTTTATGTCTCATTACTTCTTCTTGGTTTTTAAAATTTTTTTAATCTGGGTAAAGTTTAGAATACTGTTTGTCCTAGGTGTACACAATCTGGTTCATTTGTACATTATGTATGTCTATTAATGTACAGATCCTCTTCCCATGTAAAATATTACACTGTTCCGTCGACCTCCCTTGTTATATGTTCGGTCTTTTTGATACATGTATATAATATGTATTTGAATATGTATAGTAACACTAATCTTCATTTCTCAATTTCCCCCCTCCTTTCCTTTTAGATGAGCATAGTTTGTGTTCTACGCCTGTGAGTGTCTTTCTCTTTGGAAATATGTTCATCTGTGTCAGTTATTAGATAATGCCATAAGTGATAATATAAGATATAGGTCTTTTGCTTTCCGACCTACTTCATGTTTTGTGATTATCTCCAGGCTCATCTATGGTGCCTCAAAGAGCAGTGCTTCAATGTTTTCCATGGCTAATATTCCATTGTGTACATGGACCACTTCTTCTTGGTGCATTCCTCTGTTGATGGACATTTTCGTTGCTTCCAAGTGTTGCCTATGGTAAATATTGCTGGAGTGCAGGATTGCCAGCCTGCGATTTTTGATTTTCATTTTCTCAGGTGATAGACCCAGCAGTGGGTATGATTGATTGATTGGTATGGTAGCTCAACGTTTACCTTTTCAAGGCACCTCAATTGTGCTTTCATCAGTGGCTCTTACCACGTCCCCCTTAGAATCGAGGGTACGCATTTCTCCACAATCACGTCAGCGTTTATCGTTTGCCGCATTTTTGTTGATGGCCATTCTGACTGGTGTGAGCTGATAGGTTTTTGTAATTTGGGTTTACATGTCTGTAAAAATTCCTACAATTCATCCTTTTTCCACGCCTTTTCCTTTTCTGTTAAAAGAAAAAAGAAAAAAGGTGTGAGTACAATATACCTCTTCAAATTTTCTTTTTGGAAGGTTGCACTCTAGAGTTTTTTGGTCGATTTTCGACCTCAGTATCTTTTGGAGGGCAGGTGTCATTTACAGACCTGCAATTGGTGAATATTTAGTGACCTTTTGCAGTGGGTTTAAAGCTGCTGTTGTGGGAAACGGCCACAAGGATGCAGCATTTCTCCATTCCCAAATCTGGGTACTAGGGCAGCAGAGCTGTTCTGGAAGTCGTTTGCCTAGGTTGTAAATTTGAATGGAATGTGCCAGGAGAACACCCCATAAGTTTATGTCTCATTACTCCTAGTTGGTTGTTTTAATTTTTTCAATTGGGGTAATGGTTAGACTGTTGCTTGTCCAAGGTGTACATACTCTGGTTCATCTACATATTCTATATACCTATTTATGTAGAGATCCTCTTCCCGTGTAAATTATTACACAGTGTTCTGTAAACCTTCCTTGCTATATGGTCGGCCTTTTTGATATATGTATATAATATGTATTTGTATACATATGGTAACGCTAATCTTCATGTATCCATTCCCCCCACCTTTCCTTGTAGATAAGCATAGTTTTTTTTAATAAGTCTGTGATTGACTTTCTCAGTGGAAATATGTTCATTTGTGTCAGTTATTAGAGAACGCGTATAAGTGATATCATAGGATATAGGACTTTTGCTTTCCGACTAACCTCATGTTCTGTGATTATCTCCAAGATCATCTATGGTGTCTCAAAGAGCAGTGTTTCATTGTCTTCCATGCCTAGTATTCATTGTGTACATGGACCGCTTCTTCTTTTTCCTTTCATCTGTTGATGGACATTTTGGTTGCTTCACTGTCTTGTCTATTGTGAATAAGGCTGCAGTGCAGCTTTTGCAGCCCGGGTCTTCTTCATTCTGGTCTTCTCAGGTGAGAGGCCCATTGGTGCGCCTGCTGGATCGAATGGTACCTCAATTTTTCCTTTTCAACGCAGCTCCTTTCTGTTCTCATTATTAGCGTTTAACCCTTTTACATCTCACCAGCAGCTAGAGGGTACACAGTTCTCTAAAACCTCTTCAGCATTGATTGTTTGTCGACTTTTTGCCAATGGTCATTCAACGGGTGTGAGTTGAAAACCTTTTGTAGATTAGATTGCATGAGTCTAATACTTCCTGAGGTTGAGCTTTTATCCATTTTCCTTTCTTTAAAAAGAGAGTGAGTAAAACTTACCTCTTCATACTAGCTTCGTGAACATTTTGCCTGTTTTGAATTTTATTTATCCATTCCCTACCTCAGCACAATTTTGAGGGCAGGTGTCCTTTACAGCCCTGAGTCCTTGTGAATGGTAAGTGACCATTAGCTGTGGGTTAAAAGCTGCTGTTGCGGGAATCGGCCACAAGGCGGCAGCATTTCTCCTTTACCAAATCTGGTTACTAGGGCAACAGAGCCTTACTGGAAGTGGTGTTCTAGGTTGTAAATTAGAATGGAATGTGCGAGGAAAAAGCCCTTTAAGTTTATGTCTCATTACTTATTGTTGGTATTTTTAACTTAATTTTTATTTTGTATCACAGCAAACTTGATTACAATGTTTTGTTTGTTCTAGGTGTGCAAGATGTGGTTCTTTCACACATATACATATATCTATTTTTCTTCGGATCCTTTTCCCATGTAGGTTACGACACAATGTTGAGTAGTCTTCTCTTGGTATAGCGTAGGTCTTTGGTGATTATATATTTCACATGTGTTTGTATCTCTCTGTTAACCTCAATACGGTAATGTATCCAATCCTCACACCTTTCCATTTGGTGAACCATAAGTTTTTTAAATGAATCTATGATAGTGTTTCTCTGTGGAAATACCTTTGTTTGTATCATTTTTTAGGTAACACCTATAAGTGATATGATAGGATATGTGTCTTTCGCTTTCTCACTTACACCAAGTTGCGTGATTACTTCTAGACTCATCTATGGTGCGGCAAATGGCATTGTTTCATTTTTTCACTAGCTCATATTCCATCTGTACATGTAGCAGTTCTTCATTGTCCACCCATCTGTCGTTGGACTTTTTGGTTACTTCCATATCTTGGCGATTGTTATACTATGCAATGCAGATTTGCGTACCTGTGTCCTTCCAATTCTGTCTTCTTAGGTTATAGGTGCAGGAATAGGTCTGCTGGATCATATGGTAGCTCAATGTTTACCTTTTAAAGGCACCTCTATTCTGTTCTCTTTAGTGGCTCTTTCCAGGTTACGTCCCACTTAAAGCGGAGGGTATGCATTTCTTCCCAGCACCTTCAGCATTTATTCTTTGTAGTTTTTGCTGATGGTTATTCTGAGTGGTGTGAGCTGATACCTCTTTGTGGTTGAATTTGCATGTGTCTCATAATGCGTTGAAATTGAGCTGTAAGACATGTCCTTTTTATTTTTCCAGCTGTGATGAGAGCTTATTTCTTCAAAGTGTTTTCTTAAAGTATGTGTCACCATTTGAAATATTTTGGCCATGATCTCCCTCAAGACATTTTGAGGGCAGGTTTCATTTACAGCCCTGCAGTACTTGTTCATATGAAGTGACCATTAGCTCAGGCTTTAAACCTGCTTTTGCAGGTAACAGCCAGAGAGCGACAGCCTTTCTACGTTCCCCTTGCTGGTACTAGGGAAACAGACCTACCGGCCAGTGGTGTTTTTCGGTTATAAATTAGAGTGCAATGTGCCCGGATAAACCCACAAATGTTGATGTCTCCTTGCTTTTCTTTGTTTTTAAATTTAATTTATATTTATTATTAGAGTAATATTCCATTGTGTACGTGGACCACTTCTTCTTGGTGCATTCCTCGGTTGATGGACATTTTCATTTCTTCCAAGCGCTGCCTATGGTAAATATTGCTGGCATACAGGTTTGCCAGCCTGTGACTTTTTGATTCTCATTTTCTCAGGTGATAGGCCAAGCAGTGGTTGTGATTGATGGACTGGTAGTTCATTGTTTCCCTTTTCAAAGCACCTACATTGTGTTTTCATTAGTGGCTCTTTACATGCCCCCCCTTACAACCGAGGGTACGCATTTCTCCACACTCCCTTCACCGTTTATTTTTTGCAGCATTTTTCCTAATGGCCATTCTGACTGCTGTGAGCTGATAGGGTTTTGTAATATGGGTATGCATGTCATGAAAATTTTTAAAATTCATCATATTCCTATGCCTTTTTCTTTTCTCTTAAAAGAAAAAACCGTGAGTACAATATAGCTCTTGAAATTGTCTTCTTCGAAGGTTGCCCTCTTCTGAATTTTTTGGTCGATTTTTGACCCCAGAAATTTTCTGGAGGGCAGGCGCAATTTACAGAACTGCAAGTTGGTGAAAATTTAGTGACCTTCTGCAGTGAGTTCAAAGCTGCTGTTGTGGGAAACGTCCACAAGGAGGTAGCATTTCTCCATTCCCCAGTCCTGGTTCTAGGGCAGCAGAGCCTTTCTGGAAGTCATTGTCCTAGGTTGTAAATTAGAATGCAATTTGCCAGGAGAAATCCCCATAAGTTTATGTCTCATTACTTCTTCTTGGTTTTTAAAATTTTTTTAATCTGGGTAAAGTTTAGAATACTGTTTGTCCTAGGTGTACACAATCTGGTTCATTTGTACATTATGTATGTCTATTAATGTACAGATCCTCTTCCCATGTAAAATATTACACTGTTCCGTCGACCTCCCTTGTTATATGTTCGGTCTTTTTGATACATGTATATAATATGTATTTGAATATGTATAGTAACACTAATCTTCATTTCTCAATTTCCCCCCTCCTTTCCTTTTAGATGAGCATAGTTTGTGTTCTACGCCTGTGAGTGTCTTTCTCTTTGGAAATATGTTCATCTGTGTCAGTTATTAGATAATGCCATAAGTGATAATATAAGATATAGGTCTTTTGCTTTCCGACCTACTTCATGTTTTGTGATTATCTCCAGGCTCATCTATGGTGCCTCAAAGAGCAGTGCTTCAATGTTTTCCATGGCTAATATTCCATTGTGTACATGGACCACTTCTTCTTGGTGCATTCCTCTGTTGATGGACATTTTCGTTGCTTCCAAGTGTTGCCTATGGTAAATATTGCTGGAGTGCAGGATTGCCAGCCTGCGATTTTTGATTTTCATTTTCTCAGGTGATAGACCCAGCAGTGGGTATGATTGATTGATTGGTATGGTAGCTCAACGTTTACCTTTTCAAGGCACCTCAATTGTGCTTTCATCAGTGGCTCTTACCACGTCCCCCTTAGAATCGAGGGTACGCATTTCTCCACAATCACGTCAGCGTTTATCGTTTGCCGCATTTTTGTTGATGGCCATTCTGACTGGTGTGAGCTGATAGGTTTTTGTAATTTGGGTTTACATGTCTGTAAAAATTCCTACAATTCATCCTTTTTCCACGCCTTTTCCTTTTCTGTTAAAAGAAAAAAGAAAAAAGGTGTGAGTACAATATACCTCTTCAAATTTTCTTTTTGGAAGGTTGCACTCTAGAGTTTTTTGGTCGATTTTCGACCTCAGTATCTTTTGGAGGGCAGGTGTCATTTACAGACCTGCAATTGGTGAATATTTAGTGACCTTTTGCAGTGGGTTTAAAGCTGCTGTTGTGGGAAACGGCCACAAGGATGCAGCATTTCTCCATTCCCAAATCTGGGTACTAGGGCAGCAGAGCTGTTCTGGAAGTCGTTTGCCTAGGTTGTAAATTTGAATGGAATGTGCCAGGAGAACACCCCATAAGTTTATGTCTCATTACTCCTAGTTGGTTGTTTTAATTTTTTCAATTGGGGTAATGGTTAGACTGTTGCTTGTCCAAGGTGTACATACTCTGGTTCATCTACATATTCTATATACCTATTTATGTAGAGATCCTCTTCCCGTGTAAATTATTACACAGTGTTCTGTAAACCTTCCTTGCTATATGGTCGGCCTTTTTGATATATGTATATAATATGTATTTGTATACATATGGTAACGCTAATCTTCATGTATCCATTCCCCCCACCTTTCCTTGTAGATAAGCATAGTTTTTTTTAATAAGTCTGTGATTGACTTTCTCAGTGGAAATATGTTCATTTGTGTCAGTTATTAGAGAACGCGTATAAGTGATATCATAGGATATAGGACTTTTGCTTTCCGACTAACCTCATGTTCTGTGATTATCTCCAAGATCATCTATGGTGTCTCAAAGAGCAGTGTTTCATTGTCTTCCATGCCTAGTATTCATTGTGTACATGGACCGCTTCTTCTTTTTCCTTTCATCTGTTGATGGACATTTTGGTTGCTTCACTGTCTTGTCTATTGTGAATAAGGCTGCAGTGCAGCTTTTGCAGCCCGGGTCTTCTTCATTCTGGTCTTCTCAGGTGAGAGGCCCATTGGTGCGCCTGCTGGATCGAATGGTACCTCAATTTTTCCTTTTCAACGCAGCTCCTTTCTGTTCTCATTATTAGCGTTTAACCCTTTTACATCTCACCAGCAGCTAGAGGGTACACAGTTCTCTAAAACCTCTTCAGCATTGATTGTTTGTCGACTTTTTGCCAATGGTCATTCAACGGGTGTGAGTTGAAAACCTTTTGTAGATTAGATTGCATGAGTCTAATACTTCCTGAGGTTGAGCTTTTATCCATTTTCCTTTCTTTAAAAAGAGAGTGAGTAAAACTTACCTCTTCATACTAGCTTCGTGAACATTTTGCCTGTTTTGAATTTTATTTATCCATTCCCTACCTCAGCACAATTTTGAGGGCAGGTGTCCTTTACAGCCCTGAGTCCTTGTGAATGGTAAGTGACCATTAGCTGTGGGTTAAAAGCTGCTGTTGCGGGAATCGGCCACAAGGCGGCAGCATTTCTCCTTTACCAAATCTGGTTACTAGGGCAACAGAGCCTTACTGGAAGTGGTGTTCTAGGTTGTAAATTAGAATGGAATGTGCGAGGAAAAAGCCCTTTAAGTTTATGTCTCATTACTTATTGTTGGTATTTTTAACTTAATTTTTATTTTGTATCACAGCAAACTTGATTACAATGTTTTGTTTGTTCTAGGTGTGCAAGATGTGGTTCTTTCACACATATACATATATCTATTTTTCTTCGGATCCTTTTCCCATGTAGGTTACGACACAATGTTGAGTAGTCTTCTCTTGGTATAGCGTAGGTCTTTGGTGATTATATATTTCACATGTGTTTGTATCTCTCTGTTAACCTCAATACGGTAATGTATCCAATCCTCACACCTTTCCATTTGGTGAACCATAAGTTTTTTAAATGAATCTATGATAGTGTTTCTCTGTGGAAATACCTTTGTTTGTATCATTTTTTAGGTAACACCTATATGTGATATGATAGGATATGTGTCTTTCGCTTTCTCACTTACTCCAAGTTGCGTGATTACTTCTAGACTCATCTATGGTGCTGCAAATGGCATTGTTTCATTTTTTCACTAGCTCATATTCCATCTGTACATGGAGCAGTTCTTCTTTGTCCACCCATCTGTCGTTGGACTTTTTGGTTACTTCCATATCTTGGCTATTGTTATACTATGCAATGCAGATTTGCGTACCTGTGTCCTTCCAATTCTGTCTTCTTAGGTTATAGGTCCAGGAATAGGTCTGCTGGATCATATGGTAGCTCAATGTTTACCTTTTAAAGGCACCTCTATTCTGTTCTCTTTAGTGGCTCTTTCCAGGTTACGTCCCACTTAAAGTGGAGGGTATGCATTTCTTCCCAGCACCTTCAGCATTTATTCTTTGTAGTTTTTGCTGATGGTTATTCTGAGTGGTGTGAGCTGATACCTCTTTCTGGTTGAATTTGCATGTGTCTCATAATGCGTTGAAATTGAGCTGTAAGACATGTCCTTTTTATTTTTCCAGCTGTGATGAGAGCTTATTTCTTCAAAGTGTTTTCTTAAAGTATGTGTCACCATTTGAAATATTTTGGCCATTATCTCCCTCAAGACATTTTGAGGGCAGGTTTCATTTACAGCCCTGCAGTACTTGTTCATATGAAGTGACCATTAGCTCAGGATTTAAACCTGCTTTTGCAGGTAACGGCCAGAGAGCGGCAATCTTTCTACGTTCCCCTTGCTGGTACTAGGGAAACAGACCTACCGGCCAGTGGTGTTCTTCGGTTATAAATTAGAGTGCAATGTGCCCGGATAAACCCACAAATGTTGATGTCTCCTTGCTTTTCTTTGTTTTTAAATTTAATTTATATTTATTATTAGAGTAATATTCCATTGTGTACGTGGACCACTTCTTCTTGGTGCATTCCTTGGTTGATGGACATTTTCATTGCTTCCAAGTGCTGACTATGGTAAATATTGCTGGCATACTGGTTTGCCAGCCTGTGACTTTTTGATTCTCATTTTCTCAGGTGATAGGCCAAGCAGTGGTTGTGATTGATGGACTGGTAGCTCAATGTTTCCCTTTTCAAAGCACCTACGTTGTGTTTTCATTAGTGGCTCTTTACATGCCCCCCCTTACAGCCGAGGGTACGCATTTCTCCACACTCCCTTCACCGTTTATTTTTTGCAGCATTTTTCCTAATGGCCATTCTGACTGCTGTGTGCTGATAGGGTTTTGTAATATGGGTATGCATGTCATGAAAATTTTTAAAATTCATCATATTCCTACACCTTTTTCTTTTCTCTTAAAAGAAAAAAACCGTGAGTACAATATAGCTCTTGAAATTGTCTTCTTCGAAGGTTGCCCTCTTCTGAATTTTTTGGTCGATTTTTGACCCCAGAAATTTTCTGGAGGCCAGGCGCAATTTACAGAACTGCAAGTTGGTGAAAATTTAGTGACCTTTTGCAGTGGGTTCAAAGCTGCTGTTGTGGGAAACGTCCACAAGGAGGTAGCATTTCTCCATTCCCCAGTCCTGGTTCTAGGGCAGCAGAGCCTTTCTGGAAGTCATTGTCCTAGGTTGGAAATTAGAATGGAATTTGCCAGGAGAAATCCCCATAAGTTTATGTCTCATTACTTCTTCTTGGTTTTTAAAATTTTTTTAATCTGGGTAAAGTTTAGAATACTGTTTGTCCTAGGTGTACATAATCTGGTTCATTTGGACATTATGTATGTCTATTAATGTACAGATCCTCTTCCCATATAAAATATTACAGTGTTCCGTCGACCTCCCTTGTTATATGTTCGGTCTTTTTGATACATGTATATAATATGTATTTGAATATGTATAGTAACACTAATCTTCATTTCTCAATTTCCCCCCTCCTTTCCTTTTAGATGAGCATAGTTTGTGTTCTACGCCTGTGAGTGTCTTTCTCTTTGGAAATATGTTCATCTGTGTCAGTTATTAGATAATGCCATAAGTGATAATATAAGATATAGGTCTTTTGCTTTCCGACCTACTTCATGTTTTGTGATTATCTCCAGGCTCATCTATGGTGCCTCAAAGAGCAGTGCTTCAATGTTTTCCATGGCTAATATTCCATTGTGTACATGGACCACTTCTTCTTGGTGCATTCCTCTGTTGATGGACATTTTCGTTGCTTCCAAGTGTTGCCTATGGTAAATATTGCTGGAGTGCAGGATTGCCAGCCTGCGATTTTTGATTTTCATTTTCTCAGGTGATAGACCCAGCAGTGGGTATGATTGATTGACTGGTATGGTAGCTCAACGTTTACCTTTTCAAGGCACCTCAATTGTGCTTTCATTAGTGGCTCTTACCACGTCCCCCTTAGAATCGAGGGTACGCATTTCTCCACAATCACGTCAGCGTTTATCGTTTGCCGCATTTTTGTTGATGGCCATTCTGACTGGTGTGAGCTGATAGGTTTTTGTAATTTGGGTTTACATGTCTGTAACAATTCCTACAATTCATCCTTTTTCCACGCCTTTTCCTTTTCTGTTAAAAGAAAAAAGAAAAAAGGTGTGAGTACAATATACCTCTTCAAATTTTCTTTTTGGAAGGTTGCACTCTAGAGTTTTTTGGTCGATTTTCGACCTCAGTATCTTTTGGAGGGCAGGTGTCATTTACAGACCTGCAATTGGTGAATATTTAGTGACCTTTTGCAGTGGGTTTAAAGCTGCTGTTGTGGGAAACGGCCACAAGGATGCAGCATTTCTCCATTCCCAAATCTGGGTACTAGGGCAGCAGAGCCGTTCTGGAAGTCGTTTGCCTAGGTTGTAAATTTGAATGGAATGTGCCAGGAGAACCCCCCATAAGTTTATGTCTCATTACTCCTAGTTGGTTGTTTTAATTTTTTCAATTGGGGTAATGGTTAGAATGTTGCTTGTCCAAGGTGTACATACTCTGGTTCATCTACATATTCTATATACCTATTTATGTAGAGATCCTCTTCCCGTGTAAATTATTACACAGTGTTCTGTAAACCTTCCTTGCTATATGGTCGGTCTTTTTGATATATGTATATAATATGTATTTGTATACATATGGTAACGCTAATCTTCATGTATCCATTCCCCCCACCTTTCCTTGTAGATAAGCATAGTTTTTTTTAATAAGTCTGTGATTGACTTTCTCAGTGGAAATATGTTCATTTGTGTCAGTTATTAGAGAACGCGTATAAGTGATATCATAGGATATAGGACTTTTGCTTTCCGACTTACCTCATGTTCTGTGATTATCTCCAAGATCATCTATGGTGTCTCAAAGAGCAGTGTTTCATTGTTTTCCATGGCTAGTATTCATTGTGTACATGGGCCGCTTCTTCTTTTTCCTTTCATCTGTTGATGGACATTTTGGTTGCTTCACTGTCTTGTCTATTGTGAATAAGGCTGCAGTGCAGCTTTTGCAGCCCGGGTCTTCTTCATTCTGGTCTTCTCAGGTGAGAGGCCCATTGGTGCGCCTGCTGGATTGAATGGTACCTCAATTTTTCCTTTTCAACGCAGCTCCTTTCTGTTCTCATTATTAGCGTTTAACCCTTTTACATCTCACCAGCAGCTAGAGGGTACACAGTTCTCTAAAACCTCTTCAGCATTGATTGTTTGTAGACTTTTTGGAAATGGTCAGTCGACGGGTGTGAGTTGAAAACTTTTTGTAGATTAGATTGCATGAGTCTAATACTTCCTGAGGTTGAGCTTTTATCCATTTTCCTTTCTTTAAAAAGAGAGTGAGTAAAACTTACCTCTTCATACTAGCTTCGTGAACATTTTGCCTGTTTTGAATTTTATTTATCCATTCCCTACCTCAGCACAATTTTGAGGGCAGGCGTCCTTTACAGCCCTGAGTCCTTGTGAATGGTAAGTGACCATTAGCTGTGGGTTAAAAGCTGCTGTTGCTGGAATCGGCCACAAGGCGGCAGCATTTCTCCTTTACCAAATCTGGTTACTAGTGCAACAGAGCCTTACTGGAAGTGGTGTTCTAGGTTGTAAATTAGAATGGAATGTGAGAGGAAAAAGCCCTTTAAGTTTATGTCTCATTACTTCTTGTTGGTATTTTTAACTTAATTTTTATTTTTTATCACAGCAAACTTGATTACAATGTTTTGTTTGTTCTAGGTGTGCAAGATGTGGTTCTTTCACACATATACATATATCTATTTTTCTTCGGATCCTTTTCCCATGTAGGTTACGACACAATGTTGAGTAGTCTTCTCTTGGTATTGCGTAGGTCTTTGGTGATTATATATTTCACATGTGTTTGTATCTCTCTGTTAACCTCAATACGGTAATGTATCCAATCCTCACACCTTTCCATTTGGTGAACCATAAGTTTTTTAAATGAATCTATGATAGTGTTTCTCTGTGGAAATACCTTTGTTTGTATCATTTTTTCGGTAACACCTATATGTGATAGGATAGGATATGTGTCTTTCGCTTTCTCACTTACTCCAAGCTGCGTGATTACTTCTAGACTCATCTATGGTGCTGCAAATGGCATTGTTTCATTTTTTCACTAGCTCATATTCCATCTGTACATGGAGCAGTTCTTCTTTGTCCACCCATCTGTCGTTGGACTTTTTGGTTACTTCCATATCTTGGCTATTGTTATACTATGCAATGCAGATTTGCGTACCTGTGTCCTTCCAATTCTGTCTTCTTAGGTTATAGGTCCAGGAATAGGTCTGCTGGATCATATGGTAGCTCAATGTTTACCTTTTAAAGGCACCTCTATTCCGTTCTCTTTAGTGGCTCTTTCCAGGTTACGTCCCACTTAAAGCGGAGGGTATGCATTTCTTCCCAGCACCTTCAGCATTTATTCTTTGTAGTTTTTGCTGATGGTTATTCTGAGTGGTGTGAGCTGATACCTCTTTGTGGTTGAATTTGCATGTGTCTCATAATGCGTTGAAATTGAGCTGTAAGACATGTCCTTTTTATTTTTCCAGCTGTGATGAGAGCTTATTTCTTCAAAGTGTTTTCTTAAAGTATGTGTCACCATTTGAAATATTTTGGCCATGATCTCCCTCAAGACATTTTGAGGGCAGGTTTCATTTACAGCCCTGCAGTACTTGTTCATATGAAGTGACCATTAGCTCAGGCTTTAAACCTGCTTTTGCAGGTAACGGCCAGAGAGCGGCAATCTTTCTACGTTCCCCTTGCTGGTACTAGGGAAACAGACCTACCGGCCAGTGGTGTTCTTCGGTTATAAATTAGAGTGCAATGTGCCCGGATAAACCCACAAATGTTGATGTCTCCTTGCTTTTCTTTGTTTTTAAATTTAATTTATATTTATTATTAGAGTAATATTCCATTGTGTACGTGGACCACTTCTTCTTGGTGCATTCCTCGTTTGATGGACATTTTCATTGCTTCCAAGTGCTGGCTATGGTAAATATTGCTGGCATACTGGTTTGCCAGCCTGTGACTTTTTGATTCTCATTTTCTCAGGTGATAGGCCAAGCAGTGGTTGTGATTGATGGACTGGTAGCTCAATGTTTCCCTTTTCAAAGCACCTACGTTGTGTTTTCGTTAGTGGCTCTTTACATGCCCCCCCTTACAGCCGAGGGTACGCATTTCTCCACACCGCCTTCACCGTTTATTTTTTGCAGCATTTTTCCTAATGGCCATTCTGACTGCTGTGTGCTGATAGGGTTTTGTAATATGGGTATGCATGTCATGAAAATTTTTAAAATTCATCATATTCCTACGCCTTTTTCTTTTCTCTTAAAAGAAAAAAACCGTGAGTACAATATAGCTCTTGAAATTGTCTTCTTCGAAGGTTGCCCTCTTCTGAATTTTTTGGTCGATTTTTGACCCCAGAAATTTTCTGGAGGCCAGGCGCAATTTACAGAACTGCAAGTTGGTGAAAATTTAGTGACCTTTTGCAGTGGGTTCAAAGCTGCTGTTGTGGGAAACGTCCACAAGGAGGTAGCATTTCTCCATTCCCCAGTCCTGGTTCTAGGGCAGCAGAGCCTTTCTGGAAGTCATTGTCCTAGGTTGGAAATTAGAATGGAATTTGCCAGGAGAAATCCCCATAAGTTTATGTCTCATTACTTCTTCTTGGTTTTTAAAATTTTTTTAATCTGGGTAAAGTTTAGAATACTGTTTGTCCTAGGTGTACACAATCTGGTTCATTTGGACATTATGTATGTCTATTAATGTACAGATCCTCTTCCCATGTAAAATATTACACTGTTCCGTCGACCTCCCTTGTTATATGTTCGGTCTTTTTGATACATGTATATAATATGTATTTGAATATGTATAGTAACACTAATCTTCATTTCTCAATTTCCCCCCTCCTTTCCTTTTAGATGAGCATAGTTTGTGTTCTACGCCTGTGAGTGTCTTTCTCTTTAGAAATATGTTCATCTGTGTCAGTTATTAGATAATGCCATAAGTGATAATATAAGATATAGGTCTTTTGCTTTCCGACCTACTTCATGTTTTGTGATTATCTCCAGGCTCATCTATGGTGCCTCAAAGAGCAGTGCTTCAATGTTTTCCATGGCTAATATTCCATTGTGTACATGGACCACTTCTTCTTGGTGCATTCCTCTGTTGATGGACATTTTCGTTGCTTCCAAGTGTTGCCTATGGTAAATATTGCTGGAGTGCAGGATTGCCAGCCTGCGATTTTTGATTTTCATTTTCTCAGGTGATAGACCCAGCAGTGGGTATGATTGATTGATTGGTATGGTAGCTCAACGTTTACCTTTTCAAGGCACCTCAATTGTGCTTTCATTAGTGGCTCTTACCACGTCCCCCTTAGAATCGAGGGTACGCATTTCTCCACAATCACGTCAGCGTTTATCGTTTGCCGCATTTTTGTTGATGGCCATTCTGACTGGTGTGAGCTGATAGGTTTTTGTAATTTGGGTTTACATGTCTGTAACAATTCCTACAATTCATCCTTTTTCCACGCCTTTTCCTTTTCTGTTAAAAGAAAAAAGAAAAAAGGTGTGAGTACAATATACCTCTTCAAATTTTCTTTTTGGAAGGTTGCACTCTAGAGTTTTTTGGTCGATTTTCGACCTCAGTATCTTTTGGAGGGCAGGTGTCATTTACAGACCTGCAATTGGTGAATATTTAGTGACCTTTTGCAGTGGGTTTAAAGCTGCTGTTGTGGGAAACGGCCACAAGGATGCAGCATTTCTCCATTCCCAAATCTGGGTACTAGGGCAGCAGAGCCGTTCTGGAAGTCGTTTGCCTAGGTTGTAAATTTGAATGGAATGTGCCAGGAGAACCCCCCATAAGTTTATGTCTCATTACTCCTAGTTGGTTGTTTTAATTTTTTCAATTGGGGTAATGGTTAGAATGTTGCTTGTCCAAGGTGTACATACTCTGGTTCATCTACATATTCTATATACCTATTTATGTAGAGATCCTCTTCCCGTGTAAATTATTACACAGTGTTCCATAAACCTTCCTTGCTATATGGTCGGTCTTTTTGATATATGTATATAATATGTATTTGTATACATATGGTAACGCTAATCTTCATTTATCCATTCCCCCCACCTTTCCTTGTAGATAAGCATAGTTTTTTTTAATAAGTCTGTGATTGACTTTCTCTGTGGAAATATGTTCATTTGTGTCAGTTATTAGAGAACGCGTATAAGTGATATCATAGGATATAGGACTTTTGCTTTCCGACTTACCTCATGTTCTGTGATTATCTCCAAGATCATCTATGGTGTCTCAAAGAGCAGTGTTTCATTGTTTTCCATGGCTAGTATTCATTGTGTACATGGGCCGCTTCTTCTTTTTCCTTTCATCTGTTGATGGACATTTTGGTTGCTTCACTGTCTTGTCTATTGTGAATAAGGCTGCAGTGCAGCTTTTGCAGCCCGGGTCTTCTTCATTCTGGTCTTCTCAGGTGAGAGGCCCATTGGTGCGCCTGCTGGATTGAATGGTACCTCAATTTTTCCTTTTCAACGCAGCTCCTTTCTGTTCTCATTATTAGCGTTTAACCCTTTTACATCTCACCAGCAGCTAGAGGGTACACAGTTCTCTAAAACCTCTTCAGCATTGATTGTTTGTAGACTTTTTGGAAATGGTCAGTCGACGGGTGTGAGTTGAAAACTTTTTGTAGATTAGATTGCATGAGTCTAATACTTCCTGAGGTTGAGCTTTTATCCATTTTCCTTTCTTTAAAAAGAGAGTGAGTAAAACTTACCTCTTCATACGAGCTTCGTGAACATTTTGCCTGTTTTGAATTTTTTTTATCCATTCCCTACTTCAGCACAATTTGAGGGCAGGTGTCCTTTACAGCCCTGAGTCCTTGTGAATGGTAAGTGACCATTAGCTGTGGGTTAAAAGCTGCTGTTGCGGGAATCGGCCACAAGGCGGCAGCATTTCTCCTTTACCAAATCTGGTTACTAGGGCAACAGAGCCTTAGTGGAAGTGGTGTTCTAGGTTGTAAATTAGAATGGAATGTGCGAGGAAAAAGCCCTTTAAGTTTATGTCTCATTACTTCTTGTTGGTATTTTTAACTTAATTTTTATTTTTTATCACAGCAAACTTGATTACAATGTTTTGTTTGTTCTAGGTGTGCAAGATGTGGTTCTTTCACACATATACATATATCTATTTTTCTTCGGATCCTTTTCCCATGTCTGTTACGACACAATGTTGAGTAGTCTTCTCTTGGTATAGCGTAGGTCTTTGGTGATTATATATTTCACATGTGTTTGTATCTCTCTGTTAACCTCAATACGGTAATGTATCCAATCCTCACACCTTTCCATTTGGTGAACCATAAGTTTTTTAAATGAATCTATGATAGTGTTTCTCTGTGGAAATACCTTTGTTTGTATCATTTTTTCGGTAACACCTATATGTGATAGGATAGGATATGTGTCTTTCGCTTTCTCACTTACTCCAAGCTGCGTGATTACTTCTAGACTCATCTATGGTGCTGCAAATGGCATTGTTTCATTTTTTCACTAGCTCATATTCCATCTGTACATGGAGCAGTTCTTCTTTGTCCACCCATCTGTCGTTGGACTTTTTGGTTACTTCCATATCTTGGCTATTGTTATACTATGCAATGCAGATTTGCGTACCTGTGTCCTTCCAATTCTGTCTTCTTAGGTTATAGGTCCAGGAATAGGTCTGCTGGATCATATGGTAGCTCAATGTTTACCTTTTAAAGGCACCTCTATTCCGTTCTCTTTAGTGGCTCTTTCCAGGTTACGTCCCACTTAAAGCGGAGGGTATGCATTTCTTCCCAGCACCTTCAGCATTTATTCTTTGTAGTTTTTGCTGATGGTTATTCTGAGTGGTGTGAGCTGATACCTCTTTGTGGTTGAATTTGCATGTGTCTCATAATGCGTTGAAATTGAGCTGTAAGACATGTCCTTTTTATTTTTCCAGCTGTGATGAGAGCTTATTTCTTCAAAGTGTTTTCTTAAAGTATGTGTCACCATTTGAAATATTTTGGCCATGATCTCCCTCAAGACATTTTGAGGGCAGGTTTCATTTACAGCCCTGCAGTACTTGTTCATATGAAGTGACCATTAGCTCAGGCTTTAAACCTGCTTTTGCAGGTAACGGCCAGAGAGCGGCAATCTTTCTACGTTCCCCTTGCTGGTACTAGGGAAACAGACCTACCGGCCAGTGGTGTTCTTCGGTTATAAATTAGAGTGCAATGTGCCCGGATAAACCCACAAATGTTGATGTCTCCTTGCTTTTCTTTGTTTTTAAATTTAATTTATATTTATTATTAGAGTAATATTCCATTGTGTACGTGGACCACTTCTTCTTGGTGCATTCCTCGTTTGATGGACATTTTCATTGCTTCCAAGTGCTGGCTATGGTAAATATTGCTGGCATACTGGTTTGCCAGCCTGTGACTTTTTGATTCTCATTTTCTCAGGTGATAGGCCAAGCAGTGGTTGTGATTGATGGACTGGTAGCTCAATGTTTCCCTTTTCAAAGCACCTACGTTGTGTTTTCGTTAGTGGCTCTTTACATGCCCCCCCTTACAGCCGAGGGTACGCATTTCTCCACACCGCCTTCACCGTTTATTTTTTGCAGCATTTTTCCTAATGGCCATTCTGACTGCTGTGTGCTGATAGGGTTTTGTAATATGGGTATGCATGTCATGAAAATTTTTAAAATTCATCATATTCCTACGCCTTTTTCTTTTCTCTTAAAAGAAAAAAACCGTGAGTACAATATAGCTCTTGAAATTGTCTTCTTCGAAGGTTGCCCTCTTCTGAATTTTTTGGTCGATTTTTGACCCCAGAAATTTTCTGGAGGCCAGGCGCAATTTACAGAACTGCAAGTTGGTGAAAATTTAGTGACCTTTTGCAGTGGGTTCAAAGCTGCTGTTGTGGGAAACGTCCACAAGGAGGTAGCATTTCTCCATTCCCCAGTCCTGGTTCTAGGGCAGCAGAGCCTTTCTGGAAGTCATTGTCCTAGGTTGTAAATTAGAATGGAATTTGCCAGGAGAAATCCCCATAAGTTTATGTCTCATTACTTCTTCTTGGTTTTTAAAATTTTTTTAATCTGGGTAAAGTTTAGAATACTGTTTGTCCTAGGTGTACACAATCTGGTTCATTTGGACATTATGTATGTCTATTAATGTACAGATCCTCTTCCCATGTAAAATATTACACTGTTCCGTCGACCTCCCTTGTTATATGTTCGGTCTTTTTGATACATGTATATAATATGTATTTGAATATGTATAGTAACACTAATCTTCATTTCTCAATTTCCCCCCTCCTTTCCTTTTAGATGAGCATAGTTTGTGTTCTACGCCTGTGAGTGTCTTTCTCTTTAGAAATATGTTCATCTGTGTCAGTTATTAGATAATGCCATAAGTGATAATATAAGATATAGGTCTTTTGCTTTCCGACCTACTTCATGTTTTGTGATTATCTCCAGGCTCATCTATGGTGCCTCAAAGAGCAGTGCTTCAATGTTTTCCATGGCTAATATTCCATTGTGTACATGGACCACTTCTTCTTGGTGCATTCCTCTGTTGATGGACATTTTCGTTGCTTCCAAGTGTTGCCTATGGTAAATATTGCTGGAGTGCAGGATTGCCAGCCTGCGATTTTTGATTTTCATTTTCTCAGGTGATAGACCCAGCAGTGGGTATGATTGATTGATTGGTATGGTAGCTCAACGTTTACCTTTTCAAGGCACCTCAATTGTGCTTTCATTAGTGGCTCTTACCACGTCCCCCTTAGAATCGAGGGTACGCATTTCTCCACAATCACGTCAGCGTTTATCGTTTGCCGCATTTTTGTTGATGGCCATTCTGACTGGTGTGAGCTGATAGGTTTTTGTAATTTGGGTTTACATGTCTGTAACAATTCCTACAATTCATCCTTTTTCCACGCCTTTTCCTTTTCTGTTAAAAGAAAAAAGAAAAAAGGTGTGAGTACAATATACCTCTTCAAATTTTCTTTTTGGAAGGTTGCACTCTAGAGTTTTTTGGTCGATTTTCGACCTCAGTATCTTTTGGAGGGCAGGTGTCATTTACAGACCTGCAATTGGTGAATATTTAGTGACCTTTTGCAGTGGGTTTAAAGCTGCTGTTGTGGGAAACGGCCACAAGGATGCAGCATTTCTCCATTCCCAAATCTGGGTACTAGGGCAGCAGAGCCGTTCTGGAAGTCGTTTGCCTAGGTTGTAAATTTGAATGGAATGTGCCAGGAGAACCCCCCATAAGTTTATGTCTCATTACTCCTAGTTGGTTGTTTTAATTTTTTCAATTGGGGTAATGGTTAGAATGTTGCTTGTCCAAGGTGTACATACTCTGGTTCATCTACATATTCTATATACCTATTTATGTAGAGATCCTCTTCCCGTGTAAATTATTACACAGTGTTCCGTAAACCTTCCTTGCTATATGGTCGGTCTTTTTGATATATGTATATAATATGTATTTGTATACATATGGTAACGCTAATCTTCATTTATCCATTCCCCCCACCTTTCCTTGTAGATAAGCATAGTTTTTTTTAATAAGTCTGTGATTGACTTTCTCTGTGGAAATATGTTCATTTGTGTCAGTTATTAGAGAACGCGTATAAGTGATATCATAGGATATAGGACTTTTGCTTTCCGACTTACCTCATGTTCTGTGATTATCTCCAAGATCATCTATGGTGTCTCAAAGAGCAGTGTTTCATTGTTTTCCATGGCTAGTATTCATTGTGTACATGGGCCGCTTCTTCTTTTTCCTTTCATCTGTTGATGGACATTTTGGTTGCTTCACTGTCTTGTCTATTGTGAATAAGGCTGCAGTGCAGCTTTTGCAGCCCGGGTCTTCTTCATTCTGGTCTTCTCAGGTGAGAGGCCCATTGGTGCGCCTGCTGGATTGAATGGTACCTCAATTTTTCCTTTTCAACGCAGCTCCTTTCTGTTCTCATTATTAGCGTTTAACCCTTTTACATCTCACCAGCAGCTAGAGGGTACACAGTTCTCTAAAACCTCTTCAGCATTGATTGTTTGTAGACTTTTTGGAAATGGTCAGTCGACGGGTGTGAGTTGAAAACTTTTTGTAGATTAGATTGCATGAGTCTAATACTTCCTGAGGTTGAGCTTTTATCCATTTTCCTTTCTTTAAAAAGAGAGTGAGTAAAACTTACCTCTTCATACGAGCTTCGTGAACATTTTGCCTGTTTTGAATTTTTTTTATCCATTCCCTACTTCAGCACAATTTGAGGGCAGGTGTCCTTTACAGCCCTGAGTCCTTGTGAATGGTAAGTGACCATTAGCTGTGGGTTAAAAGCTGCTGTTGCGGGAATCGGCCACAAGGCGGCAGCATTTCTCCTTTACCAAATCTGGTTACTAGGGCAACAGAGCCTTAGTGGAAGTGGTGTTCTAGGTTGTAAATTAGAATGGAATGTGCGAGGAAAAAGCCCTTTAAGTTTATGTCTCATTACTTCTTGTTGGTATTTTTAACTTAATTTTTATTTTTTATCACAGCAAACTTGATTACAATGTTTTGTTTGTTCTAGGTGTGCAAGATGTGGTTCTTTCACACATATACATATATCTATTTTTCTTCGGATCCTTTTCCCATGTCTGTTACGACACAATGTTGAGTAGTCTTCTCTTGGTATAGCGTAGGTCTTTGGTGATTATATATTTCACATGTGTTTGTATCTCTCTGTTAACCTCAATACGGTAATGTATCCAATCCTCACACCTTTCCATTTGGTGAACCATAAGTTTTTTAAATGAATCTATGATAGTGTTTCTCTGTGGAAATACCTTTGTTTGTATCATTTTTTCGGTAACACCTATATGTGATAGGATAGGATATGTGTCTTTCGCTTTCTCACTTACTCCAAGCTGCGTGATTACTTCTAGACTCATCTATGGTGCTGCAAATGGCATTGTTTCATTTTTTCACTAGCTCATATTCCATCTGTACATGGAGCAGTTCTTCTTTGTCCACCCATCTGTCGTTGGACTTTTTGGTTACTTCCATATCTTGGCTATTGTTATACTATGCAATGCAGATTTGCGTACCTGTGTCCTTCCAATTCTGTCTTCTTAGGTTATAGGTCCAGGAATAGGTCTGCTGGATCATATGGTAGCTCAATGTTTACCTTTTAAAGGCACCTCTATTCCGTTCTCTTTAGTGGCTCTTTCCAGGTTACGTCCCACTTAAAGCGGAGGGTATGCATTTCTTCCCAGCACCTTCAGCATTTATTCTTTGTAGTTTTTGCTGATGGTTATTCTGAGTGGTGTGAGCTGATACCTCTTTGTGGTTGAATTTGCATGTGTCTCATAATGCGTTGAAATTGAGCTGTAAGACATGTCCTTTTTATTTTTCCAGCTGTGATGAGAGCTTATTTCTTCAAAGTGTTTTCTTAAAGTATGTGTCACCATTTGAAATATTTTGGCCATGATCTCCCTCAAGACATTTTGAGGGCAGGTTTCATTTACAGCCCTGCAGTACTTGTTCATATGAAGTGACCATTAGCTCAGGCTTTAAACCTGCTTTTGCAGGTAACGGCCAGAGAGCGGCAATCTTTCTACGTTCCCCTTGCTGGTACTAGGGAAACAGACCTACCGGCCAGTGGTGTTCTTCGGTTATAAATTAGAGTGCAATGTGCCCGGATAAACCCACAAATGTTGATGTCTCCTTGCTTTTCTTTGTTTTTAAATTTAATTTATATTTATTATTAGAGTAATATTCCATTGTGTACGTGGACCACTTCTTCTTGGTGCATTCCTCGGTTGATGGACATTTTCATTGCTTCCAAGTGCTGGCTATGGTAAATATTGCTGGCATACTGGTTTGCCAGCCTGTGACTTTTTGATTCTCATTTTCTCAGGTGATAGGCCAAGCAGTGGTTGTGATTGATGGACTGGTAGCTCAATGTTTCCCTTTTCAAAGCACCTACGTTGTGTTTTCGTTAGTGGCTCTTTACATGCCCCCCCTTACAGCCGAGGGTACGCATTTCTCCACACTCCCTTCACCGTTTATTTTTTGCAGCATTTTTCCTAATGGCCATTCTGACTGCTGTGTGCTGATAGGGTTTTGTAATATGGGTATGCATGTCATGAAAATTTTTAAAATTCATCATATTCCTACGCCTTTTTCTTTTCTCTTAAAAGAAAAAAACCGTGAGTACAATATAGCTCTTGAAATTGTCTTCTTCGAAGGTTGCCCTCTTCTGAATTTTTTGGTCGATTTTTGACCCCAGAAATTTTCTGGAGGCCAGGCGCAATTTACAGAACTGCAAGTTGGTGAAAATTTAGTGACCTTTTGCAGTGGGTTCAAAGCTGCTGTTGTGGGAAACGTCCACAAGGAGGTAGCATTTCTCCATTCCCCAGTCCTGGTTCTAGGGCAGCAGAGCCTTTCTGGAAGTCATTGTCCTAGGTTGTAAATTAGAATGGAATTTGCCAGGAGAAATCCCCATAAGTTTATGTCTCATTACTTCTTCTTGGTTTTTAAAATTTTTTTAATCTGGGTAAAGTTTAGAATACTGTTTGTCCTAGGTGTACACAATCTGGTTCATTTGGACATTATGTATGTCTATTAATGTACAGATCCTCTTCCCATGTAAAATATTACACTGTTCCGTCGACCTCCCTTGTTATATGTTCGGTCTTTTTGATACATGTATATAATATGTATTTGAATATGTATAGTAACACTAATCTTCATTTCTCAATTTCCCCCCTCCTTTCCTTTTAGATGAGCATAGTTTGTGTTCTACGCCTGTGAGTGTCTTTCTCTTTAGAAATATGTTCATCTGTGTCAGTTATTAGATAATGCCATAAGTGATAATATAAGATATAGGTCTTTTGCTTTCCGACCTACTTCATGTTTTGTGATTATCTCCAGGCTCATCTATGGTGCCTCAAAGAGCAGTGCTTCAATGTTTTCCATGGCTAATATTCCATTGTGTACATGGACCACTTCTTCTTGGTGCATTCCTCTGTTGATGGACATTTTCGTTGCTTCCAAGTGTTGCCTATGGTAAATATTGCTGGAGTGCAGGATTGCCAGCCTGCGATTTTTGATTTTCATTTTCTCAGGTGATAGACCCAGCAGTGGGTATGATTGATTGATTGGTATGGTAGCTCAACGTTTACCTTTTCAAGGCACCTCAATTGTGCTTTCATTAGTGGCTCTTACCACGTCCCCCTTAGAATCGAGGGTACGCATTTCTCCACAATCACGTCAGCGTTTATCGTTTGCCGCATTTTTGTTGATGGCCATTCTGACTGGTGTGAGCTGATAGGTTTTTGTAATTTGGGTTTACATGTCTGTAAAAATTCCTACAATTCATCCTTTTTCCACGCCTTTTCCTTTTCTGTTAAAAGAAAAAAGAAAAAAGGTGTGAGTACAATATACCTCTTCAAATTTTCTTTTTGGAAGGTTGCACTCTAGAGTTTTTTGGTCGATTTTCGACCTCAGTATCTTTTGGAAGGCAGGTGTCATTTACAGACCTGCAATTGGTGAATATTTAGTGACCTTTTGCAGTGGGTTTAAAGCTGCTGTTGTGGGAAACGGCCACAAGGATGCAGCATTTCTCCATTCCCAAATCTGGGTACTAGGGCAGCAGAGCCGTTCTGGAAGTCGTTTGCCTAGGTTGTAAATTTGAATGGAATGTGCCAGGAGAACCCCCCATAAGTTTATGTCTCATTACTCCTAGTTGGTTGTTTTAATTTTTTCAATTGGGGTAATGGTTAGAATGTTGCTTGTCCAAGGTGTACATACTCTGGTTCATCTACATATTCTATATACCTATTTATGTAGAGATCCTCTTCCCGTGTAAATTATTACACAGTGTTCCGTAAACCTTCCTTGCTATATGGTCGGTCTTTTTGATATATGTATATAATATGTATTTGTATACATATGGTAACGCTAATCTTCATTTATCCATTCCCCCCACCTTTCCTTGTAGATAAGCATAGGTTTTTTTTAATAAGTCTGTGATTGACTTTCTCTGTGGAAATATGTTCATTTGTGTCAGTTATTAGAGAACGCGTATAAGTGATATCATAGGATATAGGACTTTTGCTTTCCGACTTACCTCATGTTCTGTGATTATCTCCAAGATCATCTATGGTGTCTCAAAGAGCAGTGTTTCATTGTTTTCCATGGCTAGTATTCATTGTGTACATGGGCCGCTTCTTCTTTTTCCTTTCATCTGTTGATGGACATTTTGGTTGCTTCACTGTCTTGTCTATTGTGAATAAGGCTGCAGTGCAGCTTTTGCAGCCCGGGTCTTCTTCATTCTGGTCTTCTCAGGTGAGAGGCCCATTGGTGCGCCTGCTGGATTGAATGGTACCTCAATTTTTCCTTTTCAACGCAGCTCCTTTCTGTTCTCATTATTAGCGTTTAACCCTTTTACATCTCACCAGCAGCTAGAGGGTACACAGTTCTCTAAAACCTCTTCAGCATTGATTGTTTGTAGACTTTTTGCCAACGGTCAGTCGACGGGTGTGAGTTGAAAACTTTTTGTAGATTAGATTGCATGAGTCTAATACTTCCTGAGGTTGAGCTTTTATCCATTTTCCTTTCTTTAAAAAGAGAGTGAGTAAAACTTACCTCTTCATACGAGCTTCGTGAACATTTTGCCTGTTTTGAATTTTTTTTATCCATTCCCTACTTCAGCACAATTTGAGGGCAGGTGTCCTTTACAGCCCTGAGTCCTTGTGAATGGTAAGTGACCATTAGCTGTGGGTTAAAAGCTGCTGTTGCGGGAATCGGCCACAAGGCGGCAGCATTTCTCCTTTACCAAATCTGGTTACTAGGGCAACAGAGCCTTAGTGGAAGTGGTGTTCTAGGTTGTAAATTAGAATGGAATGTGCGAGGAAAAAGCCCTTTAAGTTTATGTCTCATTACTTCTTGTTGGTATTTTTAACTTAATTTTTATTTTTTATCACAGCAAACTTGATTACAATGTTTTGTTTGTTCTAGGTGTGCAAGATGTGGTTCTTTCACACATATACATATATCTATTTTTCTTCGGATCCTTTTCCCATGTCTGTTACGACACAATGTTGAGTAGTCTTCTCTTGGTATAGCGTAGGTCTTTGGTGATTATATATTTCACATGTGTTTGTATCTCTCTGTTAACCTCAATACGGTAATGTATCCAATCCTCACACCTTTCCATTTGGTGAACCATAAGTTTTTTAAATGAATCTATGATAGTGTTTCTCTGTGGAAATACCTTTGTTTGTATCATTTTTTAGGTAACACCTATATGTGATAGGATAGGATATGTGTCTTTCGCTTTCTCACTTACTCCAAGCTGCGTGACTACTTCTAGACTCATCTATGGTGCTGCAAATGGCATTGTTTCATTTTTTCACTAGCTCATATTCCATCTGTACATGGAGCAGTTCTTCTTTGTCCACCCATCTGTCGTTGGACTTTTTGGTTACTTCCATATCTTGGCTATTGTTATACTATGCAATGCAGATTTGCGTACCTGTGTCCTTCCAATTCTGTCTTCTTAGGTTATAGGTCCAGGAATAGGTCTGCTGGATCATATGGTAGCTCAATGTTTACCTTTTAAAGGCACCTCTATTCCGTTCTCTTTAGTGGCTCTTTCCAGGTTACGTCCCACTTAAAGCGGAGGGTATGCATTTCTTCCCAGCACCTTCAGCATTTATTCTTTGTAGTTTTTGCTGATGGTTATTCTGAGTGGTGTGAGCTGATACCTCTTTGTGGTTGAATTTGCATGTGTCTCATAATGCGTTGAAATTGAGCTGTAAGACATGTCCTTTTTATTTTTCCAGCTGTGATGAGAGCTTATTTCTTCAAAGTGTTTTCTTAAAGTATGTGTCACCATTTGAAATATTTTGGCCATGATCTCCCTCAAGACATTTTGAGGGCAGGTTTCATTTACAGCCCTGCAGTACTTGTTCATATGAAGTGACCATTAGCTCAGGCTTTAAACCTGCTTTTGCAGGTAACGGCCAGAGAGCGGCAATCTTTCTACGTTCCCCTTGCTGGTACTAGGGAAACAGACCTACCGGCCAGTGGTGTTCTTCGGTTATAAATTAGAGTGCAATGTGCCCGGATAAACCCACAAATGTTGATGTCTCCTTGCTTTTCTTTGTTTTTAAATTTAATTTATATTTATTATTAGAGTAATATTCCATTGTGTACGTGGACCACTTCTTCTTGGTGCATTCCTCGGTTGATGGACATTTTCATTGCTTCCAAGTGCTGGCTATGGTAAATATTGCTGGCATACTGGTTTGCCAGCCTGTGACTTTTTGATTCTCATTTTCTCAGGTGATAGGCCAAGCAGTGGTTGTGATTGATGGACTGGTAGCTCAATGTTTCCCTTTTCAAAGCACCTACGTTGTGTTTTCGTTAGTGGCTCTTTACATGCCCCCCCTTACAGCCGAGGGTACGCATTTCTCCACACTCCCTTCACCGTTTATTTTTTGCAGCATTTTTCCTAATGGCCATTCTGACTGCTGTGTGCTGATAGGGTTTTGTAATATGGGTATGCATGTCATGAAAATTTTTAAAATTCATCATATTCCTACGCCTTTTTCTTTTCTCTTAAAAGAAAAAAACCGTGAGTACAATATAGCTCTTGAAATTGTCTTCTTCGAAGGTTGCCCTCTTCTGAATTTTTTGGTCGATTTTTGACCCCAGAAATTTTCTGGAGGCCAGGCGCAATTTACAGAACTGCAAGTTGGTGAAAATTTAGTGACCTTTTGCAGTGGGTTCAAAGCTGCTGTTGTGGGAAACGTCCACAAGGAGGTAGCATTTCTCCATTCCCCAGTCCTGGTTCTAGGGCAGCAGAGCCTTTCTGGAAGTCATTGTCCTAGGTTGTAAATTAGAATGGAATTTGCCAGGAGAAATCCCCATAAGTTTATGTCTCATTACTTCTTCTTGGTTTTTAAAATTTTTTTAATCTGGGTAAAGTTTAGAATACTGTTTGTCCTAGGTGTACACAATCTGGTTCATTTGGACATTATGTATGTCTATTAATGTACAGATCCTCTTCCCATGTAAAATATTACACTGTTCCGTCGACCTCCCTTGTTATATGTTCGGTCTTTTTGATACATGTATATAATATGTATTTGAATATGTATAGTAACACTAATCTTCATTTCTCAATTTCCCCCCTCCTTTCCTTTTAGATGAGCATAGTTTGTGTTCTACGCCTGTGAGTGTCTTTCTCTTTAGAAATATGTTCATCTGTGTCAGTTATTAGATAATGCCATAAGTGATAATATAAGATATAGGTCTTTTGCTTTCCGACCTACTTCATGTTTTGTGATTATCTCCAGGCTCATCTATGGTGCCTCAAAGAGCAGTGCTTCAATGTTTTCCATGGCTAATATTCCATTGTGTACATGGACCACTTCTTCTTGGTGCATTCCTCTGTTGATGGACATTTTCGTTGCTTCCAAGTGTTGCCTATGGTAAATATTGCTGGAGTGCAGGATTGCCAGCCTGCGATTTTTGATTTTCATTTTCTCAGGTGATAGACCCAGCAGTGGGTATGATTGATTGATTGGTATGGTAGCTCAACGTTTACCTTTTCAAGGCACCTCAATTGTGCTTTCATTAGTGGCTCTTACCACGTCCCCCTTAGAATCGAGGGTACGCATTTCTCCACAATCACGTCAGCGTTTATCGTTTGCCGCATTTTTGTTGATGGCCATTCTGACTGGTGTGAGCTGATAGGTTTTTGTAATTTGGGTTTACATGTCTGTAAAAATTCCTACAATTCATCCTTTTTCCACGCCTTTTCCTTTTCTGTTAAAAGAAAAAAGAAAAAAGGTGTGAGTACAATATACCTCTTCAAATTTTCTTTTTGGAAGGTTGCACTCTAGAGTTTTTTGGTCGATTTTCGACCTCAGTATCTTTTGGAGGGCAGGTGTCATTTACAGACCTGCAATTGGTGAATATTTAGTGACCTTTTGCAGTGGGTTTAAAGCTGCTGTTGTGGGAAACGGCCACAAGGATGCAGCATTTCTCCATTCCCAAATCTGGGTACTAGGGCAGCAGAGCCGTTCTGGAAGTCGTTTGCCTAGGTTGTAAATTTGAATGGAATGTGCCAGGAGAACCCCCCATAAGTTTATGTCTCATTACTCCTAGTTGGTTGTTTTAATTTTTTCAATTGGGGTAATGGTTAGAATGTTGCTTGTCCAAGGTGTACATACTCTGGTTCATCTACATATTCTATATACCTATTTATGTAGAGATCCTCTTCCCGTGTAAATTATTACACAGTGTTCCGTAAACCTTCCTTGCTATATGGTCGGTCTTTTTGATATATGTATATAATATGTATTTGTATACATATGGTAACGCTAATCTTCATTTATCCATTCCCCCCACCTTTCCTTGTAGATAAGCATAGTTTTTTTTAATAAGTCTGTGATTGACTTTCTCTGTGGAAATATGTTCATTTGTGTCAGTTATTAGAGAACGCGTATAAGTGATATCATAGGATATAGGACTTTTGCTTTCCGACTTACCTCATGTTCTGTGATTATCTCCAAGATCATCTATGGTGTCTCAAAGAGCAGTGTTTCATTGTTTTCCATGGCTAGTATTCATTGTGTACATGGGCCGCTTCTTCTTTTTCCTTTCATCTGTTGATGGACATTTTGGTTGCTTCACTGTCTTGTCTATTGTGAATAAGGCTGCAGTGCAGCTTTTGCAGCCCGGGTCTTCTTCATTCTGGTCTTCTCAGGTGAGAGGCCCATTGGTGCGCCTGCTGGATTGAATGGTACCTCAATTTTTCCTTTTCAACGCAGCTCCTTTCTGTTCTCATTATTAGCGTTTAACCCTTTTACATCTCACCAGCAGCTAGAGGGTACACAGTTCTCTAAAACCTCTTCAGCATTGATTGTTTGTAGACTTTTTGCCAACGGTCAGTCGACGGGTGTGAGTTGAAAACTTTTTGTAGATTAGATTGCATGAGTCTAATACTTCCTGAGGTTGAGCTTTTATCCATTTTCCTTTCTTTAAAAAGAGAGTGAGTAAAACTTACCTCTTCATACGAGCTTCGTGAACATTTTGCCTGTTTTGAATTTTTTTTATCCATTCCCTACTTCAGCACAATTTGAGGGCAGGTGTCCTTTACAGCCCTGAGTCCTTGTGAATGGTAAGTGACCATTAGCTGTGGGTTAAAAGCTGCTGTTGCGGGAATCGGCCACAAGGCGGCAGCATTTCTCCTTTACCAAATCTGGTTACTAGGGCAACAGAGCCTTAGTGGAAGTGGTGTTCTAGGTTGTAAATTAGAATGG
This sequence comes from Balaenoptera borealis, assembly GCF_965194805.1. Lineage (NCBI taxonomy): Eukaryota > Metazoa > Chordata > Mammalia > Artiodactyla > Balaenopteridae > Balaenoptera > Balaenoptera borealis. The sequence continues at coordinate 201,822 of NW_028123425.1, forward strand.
AATGTGCGAGGAAAAAGCCCTTTAAGTTTATGTCTCATTACTTCTTGTTGGTATTTTTAACTTAATTTTTATTTTTTATCACAGCAAACTTGATTACAATGTTTTGTTTGTTCTAGGTGTGCAAGATGTGGTTCTTTCACACATATACATATATCTATTTTTCTTCGGATCCTTTTCCCATGTAGGATACGACACAATGTTGAGTAGTCTTCTCTTGGTATAGCGTAGGTCTTTGGTGATTATATATTTCACATATGTTTGTATCACTCTGTTAACCTCAATACGGTAATGTATCCAATCCTCACACCTTTCCATTTGGTGAACCATAAGTTTTTTTTAATGAATCTATGATAGTGTTTCTCTGTGGAAATACCTTTGTTTGTATCATTTTTTAGGTAACACCTATATGTGATATGATAGGATATGTGTCTTTCGCTTTCTCACTTACACCAAGTTGCGTGATTACTTCTAGACTCATCTATGGTGCTGCAAATGGCATTGTTTCATTTTTTCACTAGCTCATATTCCATCTGTACATGGAGCAGTTCTTCTTTGTCCACCCATCTGTCGTTGGACTTTTTGGTTACTTCCATATCTTGGCTATTGTTATACTATGCAATGCAGATTTGCGTACCTGTGTCCTTCCAATTCTGTCTTCTTAGGTTATAGGTCCAGGAATAGGTCTGCTGGATCATATGGTAGCTCAATGTTTACCTTTTAAAGGCACCTCTATTCCGTTCTCTTTAGTGGCTCTTTCCAGGTTACGTCCCACTTAAAGCGGAGGGTATGCATTTCTTCCCAGCACCTTCAGCATTTATTCTTTGTAGTTTTTGCTGATGGTTATTCTGAGTGGTGTGAGCTGATACCTCTTTGTGGTTGAATTTGCATGTGTCTCATAATGCGTTGAAATTGAGCTGTAAGACATGTCCTTTTTATTTTTCCAGCTGTGATGAGAGCTTATTTCTTCAAAGTGTTTTCTTAAAGTATGTGTCACCATTTGAAATATTTTGGCCATGATCTCCCTCAAGACATTTTGAGGGCAGGTTTCATTTACAGCCCTGCAGTACTTGTTCATATGAAGTGACCATTAGCTCAGGCTTTAAACCTGCTTTTGCAGGTAACGGCCAGAGAGCGGCAATCTTTCTACGTTCCCCTTGCTGGTACTAGGGAAACAGACCTACCGGCCAGTGGTGTTCTTCGGTTATAAATTAGAGTGCAATGTGCCCGGATAAACCCACAAATGTTGATGTCTCCTTGCTTTTCTTTGTTTTTAAATTTAATTTATATTTATTATTAGAGTAATATTCCATTGTGTACGTGGACCACTTCTTCTTGGTGCATTCCTCGGTTGATGGACATTTTCATTGCTTCCAAGTGCTGGCTATGGTAAATATTGCTGGCATACTGGTTTGCCAGCCTGTGACATTTTGATTCTCATTTTCTCAGGTGATAGGCCAAGCAGTGGTTGTGATTGATGGACTGGTAGCTCAATGTTTCCCTTTTCAAAGCACCTACGTTGTGTTTTCGTTAGTGGCTCTTTACATGCCCCCCCTTACAGCCGAGGGTACGCATTTCTCCACACTCCCTTCACCGTTTATTTTTTGCAGCATTTTTCCTAATGGCCATTCTGACTGCTGTGTGCTGATAGGGTTTTGTAATATGGGTATGCATGTCATGAAAATTTTTAAAATTCATCATATTCCTACGCCTTTTTCTTTTCTCTTAAAAGAAAAAAACCGTGAGTACAATATAGCTCTTGAAATTGTCTTCTTCGAAGGTTGCCCTCTTCTGAATTTTTTGGTCGATTTTTGACCCCAGAAATTTTCTGGAGGCCAGGCGCAATTTACAGAACTGCAAGTTGGTGAAAATTTAGTGACCTTTTGCAGTGGGTTCAAAGCTGCTGTTGTGGGAAACGTCCACAAGGAGGTAGCATTTCTCCATTCCCCAGTCCTGGTTCTAGGGCAGCAGAGCCTTTCTGGAAGTCATTGTCCTAGGTTGTAAATTAGAATGGAATTTGCCAGGAGAAATCCCCATAAGTTTATGTCTCATTACTTCTTCTTGGTTTTTAAAATTTTTTTAATCTGGGTAAAGTTTAGAATACTGTTTGTCCTAGGTGTACACAATCTGGTTCATTTGGACATTATGTATGTCTATTAATGTACAGATCCTCTTCCCATGTAAAATATTACACTGTTCCGTCGACCTCCCTTGTTATATGTTCGGTCTTTTTGATACATGTATATAATATGTATTTGAATATGTATAGTAACACTAATCTTCATTTCTCAATTTCCCCCCTCCTTTCCTTTTAGATGAGCATAGTTTGTGTTCTACGCCTGTGAGTGTCTTTCTCTTTAGAAATATGTTCATCTGTGTCAGTTATTAGATAATGCCATAAGTGATAATATAAGATATAGGTCTTTTGCTTTCCGACCTACTTCATGTTTTGTGATTATCTCCAGGCTCATCTATGGTGCCTCAAAGAGCAGTGCTTCAATGTTTTCCATGGCTAATATTCCATTGTGTACATGGACCACTTCTTCTTGGTGCATTCCTCTGTTGATGGACATTTTCGTTGCTTCCAAGTGTTGCCTATGGTAAATATTGCTGGAGTGCAGGATTGCCAGCCTGCGATTTTTGATTTTCATTTTCTCAGGTGATAGACCCAGCAGTGGGTATGATTGATTGATTGGTATGGTAGCTCAACGTTTACCTTTTCAAGGCACCTCAATTGTGCTTTCATCAGTGGCTCTTACCACGTCCCCCTTAGAATCGAGGGTACGCATTTCTCCACAATCACGTCAGCGTTTATCGTTTGCCGCATTTTTGTTGATGGCCATTCTGACTGGTGTGAGCTGATAGGTTTTTGTAATTTGGGTTTACATGTCTGTAAAAATTCCTACAATTCATCCTTTTTCCACGCCTTTTCCTTTTCTGTTAAAAGAAAAAAGAAAAAAAGGTGTGAGTACAATATACCTCTTCAAATTTTCTTTTTGGAAGGTTGCACTCTAGAGTTTTTTGGTCGATTTTCGACCTCAGTATCTTTTGGAGGGCAGGTGTCATTTACAGACCTGCAATTGGTGAATATTTAGTGACCTTTTGCAGTGGGTTTAAAGCTGCTGTTGTGGGAAACGGCCACAAGGATGCAGCATTTCTCCATTCCCAAATCTGGGTACTAGGGCAGCAGAGCCGTTCTGGAAGTCGTTTGCCTAGGTTGTAAATTTGAATGGAATGTGCCAGGAGAACCCCCCATAAGTTTATGTCTCATTACTCCTAGTTGGTTGTTTTAATTTTTTCAATTGGGGTAATGGTTAGAATGTTGCTTGTCCAAGGTGTACATACTCTGGTTCATCTACATATTCTATATACCTATTTATGTAGAGATCCTCTTCCCGTGTAAATTATTACACAGTGTTCCGTAAACCTTCCTTGCTATATGGTCGGTCTTTTTGATATATGTATATAATATGTATTTGTATACATATGGTAACGCTAATCTTCATTTATCCATTCCCCCCACCTTTCCTTGTAGATAAGCATAGTTTTTTTTAATAAGTCTGTGATTGACTTTCTCTGTGGAAATATGTTCATTTGTGTCAGTTATTAGAGAACGCGTATAAGTGATATCATAGGATATAGGACTTTTGCTTTCCGACTTACCTCATGTTCTGTGATTATCTCCAAGATCATCTATGGTGTCTCAAAGAGCAGTGTTTCATTGTTTTCCATGGCTAGTATTCATTGTGTACATGGGCCGCTTCTTCTTTTTCCTTTCATCTGTTGATGGACATTTTGGTTGCTTCACTGTCTTGTCTATTGTGAATAAGGCTGCAGTGCAGCTTTTGCAGCCCGGGTCTTCTTCATTCTGGTCTTCTCAGGTGAGAGGCCCATTGGTGCGCCTGCTGGATTGAATGGTACCTCAATTTTTCCTTTTCAACGCAGCTCCTTTCTGTTCTCATTATTAGCGTTTAACCCTTTTACATCTCACCAGCAGCTAGAGGGTACACAGTTCTCTAAAACCTCTTCAGCATTGATTGTTTGTAGACTTTTTGCCAACGGTCAGTCGACGGGTGTGAGTTGAAAACTTTTTGTAGATTAGATTGCATGAGTCTAATACTTCCTGAGGTTGAGCTTTTATCCATTTTCCTTTCTTTAAAAAGAGAGTGAGTAAAACTTACCTCTTCATACGAGCTTCGTGAACATTTTGCCTGTTTTGAATTTTTTTTATCCATTCCCTACTTCAGCACAATTTGAGGGCAGGTGTCCTTTACAGCCCTGAGTCCTTGTGAATGGTAAGTGACCATTAGCTGTGGGTTAAAAGCTGCTGTTGCGGGAATCGGCCACAAGGCGGCAGCATTTCTCCTTTACCAAATCTGGTTACTAGGGCAACAGAGCCTTAGTGGAAGTGGTGTTCTAGGTTGTAAATTAGAATGGAATGTGCGAGGAAAAAGCCCTTTAAGTTTATGTCTCATTACTTCTTGTTGGTATTTTTAACTTAATTTTTATTTTTTATCACAGCAAACTTGATTACAATGTTTTGTTTGTTCTAGGTGTGCAAGATGTGGTTCTTTCACACATATACATATATCTATTTTTCTTCGGATCCTTTTCCCATGTAGGATACGACACAATGTTGAGTAGTCTTCTCTTGGTATAGCGTAGGTCTTTGGTGATTATATATTTCACATATGTTTGTATCACTCTGTTAACCTCAATACGGTAATGTATCCAATCCTCACACCTTTCCATTTGGTGAACCATAAGTTTTTTTAATGAATCTATGATAGTGTTTCTCTGTGGAAATACCTTTGTTTGTATCATTTTTTAGGTAACACCTATATGTGATATGATAGGATATGTGTCTTTCGCTTTCTCACTTACACCAAGTTGCGTGATTACTTCTAGACTCATCTATGGTGCTGCAAATGGCATTGTTTCATTTTTTCACTAGCTCATATTCCATCTGTACATGGAGCAGTTCTTCTTTGTCCACCCATCTGTCGTTGGACTTTTTGGTTACTTCCATATCTTGGCTATTGTTATACTATGCAATGCAGATTTGCATACCTGTGTCCTTCCAATTCTGTCTTCTTAGGTTATAGGTCCAGGAATAGGTCTGCTGGATCATATGGTAGCTCAATGTTTACCTTTTAAAGGCACCTCTATTCCGTTCTCTTTAGTGGCTCTTTCCAGGTTACGTCCCACTTAAAGCGGAGGGTATGCATTTCTTCCCAGCACCTTCAGCATTTATTCTTTGTAGTTTTTGCTGATGGTTATTCTGAGTGGTGTGAGCTGATACCTCTTTGTGGTTGAATTTGCATGTGTCTCATAATGCGTTGAAATTGAGCTGTAAGACATGTCCTTTTTATTTTTCCAGCTGTGATGAGAGCTTATTTCTTCAAAGTGTTTTCTTAAAGTATGTGTCACCATTTGAAATATTTTGGCCATGATCTCCCTCAAGACATTTTGAGGGCAGGTTTCATTTACAGCCCTGCAGTACTTGTTCATATGAAGTGACCATTAGCTCAGGCTTTAAACCTGCTTTTGCAGGTAACGGCCAGAGAGCGGCAATCTTTCTACGTTCCCCTTGCTGGTACTAGGGAAACAGACCTACCGGCCAGTGGTGTTCTTCGGTTATAAATTAGAGTGCAATGTGCCCGGATAAACCCACAAATGTTGATGTCTCCTTGCTTTTCTTTGTTTTTAAATTTAATTTATATTTATTATTAGAGTAATATTCCATTGTGTACGTGGACCACTTCTTCTTGGTGCATTCCTCGGTTGATGGACATTTTCATTGCTTCCAAGTGCTGGCTATGGTAAATATTGCTGGCATACTGGTTTGCCAGCCTGTGACATTTTGATTCTCATTTTCTCAGGTGATAGGCCAAGCAGTGGTTGTGATTGATGGACTGGTAGCTCAATGTTTCCCTTTTCAAAGCACCTACGTTGTGTTTTCGTTAGTGGCTCTTTACATGCCCCCCCTTACAGCCGAGGGTACGCATTTCTCCACACTCCCTTCACCGTTTATTTTTTGCAGCATTTTTCCTAATGGCCATTCTGACTGCTGTGAGCTGATAGGGTTTTGTAATATGGGTATGCATGTCATGAAAATTTTTAAAATTCATCATATTCCTACGCCTTTTTCTTTTCTCTTAAAAGAAAAAAACCGTGAGTACAATATAGCTCTTGAAATTGTCTTCTTCGAAGGTTGCCCTCTTCTGAATTTTTTGGTCGATTTTTGACCCCAGAAATTTTCTGGAGGCCAGGCGCAATTTACAGAACTGCAAGTTGGTGAAAATTTAGTGACCTTTTGCAGTGGGTTCAAAGCTGCTGTTGTGGGAAACGTCCACAAGGAGGTAGCATTTCTCCATTCCCCAGTCCTGGTTCTAGGGCAGCAGAGCCTTTCTGGAAGTCATTGTCCTAGGTTGTAAATTAGAATGCAATTTGCCAGGAGAAATCCCCATAAGTTTATGTCTCATTACTTCTTCTTGGTTTTTAAAATTTTTTTAATCTGGGTAAAGTTTAGAATACTGTTTGTCCTAGGTGTACACAATCTGGTTCATTTGGACAATATGTATGTCTATTAATGTACAGATCCTCTTCCCATGTAAAATATTACACTGTTCCGTCGACCTCCCTTGTTATATGTTTGGTCTTTTTGATACATGTATATAATATGTATTTGAATATGTATAGTAACACTAATCTTCATTTCTCAATTTCCCCCCTCCTTTCCTTTTAGATGAGCATAGTTTGTGTTCTACGCCTGTGAGTGTCTTTCTCTTTAGAAATATGTTCATCTGTGTCAGTTATTAGATAATGCCATAAGTGATAATATAAGATATAGGTCTTTTGCTTTCCGACCTACTTCATGTTTTGTGATTATCTCCAGGCTCATCTATGGTGCCTCAAAGAGCAGTGCTTCAATGTTTTCCATGGCTAATATTCCATTGTGTACATGGACCACTTCTTCTTGGTGCATTCCTCTGTTGATGGACATTTTCGTTGCTTCCAAGTGTTGCCTATGGTAAATATTGCTGGAGTGCAGGATTGCCAGCCTGCGATTTTTGATTTTCATTTTCTCAGGTGATAGACCCAGCAGTGGGTATGATTGATTGATTGGTATGGTAGCTCAACGTTTACCTTTTCAAGGCACCTCAATTGTGTTTTCATCAGTGGCTCTTACCACGTCCCCCTTAGAATCGAGGGTACGCATTTCTCCACAATCACGTCAGCGTTTATCGTTTGCCGCATTTTTGTTGATGGCCATTCTGACTGGTGTGAGCTGATAGGTTTTTGTAATTTGGGTTTACATGTCTGTAAAAATTCCTACAATTCATCCTTTTTCCACGCCTTTTCCTTTTCTGTTAAAAGAAAAAAGAAAAAAGGTGTGAGTACAATATACCTCTTCAAATTTTCTTTTTGGAAGGTTGCACTCTAGAGTTTTTTGGTCGATTTTCGACCTCAGTATCTTTTGGAGGGCAGGTGTCATTTACAGACCTGCAATTGGTGAATATTTAGTGACCTTTTGCAGTGGGTTTAAAGCTGCTGTTGTGGGAAACGGCCACAAGGATGCAGCATTTCTCCATTCCCAAATCTGGGTACTAGGGCAGCAGAGCCGTTCTGGAAGTCGTTTGCCTAGGTTGTAAATTTGAATGGAATGTGCCAGGAGAACCCCCCATAAGTTTATGTCTCATTACTCCTAGTTGGTTGTTTTAATTTTTTCAATTGGGGTAATGGTTAGAATGTTGCTTGTCCAAGGTGTACATACTCTGGTTCATCTACATATTCTATATACCTATTTATGTAGAGATCCTCTTCCCGTGTAAATTATTACACAGTGTTCCGTAAACCTTCCTTGCTATATGGTCGGTCTTTTTGATATATGTATATAATATGTATTTGTATACATATGGTAACGCTAATCTTCATTTATCCATTCCCCCCACCTTTCCTTGTAGATAAGCATAGTTTTTTTTAATAAGTCTGTGATTGACTTTCTCTGTGGAAATATGTTCATTTGTGTCAGTTATTAGAGAACGCGTATAAGTGATATCATAGGATATAGGACTTTTGCTTTCCGACTTACCTCATGTTCTGTGATTATCTCCAAGATCATCTATGGTGTCTCAAAGAGCAGTGTTTCATTGTTTTCCATGGCTAGTATTCATTGTGTACATGGGCCGCTTCTTCTTTTTCCTTTCATCTGTTGATGGACATTTTGGTTGCTTCACTGTCTTGCCTATTGTGAATAAGGCTGCAGTGCAGCTTTTGCAGCCCGGGTCTTCTTCATTCTGGTCTTCTCAGGTGAGAGGCCCATTGGTGCGCCTGCTGGATTGAATGGTACCTCAATTTTTCCTTTTCAACGCAGCTCCTTTCTGTTCTCATTATTAGCGTTTAACCCTTTTACATCTCACCAGCAGCTAGAGGGTACACAGTTCTCTAAAACCTCTTCAGCATTGATTGTTTGTAGACTTTTTGCCAACGGTCAGTCGACGGGTGTGAGTTGAAAACTTTTTGTAGATTAGATTGCATGAGTCTAATACTTCCTGAGGTTGAGCTTTTATCCATTTTCCTTTCTTTAAAAAGAGAGTGAGTAAAACTTACCTCTTCATACGAGCTTCGTGAACATTTTGCCTGTTTTGAATTTTTTTTATCCATTCCCTACTTCAGCACAATTTGAGGGCAGGTGTCCTTTACAGCCCTGAGTCCTTGTGAATGGTAAGTGACCATTAGCTGTGGGTTAAAAGCTGCTGTTGCGGGAATCGGCCACAAGGCGGCAGCATTTCTCCTTTACCAAATCTGGTTACTAGGGCAACAGAGCCTTAGTGGAAGTGGTGTTCTAGGTTGTAAATTAGAATGGAATGTGCGAGGAAAAAGCCCTTTAAGTTTATGTCTCATTACTTCTTGTTGGTATTTTTAACTTAATTTTTATTTTTTATCACAGCAAACTTGATTACAATGTTTTGTTTGTTCTAGGTGTGCAAGATGTGGTTCTTTCACACATATACATATATCTATTTTTCTTCGGATCCTTTTCCCATGTAGGATACGACACAATGTTGAGTAGTCTTCTCTTGGTATAGCGTAGGTCTTTGGTGATTATATATTTCACATATGTTTGTATCACTCTGTTAACCTCAATACGGTAATGTATCCAATCCTCACACCTTTCCATTTGGTGAACCATAAGTTTTTTTAATGAATCTATGATAGTGTTTCTCTGTGGAAATACCTTTGTTTGTATCATTTTTTAGGTAACACCTATATGTGATATGATAGGATATGTGTCTTTCGCTTTCTCACTTACACCAAGTTGCGTGATTACTTCTAGACTCATCTATGGTGCTGCAAATGGCATTGTTTCATTTTTTCACTAGCTCATATTCCATCTGTACATGTAGCAGTTCTTCATTGTCCACCCATCTGTCGTTGGACTTTTTGGTTACTTCCATATCTTGGCTATTGTTATACTATGCAATGCAGATTTGCGTACCTGTGTCCTTCCAATTCTGTCTTCTTAGGTTATAGGTCCAGGAATAGGTCTGCTGGATCATATGGTAGCTCAATGTTTACCTTTTAAAGGCACCTCTATTCTGTTCTCTTTAGTGGCTCTTTCCAGGTTACGTCCCACTTAAAGCGGAGGGTATGCATTTCTTCCCAGCACCTTCAGCATTTATTCTTTGTAGTTTTTGCTGATGGTTATTCTGAGTGGTGTGAGCTGATACCTCTTTGTGGTTGAATTTGCATGTGTCTCATAATGCGTTGAAATTGAGCTGTAAGACATGTCCTTTTTATTTTTCCAGCTGTGATGAGAGCTTATTTCTTCAAAGTGTTTTCTTAAAGTATGTGTCACCATTTGAAATATTTTGGCCATGATCTCCCTCAAGACATTTTGAGGGCAGGTTTCATTTACAGCCCTGCAGTACTTGTTCATATGAAGTGACCATTAGCTCAGGCTTTAAACCTGCTTTTGCAGGTAACAGCCAGAGAGCGACAGCCTTTCTACGTTCCCCTTGCTGGTACTAGGGAAACAGACCTACCGGCCAGTGTTGTTTTTCGGTTATAAATTAGAGTGCAATGTTCCCGGATAAACCCACAAATGTTGATGTCTCCTTGCTTTTGTTTGTTTTTAAATTTAATTTATATTTATTATTAGAGTAATATTCCATTGTTTACGTGGACCACTTCTTCTTGGTGCATTCCTCGGTTGATGGACATTTTCATTTCTTCCAAGCGCTGCCTATGGTAAATATTGCTGGCATACAGGTTTGCCAGCCTGTGACTTTTTGATTCTCATTTTCTCAGGTGATAGGCCAAGCAGTGGTTGTGATTGATGGACTGGTAGTTCATTGTTTCCCTTTTCAAAGCACCTACATTGTGTTTTCATTAGTGGCTCTTTACATGCCCCCCCTTACAACCGAGGGTACGCATTTCTCCACACTCCCTTCACCGTTTATTTTTTGCAGCATTTTTCCTAATGGCCATTCTGACTGCTGTGAGCTGATAGGGTTTTGTAATATGGGTATGTATGTCATGAAAATTTTTAAAATTCATCATATTCCTATGCCTTTTTCTTTTCTCTTAAAAGAAAAAACCGTGAGTACAATATAGCTCTTGAAATTGTCTTCTTCGAAGGTTGCCCTCTTCTGAATTTTTTGGTCGATTTTTGACCCCAGAAATTTTCTGGAGGGCAGGCGCCATTTACAGAACTGCAAGTTGGTGAAAATTTAGTGACCTTTTGCAGTGAGTTCAAAGCTGCTGTTGTGGGAAACGTCCACAAGGAGGTAGCATTTCTCCATTCCCCAATCTGGGTTCTAGGGCAGCAGAGCCTTTCTGGAAGTCATTGTCCTAGGTTGTAAATTAGAATGGAATTTGCCAGGAGAAATCCCCATAAGTTTATGTCTCATTACTTCTTCTTGGTTTTTAAAATTTTTTTAATCTGGGTAAAGTTTAGAATACTGTTTGTCCTAGGTGTACACAATCTGGTTCATTTGGACATTATGTATGTCTATTAATGTACAGATCCTCTTCCCATGTAAAATATTACACTGTTCCGTCGACCTCCCTTGTTATATGTTCGGTCTTTTTGATACATGTATATAATATGTATTTGAATATGTATAGTAACACTAATCTTCATTTCTCAATTTCCCCCCTCCTTTCCTTTTAGATGAGCATAGTTTGTGTTCTACGCCTGTGAGTGTCTTTCTCTTTAGAAATATGTTCATCTGTGTCAGTTATTAGATAATGCCATAAGTGATAATATAAGATATAGGTCTTTTGCTTTCCGACCTACTTCATGTTTTGTGATTATCTCCAGGCTCATCTATGGTGCCTCAAAGAGCAGTGCTTCAATGTTTTCCATGGCTAATATTCCATTGTGTACATGGACCACTTCTTCTTGGTGCATTCCTCTGTTGATGGACATTTTCGTTGCTTCCAAGTGTTGCCTATGGTAAATATTGCTGGAGTGCAGGATTGCCAGCCTGCGATTTTTGATTTTCATTTTCTCAGGTGATAGACCCAGCAGTGGGTATGATTGATTGATTGGTATGGTAGCTCAACGTTTACCTTTTCAAGGCACCTCAATTGTGCTTTCATTAGTGGCTCTTACCACGTCCCCCTTAGAATCGAGGGTACGCATTTCTCCACAATCACGTCAGCGTTTATCGTTTGCCGCATTTTTGTTGATGGCCATTCTGACTGGTGTGAGCTGATAGGTTTTTGTAATTTGGGTTTACATGTCTGTAACAATTCCTACAATTCATCCTTTTTCCACGCCTTTTCCTTTTCTGTTAAAAGAAAAAAGAAAAAAGGTGTGAGTACAATATACCTCTTCAAATTTTCTTTTTGGAAGGTTGCACTCTAGAGTTTTTTGGTCGATTTTCGACCTCAGTATCTTTTGGAGGGCAGGTGTCATTTACAGACCTGCAATTGGTGAATATTTAGTGACCTTTTGCAGTGGGTTTAAAGCTGCTGTTGTGGGAAACGGCCACAAGGATGCAGCATTTCTCCATTCCCAAATCTGGGTACTAGGGCAGCAGAGCCGTTCTGGAAGTCGTTTGCCTAGGTTGTAAATTTGAATGGAATGTGCCAGGAGAACCCCCCATAAGTTTATGTCTCATTACTCCTAGTTGGTTGTTTTAATTTTTTCAATTGGGGTAATGGTTAGAATGTTGCTTGTCCAAGGTGTACATACTCTGGTTCATCTACATATTCTATATACCTATTTATGTAGAGATCCTCTTCCCGTGTAAATTATTACACAGTGTTCCGTAAACCTTCCTTGCTATATGGTCGGTCTTTTTGATATATGTATATAATATGTATTTGTATACATATGGTAACGCTAATCTTCATTTATCCATTCCCCCCACCTTTCCTTGTAGATAAGCATAGTTTTTTTTAATAAGTCTGTGATTGACTTTCTCTGTGGAAATATGTTCATTTGTGTCAGTTATTAGAGAACGCGTATAAGTGATATCATAGGATATAGGACTTTTGCTTTCCGACTTACCTCATGTTCTGTGATTATCTCCAAGATCATCTATGGTGTCTCAAAGAGCAGTGTTTCATTGTTTTCCATGGCTAGTATTCATTGTGTACATGGGCCGCTTCTTCTTTTTCCTTTCATCTGTTGATGGACATTTTGGTTGCTTCACTGTCTTGTCTATTGTGAATAAGGCTGCAGTGCAGCTTTTGCAGCCCGGGTCTTCTTCATTCTGGTCTTCTCAGGTGAGAGGCCCATTGGTGCGCCTGCTGGATTGAATGGTACCTCAATTTTTCCTTTTCAACGCAGCTCCTTTCTGTTCTCATTATTAGCGTTTAACCCTTTTACATCTCACCAGCAGCTAGAGGGTACACAGTTCTCTAAAACCTCTTCAGCATTGATTGTTTGTAGACTTTTTGCCAACGGTCAGTCGACGGGTGTGAGTTGAAAACTTTTTGTAGATTAGATTGCATGAGTCTAATACTTCCTGAGGTTGAGCTTTTATCCATTTTCCTTTCTTTAAAAAGAGAGTGAGTAAAACTTACCTCTTCATACGAGCTTCGTGAACATTTTGCCTGTTTTGAATTTTTTTTATCCATTCCCTACTTCAGCACAATTTGAGGGCAGGTGTCCTTTACAGCCCTGAGTCCTTGTGAATGGTAAGTGACCATTAGCTGTGGGTTAAAAGCTGCTGTTGCGGGAATCGGCCACAAGGCGGCAGCATTTCTCCTTTACCAAATCTGGTTACTAGGGCAACAGAGCCTTAGTGGAAGTGGTGTTCTAGGTTGTAAATTAGAATGGAATGTGCGAGGAAAAAGCCCTTTAAGTTTATGTCTCATTACTTCTTGTTGGTATTTTTAACTTAATTTTTATTTTTTATCACAGCAAACTTGATTACAATGTTTTGTTTGTTCTAGGTGTGCAAGATGTGGTTCTTTCACACATATACATATATCTATTTTTCTTCGGATCCTTTTCCCATGTCTGTTACGACACAATGTTGAGTAGTCTTCTCTTGGTATAGCGTAGGTCTTTGGTGATTATATATTTCACATGTGTTTGTATCTCTCTGTTAACCTCAATACGGTAATGTATCCAATCCTCACACCTTTCCATTTGGTGAACCATAAGTTTTTTTAATGAATCTATGATAGTGTTTCTCTGTGGAAATACCTTTGTTTGTATCATTTTTTAGGTAACACCTATATGTGATAGGATAGGATATGTGTCTTTCACTTTCTCACTTACTCCAAGCTGCGTGATTACTTCTAGACTCATCTATGGTGCTGCAAATGGCATTGTTTCATTTTTTCACTAGCTCATATTCCATCTGTACATGGAGCAGTTCTTCTTTGTCCACCCATCTGTCGTTGGACTTTTTGGTTACTTCCATATCTTGGCTATTGTTATACTATGCAATGCAGATTTGCGTACCTGTGTCCTTCCAATTCTGTCTTCTTAGGTTATAGGTCCAGGAATAGGTCTGCTGGATCATATGGTAGCTCAATGTTTACCTTTTAAAGGCACCTCTATTCCGTTCTCTTTAGTGGCTCTTTCCAGGTTACGTCCCACTTAAAGCGGAGGGTATGCATTTCTTCCCAGCACCTTCAGCATTTATTCTTTGTAGTTTTTGCTGATGGTTATTCTGAGTGGTGTGAGCTGATACCTCTTTGTGGTTGAATTTGCATGTGTCTCATAATGCGTTGAAATTGAGCTGTAAGACATGTCCTTTTTATTTTTCCAGCTGTGATGAGAGCTTATTTCTTCAAAGTGTTTTCTTAAAGTATGTGTCACCATTTGAAATATTTTGGCCATGATCTCCCTCAAGACATTTTGAGGGCAGGTTTCATTTACAGCCCTGCAGTACTTGTTCATATGAAGTGACCATTAGCTCAGGCTTTAAACCTGCTTTTGCAGGTAACGGCCAGAGAGCGGCAATCTTTCTACGTTCCCCTTGCTGGTACTAGGGAAACAGACCTACCGGCCAGTGGTGTTCTTCGGTTATAAATTAGAGTGCAATGTGCCCGGATAAACCCACAAATGTTGATGTCTCCTTGCTTTTCTTTGTTTTTAAATTTAATTTATATTTATTATTAGAGTAATATTCCATTGTGTACGTGGACCACTTCTTCTTGGTGCATTCCTCGGTTGATGGACATTTTCATTGCTTCCAAGTGCTGGCTATGGTAAATATTGCTGGCATACTGGTTTGCCAGCCTGTGACATTTTGATTCTCATTTTCTCAGGTGATAGGCCAAGCAGTGGTTGTGATTGATGGACTGGTAGCTCAATGTTTCCCTTTTCAAAGCACCTACGTTGTGTTTTCGTTAGTGGCTCTTTACATGCCCCCCCTTACAGCCGAGGGTACGCATTTCTCCACACTCCCTTCACCGTTTATTTTTTGCAGCATTTTTCCTAATGGCCATTCTGACTGCTGTGTGCTGATAGGGTTTTGTAATATGGGTATGCATGTCATGAAAATTTTTAAAATTCATCATATTCCTACGCCTTTTTCTTTTCTCTTAAAAGAAAAAAACCGTGAGTACAATATAGCTCTTGAAATTGTCTTCTTCGAAGGTTGCCCTCTTCTGAATTTTTTGGTCGATTTTTGACCCCAGAAATTTTCTGGAGGCCAGGCGCAATTTACAGAACTGCAAGTTGGTGAAAATTTAGTGACCTTTTGCAGTGGGTTCAAAGCTGCTGTTGTGGGAAACGTCCACAAGGAGGTAGCATTTCTCCATTCCCCAGTCCTGGTTCTAGGGCAGCAGAGCCTTTCTGGAAGTCATTGTCCTAGGTTGTAAATTAGAATGGAATTTGCCAGGAGAAATCCCCATAAGTTTATGTCTCATTACTTCTTCTTGGTTTTTAAAATTTTTTTAATCTGGGTAAAGTTTAGAATACTGTTTGTCCTAGGTGTACACAATCTGGTTCATTTGGACATTATGTATGTCTATTAATGTACAGATCCTCTTCCCATGTAAAATATTACACTGTTCCGTCGACCTCCCTTGTTATATGTTCGGTCTTTTTGATACATGTATATAATATGTATTTGAATATGTATAGTAACACTAATCTTCATTTCTCAATTTCCCCCCTCCTTTCCTTTTAGATGAGCATAGTTTGTGTTCTACGCCTGTGAGTGTCTTTCTCTTTAGAAATATGTTCATCTGTGTCAGTTATTAGATAATGCCATAAGTGATAATATAAGATATAGGTCTTTTGCTTTCCGACCTACTTCATGTTTTGTGATTATCTCCAGGCTCATCTATGGTGCCTCAAAGAGCAGTGCTTCAATGTTTTCCATGGCTAATATTCCATTGTGTACATGGACCACTTCTTCTTGGTGCATTCCTCTGTTGATGGACATTTTCGTTGCTTCCAAGTGTTGCCTATGGTAAATATTGCTGGAGTGCAGGATTGCCAGCCTGCGATTTTTGATTTTCATTTTCTCAGGTGATAGACCCAGCAGTGGGTATGATTGATTGATTGGTATGGTAGCTCAACGTTTACCTTTTCAAGGCACCTCAATTGTGCTTTCATTAGTGGCTCTTACCACGTCCCCCTTAGAATCGAGGGTACGCATTTCTCCACAATCACGTCAGCGTTTATCGTTTGCCGCATTTTTGTTGATGGCCATTCTGACTGGTGTGAGCTGATAGGTTTTTGTAATTTGGGTTTACATGTCTGTAAAAATTCCTACAATTCATCCTTTTTCCACGCCTTTTCCTTTTCTGTTAAAAGAAAAAAGAAAAAAGGTGTGAGTACAATATACCTCTTCAAATTTTCTTTTTGGAAGGTTGCACTCTAGAGTTTTTTGGTCGATTTTCGACCTCAGTATCTTTTGGAGGGCAGGTGTCATTTACAGACCTGCAATTGGTGAATATTTAGTGACCTTTTGCAGTGGGTTTAAAGCTGCTGTTGTGGGAAACGGCCACAAGGATGCAGCATTTCTCCATTCCCAAATCTGGGTACTAGGGCAGCAGAGCCGTTCTGGAAGTCGTTTGCCTAGGTTGTAAATTTGAATGGAATGTGCCAGGAGAACCCCCCATAAGTTTATGTCTCATTACTCCTAGTTGGTTGTTTTAATTTTTTCAATTGGGGTAATGGTTAGAATGTTGCTTGTCCAAGGTGTACATACTCTGGTTCATCTACATATTCTATATACCTATTTATGTAGAGATCCTCTTCCCGTGTAAATTATTACACAGTGTTCCGTAAACCTTCCTTGCTATATGGTCGGTCTTTTTGATATATGTATATAATATGTATTTGTATACATATGGTAACGCTAATCTTCATTTATCCATTCCCCCCACCTTTCCTTGTAGATAAGCATAGTTTTTTTTAATAAGTCTGTGATTGACTTTCTCTGTGGAAATATGTTCATTTGTGTCAGTTATTAGAGAACGCGTATAAGTGATATCATAGGATATAGGACTTTTGCTTTCCGACTTACCTCATGTTCTGTGATTATTTCCAAGATCATCTATGGTGTCTCAAAGAGCAGTGTTTCATTGTTTTCCATGGCTAGTATTCATTGTGTACATGGGCCGCTTCTTCTTTTTCCTTTCATCTGTTGATGGACATTTTGGTTGCTTCACTGTCTTGTCTATTGTGAATAAGGCTGCAGTGCAGCTTTTGCAGCCCGGGTCTTCTTCATTCTGGTCTTCTCAGGTGAGAGGCCCATTGGTGCGCCTGCTGGATTGAATGGTACCTCAATTTTTCCTTTTCAACGCAGCTCCTTTCTGTTCTCATTATTAGCGTTTAACCCTTTTACATCTCACCAGCAGCTAGAGGGTACACAGTTCTCTAAAACCTCTTCAGCATTGATTGTTTGTAGACTTTTTGCCAACGGTCAGTCGACGGGTGTGAGTTGAAAACTTTTTGTAGATTAGATTGCATGAGTCTAATACTTCCTGAGGTTGAGCTTTTATCCATTTTCCTTTCTTTAAAAAGAGAGTGAGTAAAACTTACCTCTTCATACGAGCTTCGTGAACATTTTGCCTGTTTTGAATTTTTTTTATCCATTCCCTACTTCAGCACAATTTGAGGGCAGGTGTCCTTTACAGCCCTGAGTCCTTGTGAATGGTAAGTGACCATTAGCTGTGGGTTAAAAGCTGCTGTTGCGGGAATCGGCCACAAGGCGGCAGCATTTCTCCTTTACCAAATCTGGTTACTAGGGCAACAGAGCCTTAGTGGAAGTGGTGTTCTAGGTTGTAAATTAGAATGGAATGTGCGAGGAAAAAGCCCTTTAAGTTTATGTCTCATTACTTCTTGTTGGTATTTTTAACTTAATTTTTATTTTTTATCACAGCAAACTTGATTACAATGTTTTGTTTGTTCTAGGTGTGCAAGATGTGGTTCTTTCACACATATACATATATCTATTTTTCTTCGGATCCTTTTCCCATGTAGGATACGACACAATGTTGAGTAGTCTTCTCTTGGTATAGCGTAGGTCTTTGGTGATTATATATTTCACATATGTTTGTATCACTCTGTTAACCTCAATACGGTAATGTATCCAATCCTCACACCTTTCCATTTGGTGAACCATAAGTTTTTTATAATGAATCTATGATAGTGTTTCTCTGTGGAAATACCTTTGTTTGTATCATTTTTTAGGTAACACCTATATGTGATATGATAGGATATGTGTCTTTCGCTTTCTCACTTACACCAAGTTGCGTGATTACTTCTAGACTCATCTATGGTGCTGCAAATGGCATTGTTTCATTTTTTCACTAGCTCATATTCCATCTGTACATGGAGCAGTTCTTCTTTGTCCACCCATCTTTCGTTGGACTTTTTGGTTACTTCCATATCTTGGCTATTGTTATACTATGCAATGCAGATTTGCGTACCTGTGTCCTTCCAATTCTGTCTTCTTAGGTTATAGGTCCAGGAATAGGTCTGCTGGATCATATGGTAGCTCAATGTTTACCTTTTAAAGGCACCTCTATTCCGTTCTCTTTAGTGGCTCTTTCCAGGTTACGTCCCACTTAAAGCGGAGGGTATGCATTTCTTCCCAGCACCTTCAGCATTTATTCTTTGTAGTTTTTGCTGATGGTTATTCTGAGTGGTGTGAGCTGATACCTCTTTGTGGTTGAATTTGCATGTGTCTCATAATGCGTTGAAATTGAGCTGTAAGACATGTCCTTTTTATTTTTCCAGCTGTGATGAGAGCTTATTTCTTCAAAGTGTTTTCTTAAAGTATGTGTCACCATTTGAAATATTTTGGCCATGATCTCCCTCAAGACATTTTGAGGGCAGGTTTCATTTACAGCCCTGCAGTACTTGTTCATATGAAGTGACCATTAGCTCAGGCTTTAAACCTGCTTTTGCAGGTAACGGCCAGAGAGCGGCAATCTTTCTACGTTCCCCTTGCTGGTACTAGGGAAACAGACCTACCGGCCAGTGGTGTTCTTCGGTTATAAATTAGAGTGCAATGTGCCCGGATAAACCCACAAATGTTGATGTCTCCTTGCTTTTCTTTGTTTTTAAATTTAATTTATATTTATTATTAGAGTAATATTCCATTGTGTACGTGGACCACTTCTTCTTGGTGCATTCCTCGGTTGATGGACATTTTCATTGCTTCCAAGTGCTGGCTATGGTAAATATTGCTGGCATACTGGTTTGCCAGCCTGTGACATTTTGATTCTCATTTTCTCAGGTGATAGGCCAAGCAGTGGTTGTGATTGATGGACTGGTAGCTCAATGTTTCCCTTTTCAAAGCACCTACGTTGTGTTTTCGTTAGTGGCTCTTTACATGCCCCCCCTTACAGCCGAGGGTACGCATTTCTCCACACTCCCTTCACCGTTTATTTTTTGCAGCATTTTTCCTAATGGCCATTCTGACTGCTGTGTGCTGATAGGGTTTTGTAATATGGGTATGCATGTCATGAAAATTTTTAAAATTCATCATATTCCTACGCCTTTTTCTTTTCTCTTAAAAGAAAAAAACCGTGAGTACAATATAGCTCTTGAAATTGTCTTCTTCGAAGGTTGCCCTCTTCTGAATTTTTTGGTCGATTTTTGACCCCAGAAATTTTCTGGAGGCCAGGCGCAATTTACAGAACTGCAAGTTGGTGAAAATTTAGTGACCTTTTGCAGTGGGTTCAAAGCTGCTGTTGTGGGAAACGTCCACAAGGAGGTAGCATTTCTCCATTCCCCAGTCCTGGTTCTAGGGCAGCAGAGCCTTTCTGGAAGTCATTGTCCTAGGTTGTAAATTAGAATGGAATTTGCCAGGAGAAATCCCCATAAGTTTATGTCTCATTACTTCTTCTTGGTTTTTAAAATTTTTTTAATCTGGGTAAAGTTTAGAATACTGTTTGTCCTAGGTGTACACAATCTGGTTCATTTGGACATTATGTATGTCTATTAATGTACAGATCCTCTTCCCATGTAAAATATTACACTGTTCCGTCGACCTCCCTTGTTATATGTTCGGTCTTTTTGATACATGTATATAATATGTATTTGAATATGTATAGTAACACTAATCTTCATTTCTCAATTTCCCCCCTCCTTTCCTTTTAGATGAGCATAGTTTGTGTTCTACGCCTGTGAGTGTCTTTCTCTTTAGAAATATGTTCATCTGTGTCAGTTATTAGATAATGCCATAAGTGATAATATAAGATATAGGTCTTTTGCTTTCCGACCTACTTCATGTTTTGTGATTATCTCCAGGCTCATCTATGGTGCCTCAAAGAGCAGTGCTTCAATGTTTTCCATGGCTAATATTCCATTGTGTACATGGACCACTTCTTCTTGGTGCATTCCTCTGTTGATGGACATTTTCGTTGCTTCCAAGTGTTGCCTATGGTAAATATTGCTGGAGTGCAGGATTGCCAGCCTGCGATTTTTGATTTTCATTTTCTCAGGTGATAGACCCAGCAGTGGGTATGATTGATTGATTGGTATGGTAGCTCAACGTTTACCTTTTCAAGGCACCTCAATTGTGCTTTCATCAGTGGCTCTTACCACGTCCCCCTTAGAATCGAGGGTACGCATTTCTCCACAATCACGTCAGCGTTTATCGTTTGCCGCATTTTTGTTGATGGCCATTCTGACTGGTGTGAGCTGATAGGTTTTTGTAATTTGGGTTTACATGTCTGTAAAAATTCCTACAATTCATCCTTTTTCCACGCCTTTTCCTTTTCTGTTAAAAGAAAAAAGAAAAAAGGTGTGAGTACAATATACCTCTTCAAATTTTCTTTTTGGAAGGTTGCACTCTAGAGTTTTTTGGTCGATTTTCGACCTCAGTATCTTTTGGAGGGCAGGTGTCATTTACAGACCTGCAATTGGTGAATATTTAGTGACCTTTTGCAGTGGGTTTAAAGCTGCTGTTGTGGGAAACGGCCACAAGGATGCAGCATTTCTCCATTCCCAAATCTGGGTACTAGGGCAGCAGAGCCGTTCTGGAAGTCGTTTGCCTAGGTTGTAAATTTGAATGGAATGTGCCAGGAGAACCCCCCATAAGTTTATGTCTCATTACTCCTAGTTGGTTGTTTTAATTTTTTCAATTGGGGTAATGGTTAGAATGTTGCTTGTCCAAGGTGTACATACTCTGGTTCATCTACATATTCTATATACCTATTTATGTAGAGATCCTCTTCCCGTGTAAATTATTACACAGTGTTCCGTAAACCTTCCTTGCTATATGGTCGGTCTTTTTGATATATGTATATAATATGTATTTGTATACATATGGTAACGCTAATCTTCATTTATCCATTCCCCCCACCTTTCCTTGTAGATAAGCATAGTTTTTTTTAATAAGTCTGTGATTGACTTTCTCTGTGGAAATATGTTCATTTGTGTCAGTTATTAGAGAACGCGTATAAGTGATATCATAGGATATAGGACTTTTGCTTTCCGACTTACCTCATGTTCTGTGATTATTTCCAAGATCATCTATGGTGTCTCAAAGAGCAGTGTTTCATTGTTTTCCATGGCTAGTATTCATTGTGTACATGGGCCGCTTCTTCTTTTTCCTTTCATCTGTTGATGGACATTTTGGTTGCTTCACTGTCTTGTCTATTGTGAATAAGGCTGCAGTGCAGCTTTTGCAGCCCGGGTCTTCTTCATTCTGGTCTTCTCAGGTGAGAGGCCCATTGGTGCGCCTGCTGGATTGAATGGTACCTCAATTTTTCCTTTTCAACGCAGCTCCTTTCTGTTCTCATTATTAGCGTTTAACCCTTTTACATCTCACCAGCAGCTAGAGGGTACACAGTTCTCTAAAACCTCTTCAGCATTGATTGTTTGTAGACTTTTTGCCAACGGTCAGTCGACGGGTGTGAGTTGAAAACTTTTTGTAGATTAGATTGCATGAGTCTAATACTTCCTGAGGTTGAGCTTTTATCCATTTTCCTTTCTTTAAAAAGAGAGTGAGTAAAACTTACCTCTTCATACGAGCTTCGTGAACATTTTGCCTGTTTTGAATTTTTTTTATCCATTCCCTACTTCAGCACAATTTGAGGGCAGGTGTCCTTTACAGCCCTGAGTCCTTGTGAATGGTAAGTGACCATTAGCTGTGGGTTAAAAGCTGCTGTTGCGGGAATCGGCCACAAGGCGGCAGCATTTCTCCTTTACCAAATCTGGTTACTAGGGCAACAGAGCCTTAGTGGAAGTGGTGTTCTAGGTTGTAAATTAGAATGGAATGTGCGAGGAAAAAGCCCTTTAAGTTTATGTCTCATTACTTCTTGTTGGTATTTTTAACTTAATTTTTATTTTTTATCACAGCAAACTTGATTACAATGTTTTGTTTGTTCTAGGTGTGCAAGATGTGGTTCTTTCACACATATACATATATCTATTTTTCTTCGGATCCTTTTCCCATGTAGGATACGACACAATGTTGAGTAGTCTTCTCTTGGTATAGCGTAGGTCTTTGGTGATTATATATTTCACATATGTTTGTATCACTCTGTTAACCTCAATACGGTAATGTATCCAATCCTCACACCTTTCCATTTGGTGAACCATAAGTTTTTTATAATGAATCTATGATAGTGTTTCTCTGTGGAAATACCTTTGTTTGTATCATTTTTTAGGTAACACCTATATGTGATATGATAGGATATGTGTCTTTCGCTTTCTCACTTACACCAAGTTGCGTGATTACTTCTAGACTCATCTATGGTGCTGCAAATGGCATTGTTTCATTTTTTCACTAGCTCATATTCCATCTGTACATGGAGCAGTTCTTCTTTGTCCACCCATCTTTCGTTGGACTTTTTGGTTACTTCCATATCTTGGCTATTGTTATACTATGCAATGCAGATTTGCGTACCTGTGTCCTTCCAATTCTGTCTTCTTAGGTTATAGGTCCAGGAATAGGTCTGCTGGATCATATGGTAGCTCAATGTTTACCTTTTAAAGGCACCTCTATTCCGTTCTCTTTAGTGGCTCTTTCCAGGTTACGTCCCACTTAAAGCGGAGGGTATGCATTTCTTCCCAGCACCTTCAGCATTTATTCTTTGTAGTTTTTGCTGATGGTTATTCTGAGTGGTGTGAGCTGATACCTCTTTGTGGTTGAATTTGCATGTGTCTCATAATGCGTTGAAATTGAGCTGTAAGACATGTCCTTTTTATTTTTCCAGCTGTGATGAGAGCTTATTTCTTCAAAGTGTTTTCTTAAAGTATGTGTCACCATTTGAAATATTTTGGCCATGATCTCCCTCAAGACATTTTGAGGGCAGGTTTCATTTACAGCCCTGCAGTACTTGTTCATATGAAGTGACCATTAGCTCAGGCTTTAAACCTGCTTTTGCAGGTAACGGCCAGAGAGCGGCAATCTTTCTACGTTCCCCTTGCTGGTGCTAGGGAAACAGACCTACCGGCCAGTGGTGTTCTTCGGTTATAAATTAGAGTGCAATGTGCCCGGATAAACCCACAAATGTTGATGTCTCCTTGCTTTTCTTTGTTTTTAAATTTAATTTATATTTATTATTAGAGTAATATTCCATTGTGTACGTGGACCACTTCTTCTTGGTGCATTCCTCGGTTGATGGACATTTTCATTGCTTCCAAGTGCTGGCTATGGTAAATATTGCTGGCATACTGGTTTGCCAGCCTGTGACATTTTGATTCTCATTTTCTCAGGTGATAGGCCAAGCAGTGGTTGTGATTGATGGACTGGTAGCTCAATGTTTCCCTTTTCAAAGCACCTACGTTGTGTTTTCGTTAGTGGCTCTTTACATGCCCCCCCTTACAGCCGAGGGTACGCATTTCTCCACACTCCCTTCACCGTTTATTTTTTGCAGCATTTTTCCTAATGGCCATTCTGACTGCTGTGTGCTGATAGGGTTTTGTAATATGGGTATGCATGTCATGAAAATTTTTAAAATTCATCATATTCCTACGCCTTTTTCTTTTCTCTTAAAAGAAAAAAACCGTGAGTACAATATAGCTCTTGAAATTGTCTTCTTCGAAGGTTGCCCTCTTCTGAATTTTTTGGTCGATTTTTGACCCCAGAAATTTTCTGGAGGCCAGGCGCAATTTACAGAACTGCAAGTTGGTGAAAATTTAGTGACCTTTTGCAGTGGGTTCAAAGCTGCTGTTGTGGGAAACGTCCACAAGGAGGTAGCATTTCTCCATTCCCCAGTCCTGGTTCTAGGGCAGCAGAGCCTTTCTGGAAGTCATTGTCCTAGGTTGTAAATTAGAATGGAATTTGCCAGGAGAAATCCCCATAAGTTTATGTCTCATTACTTCTTCTTGGTTTTTAAAATTTTTTTAATCTGGGTAAAGTTTAGAATACTGTTTGTCCTAGGTGTACACAATCTGGTTCATTTGGACATTATGTATGTCTATTAATGTACAGATCCTCTTCCCATGTAAAATATTACACTGTTCCGTCGACCTCCCTTGTTATATGTTCGGTCTTTTTGATACATGTATATAATATGTATTTGAATATGTATAGTAACACTAATCTTCATTTCTCAATTTCCCCCCTCCTTTCCTTTTAGATGAGCATAGTTTGTGTTCTACGCCTGTGAGTGTCTTTCTCTTTAGAAATATGTTCATCTGTGTCAGTTATTAGATAATGCCATAAGTGATAATATAAGATATAGGTCTTTTGCTTTCCGACCTACTTCATGTTTTGTGATTATCTCCAGGCTCATCTATGGTGCCTCAAAGAGCAGTGCTTCAATGTTTTCCATGGCTAATATTCCATTGTGTACATGGACCACTTCTTCTTGGTGCATTCCTCTGTTGATGGACATTTTCGTTGCTTCCAAGTGTTGCCTATGGTAAATATTGCTGGAGTGCAGGATTGCCAGCCTGCGATTTTTGATTTTCATTTTCTCAGGTGATAGACCCAGCAGTGGGTATGATTGATTGATTGGTATGGTAGCTCAACGTTTACCTTTTCAAGGCACCTCAATTGTGCTTTCATCAGTGGCTCTTACCACGTCCCCCTTAGAATCGAGGGTACGCATTTCTCCACAATCACGTCAGCGTTTATCGTTTGCCGCATTTTTGTTGATGGCCATTCTGACTGGTGTGAGCTGATAGGTTTTTGTAATTTGGGTTTACATGTCTGTAAAAATTCCTACAATTCATCCTTTTTCCACGCCTTTTCCTTTTCTGTTAAAAGAAAAAAGAAAAAAGGTGTGAGTACAATATACCTCTTCAAATTTTCTTTTTGGAAGGTTGCACTCTAGAGTTTTTTGGTCGATTTTCGACCTCAGTATCTTTTGGAGGGCAGGTGTCATTTACAGACCTGCAATTGGTGAATATTTAGTGACCTTTTGCAGTGGGTTTAAAGCTGCTGTTGTGGGAAACGGCCACAAGGATGCAGCATTTCTCCATTCCCAAATCTGGGTACTAGGGCAGCAGAGCCGTTCTGGAAGTCGTTTGCCTAGGTTGTAAATTTGAATGGAATGTGCCAGGAGAACCCCCCATAAGTTTATGTCTCATTACTCCTAGTTGGTTGTTTTAATTTTTTCAATTGGGGTAATGGTTAGAATGTTGCTTGTCCAAGGTGTACATACTCTGGTTCATCTACATATTCTATATACCTATTTATGTAGAGATCCTCTTCCCGTGTAAATTATTACACAGTGTTCCGTAAACCTTCCTTGCTATATGGTCGGTCTTTTTGATATATGTATATAATATGTATTTGTATACATATGGTAACGCTAATCTTCATTTATCCATTCCCCCCACCTTTCCTTGTAGATAAGCATAGTTTTTTTTAATAAGTCTGTGATTGACTTTCTCTGTGGAAATATGTTCATTTGTGTCAGTTATTAGAGAACGCGTATAAGTGATATCATAGGATATAGGACTTTTGCTTTCCGACTTACCTCATGTTCTGTGATTATTTCCAAGATCATCTATGGTGTCTCAAAGAGCAGTGTTTCATTGTTTTCCATGGCTAGTATTCATTGTGTACATGGGCCGCTTCTTCTTTTTCCTTTCATCTGTTGATGGACATTTTGGTTGCTTCACTGTCTTGTCTATTGTGAATAAGGCTGCAGTGCAGCTTTTGCAGCCCGGGTCTTCTTCATTCTGGTCTTCTCAGGTGAGAGGCCCATTGGTGCGCCTGCTGGATTGAATGGTACCTCAATTTTTCCTTTTCAACGCAGCTCCTTTCTGTTCTCATTATTAGCGTTTAACCCTTTTACATCTCACCAGCAGCTAGAGGGTACACAGTTCTCTAAAACCTCTTCAGCATTGATTGTTTGTAGACTTTTTGCCAACGGTCAGTCGACGGGTGTGAGTTGAAAACTTTTTGTAGATTAGATTGCATGAGTCTAATACTTCCTGAGGTTGAGCTTTTATCCATTTTCCTTTCTTTAAAAAGAGAGTGAGTAAAACTTACCTCTTCATACGAGCTTCGTGAACATTTTGCCTGTTTTGAATTTTTTTTATCCATTCCCTACTTCAGCACAATTTGAGGGCAGGTGTCCTTTACAGCCCTGAGTCCTTGTGAATGGTAAGTGACCATTAGCTGTGGGTTAAAAGCTGCTGTTGCGGGAATCGGCCACAAGGCGGCAGCATTTCTCCTTTACCAAATCTGGTTACTAGGGCAACAGAGCCTTAGTGGAAGTGGTGTTCTAGGTTGTAAATTAGAATGGAATGTGCGAGGAAAAAGCCCTTTAAGTTTATGTCTCATTACTTCTTGTTGGTATTTTTAACTTAATTTTTATTTTTTATCACAGCAAACTTGATTACAATGTTTTGTTTGTTCTAGGTGTGCAAGATGTGGTTCTTTCACACATATACATATATCTATTTTTCTTCGGATCCTTTTCCCATGTAGGATACGACACAATGTTGAGTAGTCTTCTCTTGGTATAGCGTAGGTCTTTGGTGATTATATATTTCACATGTGTTTGTATCACTCTGTTAACCTCAATACGGTAATGTATCCAATCCTCACACCTTTCCATTTGGTGAACCATAAGTTTTTTTAATGAATCTATGATAGTGTTTCTCTGTGGAAATACCTTTGTTTGTATCATTTTTTAGGTAACACCTATATGTGATATGATAGGATATGTGTCTTTCGCTTTCTCACTTACACCAAGTTGCGTGATTACTTCTAGACTCATCTATGGTGCTGCAAATGGCATTGTTTCATTTTTTCACTAGCTCATATTCCATCTGTACATGGAGCAGTTCTTCTTTGTCCACCCATCTGTCGTTGGACTTTTTGGTTACTTCCATATCTTGGCTATTGTTATACTATGCAATGCAGATTTGCATACCTGTGTCCTTCCAATTCTGTCTTCTTAGGTTATAGGTCCAGGAATAGGTCTGCTGGATCATATGGTAGCTCAATGTTTACCTTTTAAAGGCACCTCTATTCCGTTCTCTTTAGTGGCTCTTTCCAGGTTACGTCCCACTTAAAGCGGAGGGTATGCATTTCTTCCCAGCACCTTCAGCATTTATTCTTTGTAGTTTTTGCTGATGGTTATTCTGAGTGGTGTGAGCTGATACCTCTTTGTGGTTGAATTTGCATGTGTCTCATAATGCGTTGAAATTGAGCTGTAAGACATGTCCTTTTTATTTTTCCAGCTGTGATGAGAGCTTATTTCTTCAAAGTGTTTTCTTAAAGTATGTGTCACCATTTGAAATATTTTGGCCATGATCTCCCTCAAGACATTTTGAGGGCAGGTTTCATTTACAGCCCTGCAGTACTTGTTCATATGAAGTGACCATTAGCTCAGGCTTTAAACCTGCTTTTGCAGGTAACGGCCAGAGAGCGGCAATCTTTCTACGTTCCCCTTGCTGGTGCTAGGGAAACAGACCTACCGGCCAGTGGTGTTCTTCGGTTATAAATTAGAGTGCAATGTGCCCGGATAAACCCACAAATGTTGATGTCTCCTTGCTTTTCTTTGTTTTTAAATTTAATTTATATTTATTATTAGAGTAATATTCCATTGTGTACGTGGACCACTTCTTCTTGGTGCATTCCTCGGTTGATGGACATTTTCATTGCTTCCAAGTGCTGGCTATGGTAAATATTGCTGGCATACTGGTTTGCCAGCCTGTGACATTTTGATTCTCATTTTCTCAGGTGATAGGCCAAGCAGTGGTTGTGATTGATGGACTGGTAGCTCAATGTTTCCCTTTTCAAAGCACCTACGTTGTGTTTTCGTTAGTGGCTCTTTACATGCCCCCCCTTACAGCCGAGGGTACGCATTTCTCCACACTCCCTTCACCGTTTATTTTTTGCAGCATTTTTCCTAATGGCCATTCTGACTGCTGTGTGCTGATAGGGTTTTGTAATATGGGTATGCATGTCATGAAAATTTTTAAAATTCATCATATTCCTACGCCTTTTTCTTTTCTCTTAAAAGAAAAAAACCGTGAGTACAATATAGCTCTTGAAATTGTCTTCTTCGAAGGTTGCCCTCTTCTGAATTTTTTGGTCGATTTTTGACCCCAGAAATTTTCTGGAGGCCAGGCGCAATTTACAGAACTGCAAGTTGGTGAAAATTTAGTGACCTTTTGCAGTGGGTTCAAAGCTGCTGTTGTGGGAAACGTCCACAAGGAGGTAGCATTTCTCCATTCCCCAGTCCTGGTTCTAGGGCAGCAGAGCCTTTCTGGAAGTCATTGTCCTAGGTTGTAAATTAGAATGGAATTTGCCAGGAGAAATCCCCATAAGTTTATGTCTCATTACTTCTTCTTGGTTTTTAAAATTTTTTTAATCTGGGTAAAGTTTAGAATACTGTTTGTCCTAGGTGTACACAATCTGGTTCATTTGGACAATATGTATGTCTATTAATGTACAGATCCTCTTCCCATGTAAAATATTACACTGTTCCGTCGACCTCCCTTGTTATATGTTCGGTCTTTTTGATACATGTATATAATATGTATTTGAATATGTATAGTAACACTAATCTTCATTTCTCAATTTCCCCCCTCCTTTCCTTTTAGATGAGCATAGTTTGTGTTCTACGCCTGTGAGTGTCTTTCTCTTTAGAAATATGTTCATCTGTGTCAGTTATTAGATAATGCCATAAGTGATAATATAAGATATAGGTCTTTTGCTTTCCGACCTACTTCATGTTTTGTGATTATCTCCAGGCTCATCTATGGTGCCTCAAAGAGCAGTGCTTCAATGTTTTCCATGGCTAATATTCCATTGTGTACATGGACCACTTCTTCTTGGTGCATTCCTCTGTTGATGGACATTTTCGTTGCTTCCAAGTGTTGCCTATGGTAAATATTGCTGGAGTGCAGGATTGCCAGCCTGCGATTTTTGATTTTCATTTTCTCAGGTGATAGACCCAGCAGTGGGTATGATTGATTGATTGGTATGGTAGCTCAACGTTTACCTTTTCAAGGCACCTCAATTGTGCTTTCATTAGTGGCTCTTACCACGTCCCCCTTAGAATCGAGGGTACGCATTTCTCCACAATCACGTCAGCGTTTATCGTTTGCCGCATTTTTGTTGATGGCCATTCTGACTGGTGTGAGCTGATAGGTTTTTGTAATTTGGGTTTACATGTCTGTAAAAATTCCTACAATTCATCCTTTTTCCACGCCTTTTCCTTTTCTGTTAAAAGAAAAAAGAAAAAAGGTGTGAGTACAATATACCTCTTCAAATTTTCTTTTTGGAAGGTTGCACTCTAGAGTTTTTTGGTCGATTTTCGACCTCAGTATCTTTTGGAGGGCAGGTGTCATTTACAGACCTGCAATTGGTGAATATTTAGTGACCTTTTGCAGTGGGTTTAAAGCTGCTGTTGTGGGAAACGGCCACAAGGATGCAGCATTTCTCCATTCCCAAATCTGGGTACTAGGGCAGCAGAGCCGTTCTGGAAGTCGTTTGCCTAGGTTGTAAATTTGAATGGAATGTGCCAGGAGAACCCCCCATAAGTTTATGTCTCATTACTCCTAGTTGGTTGTTTTAATTTTTTCAATTGGGGTAATGGTTAGAATGTTGCTTGTCCAAGGTGTACATACTCTGGTTCATCTACATATTCTATATACCTATTTATGTAGAGATCCTCTTCCCGTGTAAATTATTACACAGTGTTCCGTAAACCTTCCTTGCTATATGGTCGGTCTTTTTGATATATGTATATAATATGTATTTGTATACATATGGTAACGCTAATCTTCATTTATCCATTCCCCCCCACCTTTCCTTGTAGATAAGCATAGTTTTTTTTAATAAGTCTGTGATTGACTTTCTCTGTGGAAATATGTTCATTTGTGTCAGTTATTAGAGAACGCGTATAAGTGATATCATAGGATATAGGACTTTTGCTTTCCGACTTACCTCATGTTCTGTGATTATCTCCAAGATCATCTATGGTGTCTCAAAGAGCAGTGTTTCATTGTTTTCCATGGCTAGTATTCATTGTGTACATGGGCCGCTTCTTCTTTTTCCTTTCATCTGTTGATGGACATTTTGGTTGCTTCACTGTCTTGTCTATTGTGAATAAGGCTGCAGTGCAGCTTTTGCAGCCCGGGTCTTCTTCATTCTGGTCTTCTCAGGTGAGAGGCCCATTGGTGCGCCTGCTGGATTGAATGGTACCTCAATTTTTCCTTTTCAACGCAGCTCCTTTCTGTTCTCATTATTAGCGTTTAACCCTTTTACATCTCACCAGCAGCTAGAGGGTACACAGTTCTCTAAAACCTCTTCAGCATTGATTGTTTGTAGACTTTTTGCCAACGGTCAGTCGACGGGTGTGAGTTGAAAACTTTTTGTAGATTAGATTGCATGAGTCTAATACTTCCTGAGGTTGAGCTTTTATCCATTTTCCTTTCTTTAAAAAGAGAGTGAGTAAAACTTACCTCTTCATACGAGCTTCGTGAACATTTTGCCTGTTTTGAATTTTTTTTATCCATTCCCTACTTCAGCACAATTTGAGGGCAGGTGTCCTTTACAGCCCTGAGTCCTTGTGAATGGTAAGTGACCATTAGCTGTGGGTTAAAAGCTGCTGTTGCGGGAATCGGCCACAAGGCGGCAGCATTTCTCCTTTACCAAATCTGGTTACTAGGGCAACAGAGCCTTAGTGGAAGTGGTGTTCTAGGTTGTAAATTAGAATGGAATGTGCGAGGAAAAAGCCCTTTAAGTTTATGTCTCATTACTTCTTGTTGGTATTTTTAACTTAATTTTTATTTTTTATCACAGCAAACTTGATTACAATGTTTTGTTTGTTCTAGGTGTGCAAGATGTGGTTCTTTCACACATATACATATATCTATTTTTCTTCGGATCCTTTTCCCATGTAGGATACGACACAATGTTGAGTAGTCTTCTCTTGGTATAGCGTAGGTCTTTGGTGATTATATATTTCACATGTGTTTGTATCACTCTGTTAACCTCAATACGGTAATGTATCCAATCCTCACACCTTTCCATTTGGTGAACCATAAGTTTTTTTAATGAATCTATGATAGTGTTTCTCTGTGGAAATACCTTTGTTTGTATCATTTTTTAGGTAACACCTATATGTGATATGATAGGATATGTGTCTTTCGCTTTCTCACTTACACCAAGTTGCGTGATTACTTCTAGACTCATCTATGGTGCTGCAAATGGCATTGTTTCATTTTTTCACTAGCTCATATTCCATCTGTACATGTAGCAGTTCTTCATTGTCCACCCATCTGTCGTTGGACTTTTTGGTTACTTCCATATCTTGGCTATTGTTATACTATGCAATGCAGATTTGCGTACCTGTGTCCTTCCAATTCTGTCTTCTTAGGTTATAGGTCCAGGAATAGGTCTGCTGGATCATATGGTAGCTCAATGTTTACCTTTTAAAGGCACCTCTATTCTGTTCTCTTTAGTGGCTCTTTCCAGGTTACGTCCCACTTAAAGCGGAGGGTATGCATTTCTTCCCAGCACCTTCAGCATTTATTCTTTGTAGTTTTTGCTGATGGTTATTCTGAGTGGTGTGAGCTGATACC
Source organism: Balaenoptera borealis (assembly GCF_965194805.1). NCBI lineage: Eukaryota > Metazoa > Chordata > Mammalia > Artiodactyla > Balaenopteridae > Balaenoptera > Balaenoptera borealis. The sequence continues at coordinate 233,716 of NW_028123425.1, forward strand.
TCTTTGTGGTTGAATTTGCATGTGTCTCATAATGCGTTGAAATTGAGCTGTAAGACATGTCCTTTTTATTTTTCCAGCTGTGATGAGAGCTTATTTCTTCAAAGTGTTTTCTTAAAGTATGTGTCACCATTTGAAAAATTTTGGCCATTATCTCCCTCAAGACATTTTGAGGGCAGGTTTCATTTACAGCCCTGCAGTACTTGTTCATATGAAGTGACCATTAGCTCAGGCTTTAAACCTGCTTTTGCAGGTAACGGCCAGAGAGCGACAGCCTTTCTACGTTCCCCTTGCTGGTACTAGGGAAACAGACCTACCGGCCAGTGTTGTTTTTCGGTTATAAATTAGAGTGCAATGTTCCCGGATAAACCCACAAATGTTGATGTCTCCTTGCTTTTGTTTGTTTTTAAATTTAATTTATATTTATTATTAGAGTAATATTCCATTGTGTACGTGGACCACTTCTTCTTGGTGCATTCCTCGGTTGATGGACATTTTCATTTCTTCCAAGCGCTGCCTATGGTAAATATTGCTGGCATACAGGTTTGCCAGCCTGTGACTTTTTGATTCTCATTTTCTCAGGTGATAGGCCAAGCAGTGGTTGTGATTGATGGACTGGTAGTTCATTGTTTCCCTTTTCAAAGCACCTACATTGTGTTTTCATTAGTGGCTCTTTACATGCCCCCCCTTACAACCGAGGGTACGCATTTCTCCACACTCCCTTCACCGTTTATTTTTTGCAGCATTTTTCCTAATGGCCATTCTGACTGCTGTGAGCTGATAGGGTTTTGTAATATGGGTATGTATGTCATGAAAATTTTTAAAATTCATCATATTCCTATGCCTTTTTCTTTTCTCTTAAAAGAAAAAACCGTGAGTACAATATAGCTCTTGAAATTGTCTTCTTCGAAGGTTGCCCTCTTCTGAATTTTTTGGTCGATTTTTGACCCCAGAAATTTTCTGGAGGGCAGGCGCCATTTACAGAACTGCAAGTTGGTGAAAATTTAGTGACCTTTTGCAGTGAGTTCAAAGCTGCTGTTGTGGGAAACGTCCACAAGGAGGTAGCATTTCTCCATTCCCCAATCTGGGTTCTAGGGCAGCAGAGCCTTTCTGGAAGTCATTGTCCTAGGTTGTAAATTAGAATGGAATTTGCCAGGAGAAATCCCCATAAGTTTATGTCTCATTACTTCTTCTTGGTTTTTAAAATTTTTTTAATCTGGGTAAAGTTTAGAATACTGTTTGTCCTAGGTGTACACAATCTGGTTCATTTGGACATTATGTATGTCTATTAATGTACAGATCCTCTTCCCATGTAAAATATTACACTGTTCCGTCGACCTCCCTTGTTATATGTTCGGTCTTTTTGATACATGTATATAATATGTATTTGAATATGTATAGTAACACTAATCTTCATTTCTCAATTTCCCCCCTCCTTTCCTTTTAGATGAGCATAGTTTGTGTTCTACGCCTGTGAGTGTCTTTCTCTTTGGAAATATGTTCATCTGTGTCAGTTATTAGATAATGCCATAAGTGATAATATAAGATATAGGTCTTTTGCTTTCCGACCTACTTCATGTTTTGTGATTATCTCCAGGCTCATCTATGGTGCCTCAAAGAGCAGTGCTTCAGTGTTTTCCATGGCTAATATTCCATTGTGTACATGGACCACTTCTTCTTGGTGCATTCCTCTGTTGATGGACATTTTCGTTGCTTCCAAGTGTTGCCTATGGTAAATATTGCTGGAGTGCAGGATTGCCAGCCTGCGATTTTTGATTTTCATTTTCTCAGGTGATAGACCCAGCAGTGGGTATGATTGATTGATTGGTATGGTAGCTCAACGTTTACCTTTTCAAGGCACCTCAATTGTGCTTTCATTAGTGGCTCTTACCACGTCCCCCTTAGAATCGAGGGTACGCATTTCTCCACAATCACGTCAGCGTTTATCGTTTGCCGCATTTTTGTTGATGGCCATTCTGACTGGTGTGAGCTGATAGGTTTTTGTAATTTGGGTTTACATGTCTGTAACAATTCCTACAATTCATCCTTTTTCCACGCCTTTTCCTTTTCTGTTAAAAGAAAAAAGAAAAAAGGTGTGAGTACAATATACCTCTTCAAATTTTCTTTTTGGAAGGTTGCACTCTAGAGTTTTTTGGTCGATTTTCGACCTCAGTATCTTTTGGAGGGCAGGTGTCATTTACAGACCTGCAATTGGTGAATATTTAGTGACCTTTTGCAGTGGGTTTAAAGCTGCTGTTGTGGGAAACGGCCACAAGGATGCAGCATTTCTCCATTCCCAAATCTGGGTACTAGGGCAGCAGAGCCGTTCTGGAAGTCGTTTGCCTAGGTTGTAAATTTGAATGGAATGTGCCAGGAGAACCCCCCATAAGTTTATGTCTCATTACTCCTAGTTGGTTGTTTTAATTTTTTCAATTGGGGTAATGGTTAGAATGTTGCTTGTCCAAGGTGTACATACTCTGGTTCATCTACATATTCTATATACCTATTTATGTAGAGATCCTCTTCCCGTGTAAATTATTACACAGTGTTCCGTAAACCTTCCTTGCTATATGGTCGGTCTTTTTGATATATGTATATAATATGTATTTGTATACATATGGTAACGCTAATCTTCATTTATCCATTCCCCCCACCTTTCCTTGTAGATAAGCATAGTTTTTTTTAATAAGTCTGTGATTGACTTTCTCTGTGGAAATATGTTCATTTGTGTCAGTTATTAGAGAACGCGTATAAGTGATATCATAGGATATAGGACTTTTGCTTTCCGACTTACCTCATGTTCTGTGATTATCTCCAAGATCATCTATGGTGTCTCAAAGAGCAGTGTTTCATTGTTTTCCATGGCTAGTATTCATTGTGTACATGGGCCGCTTCTTCTTTTTCCTTTCATCTGTTGATGGACATTTTGGTTGCTTCACTGTCTTGTCTATTGTGAATAAGGCTGCAGTGCAGCTTTTGCAGCCCGGGTCTTCTTCATTCTGGTCTTCTCAGGTGAGAGGCCCATTGGTGCGCCTGCTGGATTGAATGGTACCTCAATTTTTCCTTTTCAACGCAGCTCCTTTCTGTTCTCATTATTAGCGTTTAACCCTTTTACATCTCACCAGCAGCTAGAGGGTACACAGTTCTCTAAAACCTCTTCAGCATTGATTGTTTGTAGACTTTTTGCCAACGGTCAGTCGACGGGTGTGAGTTGAAAACTTTTTGTAGATTAGATTGCATGAGTCTAATACTTCCTGAGGTTGAGCTTTTATCCATTTTCCTTTCTTTAAAAAGAGAGTGAGTAAAACTTACCTCTTCATACGAGCTTCGTGAACATTTTGCCTGTTTTGAATTTTTTTTATCCATTCCCTACTTCAGCACAATTTGAGGGCAGGTGTCCTTTACAGCCCTGAGTCCTTGTGAATGGTAAGTGACCATTAGCTGTGGGTTAAAAGCTGCTGTTGCGGGAATCGGCCACAAGGCGGCAGCATTTCTCCTTTACCAAATCTGGTTACTAGGGCAACAGAGCCTTAGTGGAAGTGGTGTTCTAGTTGTAAATTAGAATGGAATGTGCGAGGAAAAAGCCCTTTAAGTTTATGTCTCATTACTTCTTGTTGGTATTTTTAACTTAATTTTTATTTTTTATCACAGCAAACTTGATTACAATGTTTTGTTTGTTCTAGGTGTGCAAGATGTGGTTCTTTCACACATATACATATATCTATTTTTCTTCGGATCCTTTTCCCATGTAGGATACGACACAATGTTGAGTAGTCTTCTCTTGGTATAGCGTAGGTCTTTGGTGATTATATATTTCACATGTGTTTGTATCTCTCTGTTAACCTCAATACGGTAATGTATCCAATCCTCACACCTTTCCATTTGGTGAACCATAAGTTTTTTAAATGAATCTATGATAGTGTTTCTCTGTGGAAATACCTTTGTTTGTATCATTTTTTCGGTAACACCTATATGTGATATGATAGGATATGTGTCTTTCGCTTTCTCACTTACACCAAGTTGCGTGATTACTTCTAGACTCATCTATGGTGCTGCAAATGGCATTGTTTCATTTTTTCACTAGCTCATATTCCATCTGTACATGTAGCAGTTCTTCATTGTCCACCCATCTGTCGTTGGACTTTTTGGTTACTTCCATATCTTGGCTATTGTTATACTATGCAATGCAGATTTGCGTACCTGTGTCCTTCCAATTCTGTCTTCTTAGGTTATAGGTCCAGGAATAGGTCTGCTGGATCATATGGTAGCTCAATGTTTACCTTTTAAAGGCACCTCTATTCTGTTCTCTTTAGTGGCTCTTTCCAGGTTACGTCCCACTTAAAGCGGAGGGTATGCATTTCTTCCCAGCACCTTCAGCATTTATTCTTTGTAGTTTTTGCTGATGGTTATTCTGAGTGGTGTGAGCTGATACCTCTTTGTGGTTGAATTTGCATGTGTCTCATAATGCGTTGAAATTGAGCTGTAAGACATGTCCTTTTTATTTTTCCAGCTGTGATGAGAGCTTATTTCTTCAAAGTGTTTTCTTAAAGTATGTGTCACCATTTGAAAAATTTTGGCCATTATCTCCCTCAAGACATTTTGAGGGCAGGTTTCATTTACAGCCCTGCAGTACTTGTTCATATGAAGTGACCATTAGCTCAGGCTTTAAACCTGCTTTTGCAGGTAACGGCCAGAGAGCGACAGCCTTTCTACGTTCCCCTTGCTGGTACTAGGGAAACAGACCTACCGGCCAGTGTTGTTTTTCGGTTATAAATTAGAGTGCAATGTTCCCGGATAAACCCACAAATGTTGATGTCTCCTTGCTTTTGTTTGTTTTTAAATTTAATTTATATTTATTATTAGAGTAATATTCCATTGTGTACATGGACCACTTCTTCTTGGTGCATTCCTCGGTTGATGGACATTTTCATTTCTTCCAAGCGCTGCCTATGGTAAATATTGCTGGCATACAGGTTTGCCAGCCTGTGACTTTTTGATTCTCATTTTCTCAGGTGATAGGCCAAGCAGTGGTTGTGATTGATGGACTGGTAGTTCATTGTTTCCCTTTTCAAAGCACCTACATTGTGTTTTCATTAGTGGCTCTTTACATGCCCCCCCTTACAACCGAGGGTACGCATTTCTCCACACTCCCTTCACCGTTTATTTTTTGCAGCATTTTTCCTAATGGCCATTCTGACTGCTGTGAGCTGATAGGGTTTTGTAATATGGGTATGTATGTCATGAAAATTTTTAAAATTCATCATATTCCTATGCCTTTTTCTTTTCTCTTAAAAGAAAAAACCGTGAGTACAATATAGCTCTTGAAATTGTCTTCTTCGAAGGTTGCCCTCTTCTGAATTTTTTGGTCGATTTTTGACCCCAGAAATTTTCTGGAGGGCAGGCGCCATTTACAGAACTGCAAGTTGGTGAAAATTTAGTGACCTTTTGCAGTGAGTTCAAAGCTGCTGTTGTGGGAAACGTCCACAAGGAGGTAGCATTTCTCCATTCCCCAATCTGGGTTCTAGGGCAGCAGAGCCTTTCTGGAAGTCATTGTCCTAGGTTGTAAATTAGAATGGAATTTGCCAGGAGAAATCCCCATAAGTTTATGTCTCATTACTTCTTCTTGGTTTTTAAAATTTTTTTAATCTGGGTAAAGTTTAGAATACTGTTTGTCCTAGGTGTACACAATCTGGTTCATTTGGACATTATGTATGTCTATTAATGTACAGATCCTCTTCCCATGTAAAATATTACACTGTTCCGTCGACCTCCCTTGTTATATGTTCGGTCTTTTTGATACATGTATATAATATGTATTTGAATATGTATAGTAACACTAATCTTCATTTCTCAATTTCCCCCCTCCTTTCCTTTTAGATGAGCATAGTTTGTGTTCTACGCCTGTGAGTGTCTTTCTCTTTAGAAATATGTTCATCTGTGTCAGTTATTAGATAATGCCATAAGTGATAATATAAGATATAGGTCTTTTGCTTTCCGACCTACTTCATGTTTTGTGATTATCTCCAGGCTCATCTATGGTGCCTCAAAGAGCAGTGCTTCAATGTTTTCCATGGCTAATATTCCATTGTGTACATGGACCACTTCTTCTTGGTGCATTCCTCTGTTGATGGACATTTTCGTTGCTTCCAAGTGTTGCCTATGGTAAATATTGCTGGAGTGCAGGATTGCCAGCCTGCGATTTTTGATTTTCATTTTCTCAGGTGATAGACCCAGCAGTGGGTATGATTGATTGATTGGTATGGTAGCTCAACGTTTACCTTTTCAAGGCACCTCAATTGTGCTTTCATTAGTGGCTCTTACCACGTCCCCCTTAGAATCGAGGGTACGCATTTCTCCACAATCACGTCAGCGTTTATCGTTTGCCGCATTTTTGTTGATGGCCATTCTGACTGGTGTGAGCTGATAGGTTTTTGTAATTTGGGTTTACATGTCTGTAACAATTCCTACAATTCATCCTTTTTCCACGCCTTTTCCTTTTCTGTTAAAAGAAAAAAGAAAAAAGGTGTGAGTACAATATACCTCTTCAAATTTTCTTTTTGGAAGGTTGCACTCTAGAGTTTTTTGGTCGATTTTCGACCTCAGTATCTTTTGGAGGGCAGGTGTCATTTACAGACCTGCAATTGGTGAATATTTAGTGACCTTTTGCAGTGGGTTTAAAGCTGCTGTTGTGGGAAACGGCCACAAGGATGCAGCATTTCTCCATTCCCAAATCTGGGTACTAGGGCAGCAGAGCCGTTCTGGAAGTCGTTTGCCTAGGTTGTAAATTTGAATGGAATGTGCCAGGAGAACCCCCCATAAGTTTATGTCTCATTACTCCTAGTTGGTTGTTTTAATTTTTTCAATTGGGGTAATGGTTAGAATGTTGCTTGTCCAAGGTGTACATACTCTGGTTCATCTACATATTCTATATACCTATTTATGTAGAGATCCTCTTCCCGTGTAAATTATTACACAGTGTTCCGTAAACCTTCCTTGCTATATGGTCGGTCTTTTTGATATATGTATATAATATGTATTTGTATACATATGGTAACGCTAATCTTCATTTATCCATTCCCCCCACCTTTCCTTGTAGATAAGCATAGTTTTTTTTAATAAGTCTGTGATTGACTTTCTCTGTGGAAATATGTTCATTTGTGTCAGTTATTAGAGAACGCGTATAAGTGATATCATAGGATATAGGACTTTTGCTTTCCGACTTACCTCATGTTCTGTGATTATCTCCAAGATCATCTATGGTGTCTCAAAGAGCAGTGTTTCATTGTTTTCCATGGCTAGTATTCATTGTGTACATGGGCCGCTTCTTCTTTTTCCTTTCATCTGTTGATGGACATTTTGGTTGCTTCACTGTCTTGTCTATTGTGAATAAGGCTGCAGTGCAGCTTTTGCAGCCCGGGTCTTCTTCATTCTGGTCTTCTCAGGTGAGAGGCCCATTGGTGCGCCTGCTGGATTGAATGGTACCTCAATTTTTCCTTTTCAACGCAGCTCCTTTCTGTTCTCATTATTAGCGTTTAACCCTTTTACATCTCACCAGCAGCTAGAGGGTACACAGTTCTCTAAAACCTCTTCAGCATTGATTGTTTGTAGACTTTTTGCCAACGGTCAGTCGACGGGTGTGAGTTGAAAACTTTTTGTAGATTAGATTGCATGAGTCTAATACTTCCTGAGGTTGAGCTTTTATCCATTTTCCTTTCTTTAAAAAGAGAGTGAGTAAAACTTACCTCTTCATACGAGCTTCGTGAACATTTTGCCTGTTTTGAATTTTTTTTATCCATTCCCTACTTCAGCACAATTTGAGGGCAGGTGTCCTTTACAGCCCTGAGTCCTTGTGAATGGTAAGTGACCATTAGCTGTGGGTTAAAAGCTGCTGTTGCGGGAATCGGCCACAAGGCGGCAGCATTTCTCCTTTACCAAATCTGGTTACTAGGGCAACAGAGCCTTAGTGGAAGTGGTGTTCTAGTTGTAAATTAGAATGGAATGTGCGAGGAAAAAGCCCTTTAAGTTTATGTCTCATTACTTCTTGTTGGTATTTTTAACTTAATTTTTATTTTTTATCACAGCAAACTTGATTACAATGTTTTGTTTGTTCTAGGTGTGCAAGATGTGGTTCTTTCACACATATACATATATCTATTTTTCTTCGGATCCTTTTCCCATGTAGGATACGACACAATGTTGAGTAGTCTTCTCTTGGTATAGCGTAGGTCTTTGGTGATTATATATTTCACATGTGTTTGTATCTCTCTGTTAACCTCAATACGGTAATGTATCCAATCCTCACACCTTTCCATTTGGTGAACCATAAGTTTTTTAAATGAATCTATGATAGTGTTTCTCTGTGGAAATACCTTTGTTTGTATCATTTTTTCGGTAACACCTATATGTGATAGGATAGGATATGTGTCTTTCGCTTTCTCACTTACTCCAAGCTGCGTGATTACTTCTAGACTCATCTATGGTGCTGCAAATGGCATTGTTTCATTTTTTCACTAGCTCATATTCCATCTGTACATGGAGCAGTTCTTCTTTGTCCACCCATCTGTCGTTGGACTTTTTGGTTACTTCCATATCTTGGCTATTGTTATACTATGCAATGCAGATTTGCGTACCTGTGTCCTTCCAATTCTGTCTTCTTAGGTTATAGGTCCAGGAATAGGTCTGCTGGGTCATATGGTAGCTCAATGTTTACCTTTTAAAGGCACCTCTATTCCGTTCTCTTTAGTGGCTCTTTCCAGGTTACGTCCCACTTAAAGCGGAGGGTATGCATTTCTTCCCAGCACCTTCAGCATTTATTCTTTGTAGTTTTTGCTGATGGTTATTCTGAGTGGTGTGAGCTGATACCTCTTTGTGGTTGAATTTGCATGTGTCTCATAATGCGTTGAAATTGAGCTGTAAGACATGTCCTTTTTATTTTTCCAGCTGTGATGAGAGCTTATTTCTTCAAAGTGTTTTCTTAAAGTATGTGTCACCATTTGAAATATTTTGGCCATGATCTCCCTCAAGACATTTTGAGGGCAGGTTTCATTTACAGCCCTGCAGTACTTGTTCATATGAAGTGACCATTAGCTCAGGCTTTAAACCTGCTTTTGCAGGTAACGGCCAGAGAGCGGCAATCTTTCTACGTTCCCCTTGCTGGTACTAGGGAAACAGACCTACCGGCCAGTGGTGTTCTTCGGTTATAAATTAGAGTGCAATGTGCCCGGATAAACCCACAAATGTTGATGTCTCCTTGCTTTTCTTTGTTTTTAAATTTAATTTATATTTATTATTAGAGTAATATTCCATTGTGTACGTGGACCACTTCTTCTTGGTGCATTCCTCGGTTGATGGACATTTTCATTGCTTCCAAGTGCTGGCTATGGTAAATATTGCTGGCATACTGGTTTGCCAGCCTGTGACTTTTTGATTCTCATTTTCTCAGGTGATAGGCCAAGCAGTGGTTGTGATTGATGGACTGGTAGCTCAATGTTTCCCTTTTCAAAGCACCTACGTTGTGTTTTCGTTAGTGGCTCTTTACATGCCCCCCCTTACAGCCGAGGGTACGCATTTCTCCACACTCCCTTCACCGTTTATTTTTTGCAGCATTTTTCCTAATGGCCATTCTGACTGCTGTGTGCTGATAGGGTTTTGTAATATGGGTATGCATGTCATGAAAATTTTTAAAATTCATCATATTCCTACGCCTTTTTCTTTTCTCTTAAAAGAAAAAAACCGTGAGTACAATATAGCTCTTGAAATTGTCTTCTTCGAAGGTTGCCCTCTTCTGAATTTTTTGGTCGATTTTTGACCCCAGAAATTTTCTGGAGGCCAGGCGCAATTTACAGAACTGCAAGTTGGTGAAAATTTAGTGACCTTTTGCAGTGGGTTCAAAGCTGCTGTTGTGGGAAACGTCCACAAGGAGGTAGCATTTCTCCATTCCCCAGTCCTGGTTCTAGGGCAGCAGAGCCTTTCTGGAAGTCATTGTCCTAGGTTGTAAATTAGAATGGAATTTGCCAGGAGAAATCCCCATAAGTTTATGTCTCATTACTTCTTCTTGGTTTTTAAAATTTTTTTAATCTGGGTAAAGTTTAGAATATTGTTTGTCCTAGGTGTACACAATCTGGTTCATTTGGACATTATGTATGTCTATTAATGTACAGATCCTCTTCCCATGTAAAATATTACACTGTTCCGTCGACCTCCCTTGTTATATGTTCGGTCTTTTTGATACATGTATATAATATGTATTTGAATATGTATAGTAACACTAATCTTCATTTCTCAATTTCCCCCCTCCTTTCCTTTTAGATGAGCATAGTTTGTGTTCTACGCCTGTGAGTGTCTTTCTCTTTAGAAATATGTTCATCTGTGTCAGTTATTAGATAATGCCATAAGTGATAATATAAGATATAGGTCTTTTGCTTTCCGACCTACTTCATGTTTTGTGATTATCTCCAGGCTCATCTATGGTGCCTCAAAGAGCAGTGCTTCAATGTTTTCCATGGCTAATATTCCATTGTGTACATGGACCACTTCTTCTTGGTGCATTCCTCTGTTGATGGACATTTTCGTTGCTTCCAAGTGTTGCCTATGGTAAATATTGCTGGAGTGCAGGATTGCCAGCCTGCGATTTTTGATTTTCATTTTCTCAGGTGATAGACCCAGCAGTGGGTATGATTGATTGATTGGTATGGTAGCTCAACGTTTACCTTTTCAAGGCACCTCAATTGTGCTTTCATTAGTGGCTCTTACCACGTCCCCCTTAGAATCGAGGGTACGCATTTCTCCACAATCACGTCAGCGTTTCTCGTTTGCCGCATTTTTGTTGATGGCCATTCTGACTGGTGTGAGCTGATAGGTTTTTGTAATTTGGGTTTACATGTCTGTAAAAATTCCTACAATTCATCCTTTTTCCACGCCTTTTCCTTTTCTGTTAAAAGAAAAAAGAAAAAAGGTGTGAGTACAATATACCTCTTCAAATTTTCTTTTTGGAAGGTTGCACTCTAGAGTTTTTTGGTCGATTTTCGACCTCAGTATCTTTTGGAGGGCAGGTGTCATTTACAGACCTGCAATTGGTGAATATTTAGTGACCTTTTGCAGTGGGTTTAAAGCTGCTGTTGTGGGAAACGGCCACAAGGATGCAGCATTTCTCCATTCCCAAATCTGGGTACTAGGGCAGCAGAGCCGTTCTGGAAGTCGTTTGCCTAGGTTGTAAATTTGAATGGAATGTGCCAGGAGAACCCCCCATAAGTTTATGTCTCATTACTCCTAGTTGGTTGTTTTAATTTTTTCAATTGGGGTAATGGTTAGAATGTTGCTTGTCCAAGGTGTACATACTCTGGTTCATCTACATATTCTATATACCTATTTATGTAGAGATCCTCTTCCCGTGTAAATTATTACACAGTGTTCCGTAAACCTTCCTTGCTATATGGTCGGTCTTTTTGATATATGTATATAATATGTATTTGTATACATATGGTAACGCTAATCTTCATTTATCCATTCCCCCCACCTTTCCTTGTAGATAAGCATAGTTTTTTTTAATAAGTCTGTGATTGACTTTCTCTGTGGAAATATGTTCATTTGTGTCAGTTATTAGAGAACGCGTATAAGTGATATCATAGGATATAGGACTTTTGCTTTCCGACTTACCTCATGTTCTGTGATTATCTCCAAGATCATCTATGGTGTCTCAAAGAGCAGTGTTTCATTGTTTTCCATGGCTAGTATTCATTGTGTACATGGGCCGCTTCTTCTTTTTCCTTTCATCTGTTGATGGACATTTTGGTTGCTTCACTGTCTTGTCTATTGTGAATAAGGCTGCAGTGCAGCTTTTGCAGCCCGGGTCTTCTTCATTCTGGTCTTCTCAGGTGAGAGGCCCATTGGTGCGCCTGCTGGATTGAATGGTACCTCAATTTTTCCTTTTCAACGCAGCTCCTTTCTGTTCTCATTATTAGCGTTTAACCCTTTTACATCTCACCAGCAGCTAGAGGGTACACAGTTCTCTAAAACCTCTTCAGCATTGATTGTTTGTAGACTTTTTGCCAACGGTCAGTCGACGGGTGTGAGTTGAAAACTTTTTGTAGATTAGATTGCATGAGTCTAATACTTCCTGAGGTTGAGCTTTTATCCATTTTCCTTTCTTTAAAAAGAGAGTGAGTAAAACTTACCTCTTCATACGAGCTTCGTGAACATTTTGCCTGTTTTGAATTTTTTTTATCCATTCCCTACTTCAGCACAATTTGAGGGCAGGTGTCCTTTACAGCCCTGAGTCCTTGTGAATGGTAAGTGACCATTAGCTGTGGGTTAAAAGCTGCTGTTGTGGGAATCGGCCACAAGGCGGCAGCATTTCTCCTTTACCAAATCTGGTTACTAGGGCAACAGAGCCTTAGTGGAAGTGGTGTTCTAGGTTGTAAATTAGAATGGAATGTGCGAGGAAAAAGCCCTTTAAGTTTATGTCTCATTACTTCTTGTTGGTATTTTTAACTTAATTTTTATTTTTTATCACAGCAAACTTGATTACAATGTTTTGTTTGTTCTAGGTGTGCAAGATGTGGTTCTTTCACACATATACATATATCTATTTTTCTTCGGATCCTTTTCCCATGTCTGTTACGACACAATGTTGAGTAGTCTTCTCTTGGTATAGCGTAGGTCTTTGGTGATTATATATTTCACATGTGTTTGTATCTCTCTGTTAACCTCAATACGGTAATGTATCCAATCCTCACACCTTTCCATTTGGTGAACCATAAGTTTTTTAAATGAATCTATGATAGTGTTTCTCTGTGGAAATACCTTTGTTTGTATCATTTTTTCGGTAACACCTATATGTGATAGGATAGGATATGTGTCTTTCGCTTTCTCACTTACTCCAAGCTGCGTGATTACTTCTAGACTCATCTATGGTGCTGCAAATGGCATTGTTTCATTTTTTCACTAGCTCATATTCCATCTGTACATGGAGCAGTTCTTCTTTGTCCACCCATCTGTCGTTGGACTTTTTGGTTACTTCCATATCTTGGCTATTGTTATACTATGCAATGCAGATTTGCGTACCTGTGTCCTTCCAATTCTGTCTTCTTAGGTTATAGGTCCAGGAATAGGTCTGCTGGATCATATGGTAGCTCAATGTTTACCTTTTAAAGGCACCTCTATTCCGTTCTCTTTAGTGGCTCTTTCCAGGTTACGTCCCACTTAAAGCGGAGGGTATGCATTTCTTCCCAGCACCTTCAGCATTTATTCTTTGTAGTTTTTGCTGATGGTTATTCTGAGTGGTGTGAGCTGATACCTCTTTGTGGTTGAATTTGCATGTGTCTCATAATGCGTTGAAATTGAGCTGTAAGACATGTCCTTTTTATTTTTCCAGCTGTGATGAGAGCTTATTTCTTCAAAGTGTTTTCTTAAAGTATGTGTCACCATTTGAAATATTTTGGCCATGATCTCCCTCAAGACATTTTGAGGGCAGGTTTCATTTACAGCCCTGCAGTACTTGTTCATATGAAGTGACCATTAGCTCAGGCTTTAAACCTGCTTTTGCAGGTAACGGCCAGAGAGCGGCAATCTTTCTACGTTCCCCTTGCTGGTACTAGGGAAACAGACCTACCGGCCAGTGGTGTTCTTCGGTTATAAATTAGAGTGCAATGTGCCCGGATAAACCCACAAATGTTGATGTCTCCTTGCTTTTCTTTGTTTTTAAATTTAATTTATATTTATTATTAGAGTAATATTCCATTGTGTACGTGGACCACTTCTTCTTGGTGCATTCCTCGGTTGATGGACATTTTCATTGCTTCCAAGTGCTGGCTATGGTAAATATTGCTGGCATACTGGTTTGCCAGCCTGTGACTTTTTGATTCTCATTTTCTCAGGTGATAGGCCAAGCAGTGGTTGTGATTGATGGACTGGTAGCTCAATGTTTCCCTTTTCAAAGCACCTATGTTGTGTTTTCGTTAGTGGCTCTTTACATGCCCCCCCTTACAGCCGAGGGTACGCATTTCTCCACACTCCCTTCACCGTTTATTTTTTGCAGCATTTTTCCTAATGGCCATTCTGACTGCTGTGAGCTGATAGGGTTTTGTAATATGGGTATGCATGTCATGAAAATTTTTAAAATTCATCATATTCCTACGCCTTTTTCTTTTCTCTTAAAAGAAAAAAACCGTGAGTACAATATAGCTCTTGAAATTGTCTTCTTCGAAGGTTGCCCTCTTCTGAATTTTTTGGTCGATTTTTGACCCCAGAAATTTTCTGGAGGCCAGGCGCAATTTACAGAACTGCAAGTTGGTGAAAATTTAGTGACCTTTTGCAGTGGGTTCAAAGCTGCTGTTGTGGGAAACGTCCACAAGGAGGTAGCATTTCTCCATTCCCCAGTCCTGGTTCTAGGGCAGCAGAGCCTTTCTGGAAGTCATTGTCCTAGGTTGTAAATTAGAATGGAATTTGCCAGGAGAAATCCCCATAAGTTTATGTCTCATTACTTCTTCTTGGTTTTTAAAATTTTTTTAATCTGGGTAAAGTTTAGAATACTGTTTGTCCTAGGTGTACACAATCTGGTTCATTTGGACATTATGTATGTCTATTAATGTACAGATCCTCTTCCCATGTAAAATATTACACTGTTCCGTCGACCTCCCTTGTTATATGTTCGGTCTTTTTGATACATGTATATAATATGTATTTGAATATGTATAGTAACACTAATCTTCATTTCTCAATTTCCCCCCTCCTTTCCTTTTAGATGAGCATAGTTTGTGTTCTACGCCTGTGAGTGTCTTTCTCTTTAGAAATATGTTCATCTGTGTCAGTTATTAGATAATGCCATAAGTGATAATATAAGATATAGGTCTTTTGCTTTCCGACCTACTTCATGTTTTGTGATTATCTCCAGGCTCATCTATGGTGCCTCAAAGAGCAGTGCTTCAATGTTTTCCATGGCTAATATTCCATTGTGTACATGGACCACTTCTTCTTGGTGCATTCCTCTGTTGATGGACATTTTCGTTGCTTCCAAGTGTTGCCTATGGTAAATATTGCTGGAGTGCAGGATTGCCAGCCTGCGATTTTTGATTTTCATTTTCTCAGGTGATAGACCCAGCAGTGGGTATGATTGATTGATTGGTATGGTAGCTCAACGTTTACCTTTTCAAAGCACCTCAATTGTGCTTTCATTAGTGGCTCTTACCACGTCCCCCTTAGAATCGAGGGTACGCATTTCTCCACAATCACGTCAGCGTTTATCGTTTGCCGCATTTTTGTTGATGGCCATTCTGACTGGTGTGAGCTGATAGGTTTTTGTAATTTGGGTTTACATGTCTGTAAAAATTCCTACAATTCATCCTTTTTCCACGCCTTTTCCTTTTCTGTTAAAAGAAAAAAGAAAAAAGGTGTGAGTACAATATACCTCTTCAAATTTTCTTTTTGGAAGGTTGCACTCTAGAGTTTTTTGGTCGATTTTCGACCTCAGTATCTTTTGGAGGGCAGGTGTCATTTACAGACCTGCAATTGGTGAATATTTAGTGACCTTTTGCAGTGGGTTTAAAGCTGCTGTTGTGGGAAACGGCCACAAGGATGCAGCATTTCTCCATTCCCAAATCTGGGTACTAGGGCAGCAGAGCCGTTCTGGAAGTCGTTTGCCTAGGTTGTAAATTTGAATGGAATGTGCCAGGAGAACCCCCCATAAGTTTATGTCTCATTACTCCTAGTTGGTTGTTTTAATTTTTTCAATTGGGGTAATGGTTAGAATGTTGCTTGTCCAAGGTGTACATACTCTGGTTCATCTACATATTCTATATACCTATTTATGTAGAGATCCTCTTCCCGTGTAAATTATTACACAGTGTTCCGTAAACCTTCCTTGCTATATGGTCGGTCTTTTTGATATATGTATATAATATGTATTTGTATACATATGGTAACGCTAATCTTCATTTATCCATTCCCCCCCACCTTTCCTTGTAGATAAGCATAGTTTTTTTTAATAAGTCTGTGATTGACTTTCTCTGTGGAAATATGTTCATTTGTGTCAGTTATTAGAGAACGCGTATAAGTGATATCATAGGATATAGGACTTTTGCTTTCCGACTTACCTCATGTTCTGTGATTATCTCCAAGATCATCTATGGTGTCTCAAAGAGCAGTGTTTCATTGTTTTCCATGGCTAGTATTCATTGTGTACATGGGCCGCTTCTTCTTTTTCCTTTCATCTGTTGATGGACATTTTGGTTGCTTCACTGTCTTGTCTATTGTGAATAAGGCTGCAGTGCAGCTTTTGCAGCCCGGGTCTTCTTCATTCTGGTCTTCTCAGGTGAGAGGCCCATTGGTGCGCCTGCTGGATTGAATGGTACCTCAATTTTTCCTTTTCAACGCAGCTCCTTTCTGTTCTCATTATTAGCGTTTAACCCTTTTACATCTCACCAGCAGCTAGAGGGTACACAGTTCTCTAAAACCTCTTCAGCATTGATTGTTTGTAGACTTTTTGCCAACGGTCAGTCGACGGGTGTGAGTTGAAAACTTTTTGTAGATTAGATTGCATGAGTCTAATACTTCCTGAGGTTGAGCTTTTATCCATTTTCCTTTCTTTAAAAAGAGAGTGAGTAAAACTTACCTCTTCATACGAGCTTCGTGAACATTTTGCCTGTTTTGAATTTTTTTTATCCATTCCCTACTTCAGCACAATTTGAGGGCAGGTGTCCTTTACAGCCCTGAGTCCTTGTGAATGGTAAGTGACCATTAGCTGTGGGTTAAAAGCTGCTGTTGCGGGAATCGGCCACAAGGCGGCAGCATTTCTCTTTTACCAAATCTGGTTACTAGGGCAACAGAGCCTTAGTGGAAGTGGTGTTCTAGGTTGTAAATTAGAATGGAATGTGCGAGGAAAAAGCCCTTTAAGTTTATGTCTCATTACTTCTTGTTGGTATTTTTAACTTAATTTTTATTTTTTATCACAGCAAACTTGATTACAATGTTTTGTTTGTTCTAGGTGTGCAAGATGTGGTTCTTTCACACATATACATATATCTATTTTTCTTCGGATCCTTTTCCCATGTCTGTTACGACACAATGTTGAGTAGTCTTCTCTTGGTATAGCGTAGGTCTTTGGTGATTATATATTTCACATGTGTTTGTATCTCTCTGTTAACCTCAATACGGTAATGTATCCAATCCTCACACCTTTCCATTTGGTGAACCATAAGTTTTTTAAATGAATCTATGATAGTGTTTCTCTGTGGAAATACCTTTGTTTGTATCATTTTTTCGGTAACACCTATATGTGATAGGATAGGATATGTGTCTTTCGCTTTCTCACTTACTCCAAGCTGCGTGATTACTTCTAGACTCATCTATGGTGCTGCAAATGGCATTGTTTCATTTTTTCACTAGCTCATATTCCATCTGTACATGGAGCAGTTCTTCTTTCTCCACCCATCTGTCGTTGGACTTTTTGGTTACTTCCATATCTTGGCTATTGTTATACTATGCAATGCAGATTTGCGTACCTGTGTCCTTCCAATTCTGTCTTCTTAGGTTATAGGTCCAGGAATAGGTCTGCTGGATCATATGGTAGCTCAATGTTTACCTTTTAAAGGCACCTCTATTCCGTTCTCTTTAGTGGCTCTTTCCAGGTTACGTCCCACTTAAAGCGGAGGGTATGCATTTCTTCCCAGCACCTTCAGCATTTATTCTTTGTAGTTTTTGCTGATGGTTATTCTGAGTGGTGTGAGCTGATACCTCTTTGTGGTTGAATTTGCATGTGTCTCATAATGCGTTGAAATTGAGCTGTAAGACATGTCCTTTTTATTTTTCCAGCTGTGATGAGAGCTTATTTCTTCAAAGTGTTTTCTTAAAGTATGTGTCACCATTTGAAATATTTTGGCCATGATCTCCCTCAAGACATTTTGAGGGCAGGTTTCATTTACAGCCCTGCAGTACTTGTTCATGTGAAGTGACCATTAGCTCAGGCTTTAAACCTGCTTTTGCAGGTAACGGCCAGAGAGCGGCAATCTTTCTACGTTCCCCTTGCTGGTACTAGGGAAACAGACCTACCGGCCAGTGGTGTTCTTCGGTTATAAATTAGAGTGCAATGTGCCCGGATAAACCCACAAATGTTGATGTCTCCTTGCTTTTCTTTGTTTTTAAATTTAATTTATATTTATTATTAGAGTAATATTCCATTGTGTACGTGGACCACTTCTTCTTGGTGCATTCCTCGGTTGATGGACATTTTCATTGCTTCCAAGTGCTGGCTATGGTAAATATTGCTGGCATACTGGTTTGCCAGCCTGTGACTTTTTGATTCTCATTTTCTCAGGTGATAGGCCAAGCAGTGGTTGTGATTGATGGACTGGTAGCTCAATGTTTCCCTTTTCAAAGCACCTACGTTGTGTTTTCGTTAGTGGCTCTTTACATGCCCCCCCTTACAGCCGAGGGTACGCATTTCTCCACACTCCCTTCACCGTTTATTTTTTGCAGCATTTTTCCTAATGGCCATTCTGACTGCTGTGAGCTGATAGGGTTTTGTAATATGGGTATGCATGTCATGAAAATTTTTAAAATTCATCATATTCCTACGCCTTTTTCTTTTCTCTTAAAAGAAAAAAACCGTGAGTACAATATAGCTCTTGAAATTGTCTTCTTCGAAGGTTGCCCTCTTCTGAATTTTTTGGTCGATTTTTGACCCCAGAAATTTTCTGGAGGCCAGGCGCAATTTACAGAACTGCAAGTTGGTGAAAATTTAGTGACCTTTTGCAGTGGGTTCAAAGCTGCTGTTGTGGGAAACGTCCACAAGGAGGTAGCATTTCTCCATTCCCCAGTCCTGGTTCTAGGGCAGCAGAGCCTTTCTGGAAGTCATTGTCCTAGGTTGTAAATTAGAATGGAATTTGCCAGGAGAAATCCCCATAAGTTTATGTCTCATTACTTCTTCTTGGTTTTTAAAATTTTTTTAATCTGGGTAAAGTTTAGAATACTGTTTGTCCTAGGTGTACACAATCTGGTTCATTTGGACATTATGTATGTCTATTAATGTACAGATCCTCTTCCCATGTAAAATATTACACTGTTCCGTCGACCTCCCTTGTTATATGTTCGGTCTTTTTGATACATGTATATAATATGTATTTGAATATGTATAGTAACACTAATCTTCATTTCTCAATTTCCCCCCTCCTTTCCTTTTAGATGAGCATAGTTTGTGTTCTACGCCTGTGAGTGTCTTTCTCTTTAGAAATATGTTCATCTGTGTCAGTTATTAGATAATGCCATAAGTGATAATATAAGATATAGGTCTTTTGCTTTCCGACCTACTTCATGTTTTGTGATTATCTCCAGGCTCATCTATGGTGCCTCAAAGAGCAGTGCTTCAATGTTTTCCATGGCTAATATTCCATTGTGTACATGGACCACTTCTTCTTGGTGCATTCCTCTGTTGATGGACATTTTCGTTGCTTCCAAGTGTTGCCTATGGTAAATATTGCTGGAGTGCAGGATTGCCAGCCTGCGATTTTTGATTTTCATTTTCTCAGGTGATAGACCCAGCAGTGGGTATGATTGATTGATTGGTATGGTAGCTCAACGTTTACCTTTTCAAGGCACCTCAATTGTGCTTTCATTAGTGGCTCTTACCACGTCCCCCTTAGAATCGAGGGTACGCATTTCTCCACAATCACGTCAGCGTTTATCGTTTGCCGCATTTTTGTTGATGGCCATTCTGACTGGTGTGAGCTGATAGGTTTTTGTAATTTGGGTTTACATGTCTGTAAAAATTCCTACAATTCATCCTTTTTCCACGCCTTTTCCTTTTCTGTTAAAAGAAAAAAGAAAAAAGGTGTGAGTACAATATACCTCTTCAAATTTTCTTTTTGGAAGGTTGCACTCTAGAGTTTTTTGGTCGATTTTCGACCTCAGTATCTTTTGGAGGGCAGGTGTCATTTACAGACCTGCAATTGGTGAATATTTAGTGACCTTTTGCAGTGGGTTTAAAGCTGCTGTTGTGGGAAACGGCCACAAGGATGCAGCATTTCTCCATTCCCAAATCTGGGTACTAGGGCAGCAGAGCCGTTCTGGAAGTCGTTTGCCTAGGTTGTAAATTTGAATGGAATGTGCCAGGAGAACCCCCCATAAGTTTATGTCTCATTACTCCTAGTTGGTTGTTTTAATTTTTTCAATTGGGGTAATGGTTAGAATGTTGCTTGTCCAAGGTGTACATACTCTGGTTCATCTACATATTCTATATACCTATTTATGTAGAGATCCTCTTCCCGTGTAAATTATTACACAGTGTTCCGTAAACCTTCCTTGCTATATGGTCGGTCTTTTTGATATATGTATATAATATGTATTTGTATACATATGGTAACGCTAATCTTCATTTATCCATTCCCCCCCACCTTTCCTTGTAGATAAGCATAGTTTTTTTTAATAAGTCTGTGATTGACTTTCTCTGTGGAAATATGTTCATTTGTGTCAGTTACTAGAGAACGCGTATAAGTGATATCATAGGATATAGGACTTTTGCTTTCCGACTTACCTCATGTTCTGTGATTATCTCCAAGATCATCTATGGTGTCTCAAAGAGCAGTGTTTCATTGTTTTCCATGGCTAGTATTCATTGTGTACATGGGCCGCTTCTTCTTTTTCCTTTCATCTGTTGATGGACATTTTGGTTGCTTCACTGTCTTGTCTATTGTGAATAAGGCTGCAGTGCAGCTTTTGCAGCCCGGGTCTTCTTCATTCTGGTCTTCTCAGGTGAGAGGCCCATTGGTGCGCCTGCTGGATTGAATGGTACCTCAATTTTTCCTTTTCAACGCAGCTCCTTTCTGTTCTCATTATTAGCGTTTAACCCTTTTACATCTCACCAGCAGCTAGAGGGTACACAGTTCTCTAAAACCTCTTCAGCATTGATTGTTTGTAGACTTTTTGCCAACGGTCAGTCGACGGGTGTGAGTTGAAAACTTTTTGTAGATTAGATTGCATGAGTCTAATACTTCCTGAGGTTGAGCTTTTATCCATTTTCCTTTCTTTAAAAAGAGAGTGAGTAAAACTTACCTCTTCATACGAGCTTCGTGAACATTTTGCCTGTTTTGAATTTTTTTTATCCATTCCCTACTTCAGCACAATTTGAGGGCAGGTGTCCTTTACAGCCCTGAGTCCTTGTGAATGGTAAGTGACCATTAGCTGTGGGTTAAAAGCTGCTGTTGCGGGAATCGGCCACAAGGCGGCAGCATTTCTCCTTTACCAAATCTGGTTACTAGGGCAACAGAGCCTTAGTGGAAGTGGTGTTCTAGGTTGTAAATTAGAATGGAATGTGCGAGGAGAAAGCCCTTTAAGTTTATGTCTCATTACTTCTTGTTGGTATTTTTAACTTAATTTTTATTTTTTATCACAGCAAACTTGATTACAATGTTTTGTTTGTTCTAGGTGTGCAAGATGTGGTTCTTTCACACATATACATATATCTATTTTTCTTCGGATCCTTTTCCCATGTCTGTTACGACACAATGTTGAGTAGTCTTCTCTTGGTATAGCGTAGGTCTTTGGTGATTATATATTTCACATGTGTTTGTATCTCTCTGTTAACCTCAATACGGTAATGTATCCAATCCTCACACCTTTCCATTTGGTGAACCATAAGTTTTTTAAATGAATCTATGATAGTGTTTCTCTGTGGAAATACCTTTGTTTGTATCATTTTTTCGGTAACACCTATATGTGATAGGATAGGATATGTGTCTTTCGCTTTCTCACTTACTCCAAGCTGCGTGATTACTTCTAGACTCATCTATGGTGCTGCAAATGGCATTGTTTCATTTTTTCACTAGCTCATATTCCATCTGTACATGGAGCAGTTCTTCTTTCTCCACCCATCTGTCGTTGGACTTTTTGGTTACTTCCATATCTTGGCGATTGTTATACTATGCAATGCAGATTTGCGTACCTGTGTCCTTCCAATTCTGTCTTCTTAGGTTATAGGTCCAGGAATAGGTCTGCTGGGTCATATGGTAGCTCAATGTTTACCTTTTAAAGGCACCTCTATTCCGTTCTCTTTAGTGGCTCTTTCCAGGTTACGTCCCACTTAAAGCGGAGGGTATGCATTTCTTCCCAGCACCTTCAGCATTTATTCTTTGTAGTTTTTGCTGATGGTTATTCTGAGTGGTGTGAGCTGATACCTCTTTGTGGTTGAATTTGCATGTGTCTCATAATGCGTTGAAATTGAGCTGTAAGACATGTCCTTTTTATTTTTCCAGCTGTGATGAGAGCTTATTTCTTCAAAGTGTTTTCTTAAAGTATGTGTCACCATTTGAAATATTTTGGCCATGATCTCCCTCAAGACATTTTGAGGGCAGGTTTCATTTACAGCCCTGCAGTACTTGTTCATGTGAAGTGACCATTAGCTCAGGCTTTAAACCTGCTTTTGCAGGTAACGGCCAGAGAGCGGCAATCTTTCTACGTTCCCCTTGCTGGTACTAGGGAAACAGACCTACCGGCCAGTGGTGTTCTTCGGTTATAAATTAGAGTGCAATGTGCCCGGATAAACCCACAAATGTTGATGTCTCCTTGCTTTTCTTTGTTTTTAAATTTAATTTATATTTATTATTAGAGTAATATTCCATTGTGTACGTGGACCACTTCTTCTTGGTGCATTCCTCGGTTGATGGACATTTTCATTGCTTCCAAGTGCTGGCTATGGTAAATATTGCTGGCATACTGGTTTGCCAGCCTGTGACTTTTTGATTCTCATTTTCTCAGGTGATAGGCCAAGCAGTGGTTGTGATTGATGGACTGGTAGCTCAATGTTTCCCTTTTCAAAGCACCTACGTTGTGTTTTCGTTAGTGGCTCTTTACATGCCCCCCCTTACAGCCGAGGGTACGCATTTCTCCACACTCCCTTCACCGTTTATTTTTTGCAGCATTTTTCCTAATGGCCATTCTGACTGCTGTGAGCTGATAGCGTTTTGTAATATGGGTATGCATGTCATGAAAATTTTTAAAATTCATCATATTCCTACGCCTTTTTCTTTTCTCTTAAAAGAAAAAAACCGTGAGTACAATATAGCTCTTGAAATTGTCTTCTTCGAAGGTTGCCCTCTTCTGAATTTTTTGGTCGATTTTTGACCCCAGAAATTTTCTGGAGGCCAGGCGCAATTTACAGAACTGCAAGTTGGTGAAAATTTAGTGACCTTTTGCAGTGGGTTCAAAGCTGCTGTTGTGGGAAACGTCCACAAGGAGGTAGCATTTCTCCATTCCCCAGTCCTGGTTCTAGGGCAGCAGAGCCTTTCTGGAAGTCATTGTCCTAGGTTGTAAATTAGAATGGAATTTGCCAGGAGAAATCCCCATAAGTTTATGTCTCATTACTTCTTCTTGGTTTTTAAAATTTTTTTAATCTGGGTAAAGTTTAGAATACTGTTTGTCCTAGGTGTACACAATCTGGTTCATTTGGACATTATGTATGTCTATTAATGTACAGATCCTCTTCCCATGTAAAATATTACACTGTTCCGTCGACCTCCCTTGTTATATGTTCGGTCTTTTTGATACATGTATATAATATGTATTTGAATATGTATAGTAACACTAATCTTCATTTCTCAATTTCCCCCCTCCTTTCCTTTTAGATGAGCATAGTTTGTGTTCTACGCCTGTGAGTGTCTTTCTCTTTAGAAATATGTTCATCTGTGTCAGTTATTAGATAATGCCATAAGTGATAATATAAGATATAGGTCTTTTGCTTTCCGACCTACTTCATGTTTTGTGATTATCTCCAGGCTCATCTATGGTGCCTCAAAGAGCAGTGCTTCAATGTTTTCCATGGCTAATATTCCATTGTGTACATGGACCACTTCTTCTTGGTGCATTCCTCTGTTGATGGACATTTTCGTTGCTTCCAAGTGTTGCCTATGGTAAATATTGCTGGAGTGCAGGATTGCCAGCCTGCGATTTTTGATTTTCATTTTCTCAGGTGATAGACCCAGCAGTGGGTATGATTGATTGATTGGTATGGTAGCTCAACGTTTACCTTTTCAAGGCACCTCAATTGTGCTTTCATTAGTGGCTCTTACCACGTCCCCCTTAGAATCGAGGGTACGCATTTCTCCACAATCACGTCAGCGTTTATCGTTTGCCGCATTTTTGTTGATGGCCATTCTGACTGGTGTGAGCTGATAGGTTTTTGTAATTTGGGTTTACATGTCTGTAAAAATTCCTACAATTCATCCTTTTTCCACGCCTTTTCCTTTTCTGTTAAAAGAAAAAAGAAAAAAGGTGTGAGTACAATATACCTCTTCAAATTTTCTTTTTGGAAGGTTGCACTCTAGAGTTTTTTGGTCGATTTTCGACCTCAGTATCTTTTGGAGGGCAGGTGTCATTTACAGACCTGCAATTGGTGAATATTTAGTGACCTTTTGCAGTGGGTTTAAAGCTGCTGTTGTGGGAAACGGCCACAAGGATGCAGCATTTCTCCATTCCCAAATCTGGGTACTAGGGCAGCAGAGCCGTTCTGGAAGTCGTTTGCCTAGGTTGTAAATTTGAATGGAATGTGCCAGGAGAACCCCCCATAAGTTTATGTCTCATTACTCCTAGTTGGTTGTTTTAATTTTTTCAATTGGGGTAATGGTTAGAATGTTGCTTGTCCAAGGTGTACATACTCTGGTTCATCTACATATTCTATATACCTATTTATGTAGAGATCCTCTTCCCGTGTAAATTATTACACAGTGTTCCGTAAACCTTCCTTGCTATATGGTCGGTCTTTTTGATATATGTATATAATATGTATTTGTATACATATGGTAACGCTAATCTTCATTTATCCATTCCCCCCCACCTTTCCTTGTAGATAAGCATAGTTTTTTTTAATAAGTCTGTGATTGACTTTCTCTGTGGAAATATGTTCATTTGTGTCAGTTACTAGAGAACGCGTATAAGTGATATCATAGGATATAGGACTTTTGCTTTCCGACTTACCTCATGTTCTGTGATTATCTCCAAGATCATCTATGGTGTCTCAAAGAGCAGTGTTTCATTGTTTTCCATGGCTAGTATTCATTGTGTACATGGGCCGCTTCTTCTTTTTCCTTTCATCTGTTGATGGACATTTTGGTTGCTTCACTGTCTTGTCTATTGTGAATAAGGCTGCAGTGCAGCTTTTGCAGCCCGGGTCTTCTTCATTCTGGTCTTCTCAGGTGAGAGGCCCATTGGTGCGCCTGCTGGATTGAATGGTACCTCAATTTTTCCTTTTCAACGCAGCTCCTTTCTGTTCTCATTATTAGCGTTTAACCCTTTTACATCTCACCAGCAGCTAGAGGGTACACAGTTCTCTAAAACCTCTTCAGCATTGATTGTTTGTAGACTTTTTGCCAACGGTCAGTCGACGGGTGTGAGTTGAAAACTTTTTGTAGATTAGATTGCATGAGTCTAATACTTCCTGAGGTTGAGCTTTTATCCATTTTCCTTTCTTTAAAAAGAGAGTGAGTAAAACTTACCTCTTCATACGAGCTTCGTGAACATTTTGCCTGTTTTGAATTTTTTTTATCCATTCCCTACTTCAGCACAATTTGAGGGCAGGTGTCCTTTACAGCCCTGAGTCCTTGTGAATGGTAAGTGACCATTAGCTGTGGGTTAAAAGCTGCTGTTGCGGGAATCGGCCACAAGGCGGCAGCATTTCTCCTTTACCAAATCTGGTTACTAGGGCAACAGAGCCTTAGTGGAAGTGGTGTTCTAGGTTGTAAATTAGAATGGAATGTGCGAGGAGAAAGCCCTTTAAGTTTATGTCTCATTACTTCTTGTTGGTATTTTTAACTTAATTTTTATTTTTTATCACAGCAAACTTGATTACAATGTTTTGTTTGTTCTAGGTGTGCAAGATGTGGTTCTTTCACACATATACATATATCTATTTTTCTTCGGATCCTTTTCCCATGTCTGTTACGACACAATGTTGAGTAGTCTTCTCTTGGTATAGCGTAGGTCTTTGGTGATTATATATTTCACATGTGTTTGTATCTCTCTGTTAACCTCAATACGGTAATGTATCCAATCCTCACACCTTTCCATTTGGTGAACCATAAGTTTTTTAAATGAATCTATGATAGTGTTTCTCTGTGGAAATACCTTTGTTTGTATCATTTTTTCGGTAACACCTATATGTGATAGGATAGGATATGTGTCTTTCGCTTTCTCACTTACTCCAAGCTGCGTGATTACTTCTAGACTCATCTATGGTGCTGCAAATGGCATTGTTTCATTTTTTCACTAGCTCATATTCCATCTGTACATGGAGCAGTTCTTCTTTCTCCACCCATCTGTCGTTGGACTTTTTGGTTACTTCCATATCTTGGCGATTGTTATACTATGCAATGCAGATTTGCGTACCTGTGTCCTTCCAATTCTGTCTTCTTAGGTTATAGGTCCAGGAATAGGTCTGCTGGGTCATATGGTAGCTCAATGTTTACCTTTTAAAGGCACCTCTATTCCGTTCTCTTTAGTGGCTCTTTCCAGGTTACGTCCCACTTAAAGCGGAGGGTATGCATTTCTTCCCAGCACCTTCAGCATTTATTCTTTGTAGTTTTTGCTGATGGTTATTCTGAGTGGTGTGAGCTGATACCTCTTTGTGGTTGAATTTGCATGTGTCTCATAATGCGTTGAAATTGAGCTGTAAGACATGTCCTTTTTATTTTTCCAGCTGTGATGAGAGCTTATTTCTTCAAAGTGTTTTCTTAAAGTATGTGTCACCATTTGAAATATTTTGGCCATGATCTCCCTCAAGACATTTTGAGGGCAGGTTTCATTTACAGCCCTGCAGTACTTGTTCATATGAAGTGACCATTAGCTCAGGCTTTAAACCTGCTTTTGCAGGTAACGGCCAGAGAGCGGCAATCTTTCTACGTTCCCCTTGCTGGTACTAGGGAAACAGACCTACCGGCCAGTGGTGTTCTTCGGTTATAAATTAGAGTGCAATGTGCCCGGATAAACCCACAAATGTTGATGTCTCCTTGCTTTTCTTTGTTTTTAAATTTAATTTATATTTATTATTAGAGTAATATCCCATTGTGTACGTGGACCACTTCTTCTTGGTGCATTCCTCGGTTGATGGACATTTTCATTGCTTCCAAGTGCTGGCTATGGTAAATATTGCTGGCATACTGGTTTGCCAGCCTGTGACTTTTTGATTCTCATTTTCTCAGGTGATAGGCCAAGCAGTGGTTGTGATTGATGGACTGGTAGCTCAATGTTTCCCTTTTCAAAGCACCTACGTTGTGTTTTCGTTAGTGGCTCTTTACATGCCCCCCCTTACAGCCGAGGGTACGCATTTCTCCACACTCCCTTCACCGTTTATTTTTTGCAGCATTTTTCCTAATGGCCATTCTGACTGCTGTGTGCTGATAGGGTTTTGTAATATGGGTATGCATGTCATGAAAATTTTTAAAATTCATCATATTCCTACGCCTTTTTCTTTTCTCTTAAAAGAAAAAAACCGTGAGTACAATATAGCTCTTGAAATTGTCTTCTTCGAAGGTTGCCCTCTTCTGAATTTTTTGGTCGATTTTTGACCCCAGAAATTTTCTGGAGGCCAGGCGCAATTTACAGAACTGCAAGTTGGTGAAAATTTAGTGACCTTTTGCAGTGGGTTCAAAGCTGCTGTTGTGGGAAACGTCCACAAGGAGGTAGCATTTCTCCATTCCCCAGTCCTGGTTCTAGGGCAGCAGAGCCTTTCTGGAAGTCATTGTCCTAGGTTGTAAATTAGAATGGAATTTGCCAGGAGAAATCCCCATAAGTTTATGTCTCATTACTTCTTCTTGGTTTTTAAAATTTTTTTAATCTGGGTAAAGTTTAGAATACTGTTTGTCCTAGGTGTACACAATCTGGTTCATTTGGACATTATGTATGTCTATTAATGTACAGATCCTCTTCCCATGTAAAATATTACACTGTTCCGTCGACCTCCCTTGTTATATGTTCGGTCTTTTTGATACATGTATATAATATGTATTTGAATATGTATAGTAACACTAATCTTCATTTCTCAATTTCCCCCCTCCTTTCCTTTTAGATGAGCATAGTTTGTGTTCTACGCCTGTGAGTGTCTTTCTCTTTAGAAATATGTTCATCTGTGTCAGTTATTAGATAATGCCATAAGTGATAATATAAGATATAGGTCTTTTGCTTTCCGACCTACTTCATGTTTTGTGATTATCTCCAGGCTCATCTATGGTGCCTCAAAGAGCAGTGCTTCAATGTTTTCCATGGCTAATATTCCATTGTGTACATGGACCACTTCTTCTTGGTGCATTCCTCTGTTGATGGACATTTTCGTTGCTTCCAAGTGTTGCCTATGGTAAATATTGCTGGAGTGCAGGATTGCCAGCCTGCGATTTTTGATTTTCATTTTCTCAGGTGATAGACCCAGCAGTGGGTATGATTGATTGATTGGTATGGTAGCTCAACGTTTACCTTTTCAAGGCACCTCAATTGTGCTTTCATTAGTGGCTCTTACCACGTCCCCCTTAGAATCGAGGGTACGCATTTCTCCACAATCACGTCAGCGTTTATCGTTTGCCGCATTTTTGTTGATGGCCATTCTGACTGGTGTGAGCTGATAGGTTTTTGTAATTTGGGTTTACATGTCTGTAAAAATTCCTACAATTCATCCTTTTTCCACGCCTTTTCCTTTTCTGTTAAAAGAAAAAAGAAAAAAGGTGTGAGTACAATATACCTCTTCAAATTTTCTTTTTGGAAGGTTGCACTCTAGAGTTTTTTGGTCGATTTTCGACCTCAGTATCTTTTGGAGGGCAGGTGTCATTTACAGACCTGCAATTGGTGAATATTTAGTGACCTTTTGCAGTGGGTTTAAAGCTGCTGTTGTGGGAAACGGCCACAAGGATGCAGCATTTCTCCATTCCCAAATCTGGGTACTAGGGCAGCAGAGCCGTTCTGGAAGTCGTTTGCCTAGGTTGTAAATTTGAATGGAATGTGCCAGGAGAACCCCCCATAAGTTTATGTCTCATTACTCCTAGTTGGTTGTTTTAATTTTTTCAATTGGGGTAATGGTTAGAATGTTGCTTGTCCAAGGTGTACATACTCTGGTTCATCTACATATTCTATATACCTATTTATGTAGAGATCCTCTTCCCGTGTAAATTATTACACAGTGTTCCGTAAACCTTCCTTGCTATATGGTCGGTCTTTTTGATATATGTATATAATATGTATTTGTATACATATGGTAACGCTAATCTTCATTTATCCATTCCCCCCCACCTTTCCTTGTAGATAAGCATAGTTTTTTTTAATAAGTCTGTGATTGACTTTCTCTGTGGAAATATGTTCATTTGTGTCAGTTACTAGAGAACGCGTATAAGTGATATCATAGGATATAGGACTTTTGCTTTCCGACTTACCTCATGTTCTGTGATTATCTCCAAGATCATCTATGGTGTCTCAAAGAGCAGTGTTTCATTGTTTTCCATGGCTAGTATTCATTGTGTACATGGGCCGCTTCTTCTTTTTCCTTTCATCTGTTGATGGACATTTTGGTTGCTTCACTGTCTTGTCTATTGTGAATAAGGCTGCAGTGCAGCTTTTGCAGCCCGGGTCTTCTTCATTCTGGTCTTCTCAGGTGAGAGGCCCATTGGTGCGCCTGCTGGATTGAATGGTACCTCAATTTTTCCTTTTCAACGCAGCTCCTTTCTGTTCTCATTATTAGCGTTTAACCCTTTTACATCTCACCAGCAGCTAGAGGGTACACAGTTCTCTAAAACCTCTTCAGCATTGATTGTTTGTAGACTTTTTGCCAACGGTCAGTCGACGGGTGTGAGTTGAAAACTTTTTGTAGATTAGATTGCATGAGTCTAATACTTCCTGAGGTTGAGCTTTTATCCATTTTCCTTTCTTTAAAAAGAGAGTGAGTAAAACTTACCTCTTCATACGAGCTTCGTGAACATTTTGCCTGTTTTGAATTTTTTTTATCCATTCCCTACTTCAGCACAATTTGAGGGCAGGTGTCCTTTACAGCCCTGAGTCCTTGTGAATGGTAAGTGACCATTAGCTGTGGGTTAAAAGCTGCTGTTGCGGGAATCGGCCACAAGGCGGCAGCATTTCTCCTTTACCAAATCTGGTTACTAGGGCAACAGAGCCTTAGTGGAAGTGGTGTTCTAGGTTGTAAATTAGAATGGAATGTGCGAGGAAAAAGCCCTTTAAGTTTATGTCTCATTACTTCTTGTTGGTATTTTTAACTTAATTTTTATTTTTTATCACAGCAAACTTGATTACAATGTTTTGTTTGTTCTAGGTGTGCAAGATGTGGTTCTTTCACACATATACATATATCTATTTTTCTTCGGATCCTTTTCCCATGTCTGTTACGACACAATGTTGAGTAGTCTTCTCTTGGTATAGCGTAGGTCTTTGGTGATTATATATTTCACATGTGTTTGTATCTCTCTGTTAACCTCAATACGGTAATGTATCCAATCCTCACACCTTTCCATTTGGTGAACCATAAGTTTTTTAAATGAATCTATGATAGTGTTTCTCTGTGGAAATACCTTTGTTTGTATCATTTTTTCGGTAACACCTATATGTGATAGGATAGGATATGTGTCTTTCGCTTTCTCACTTACTCCAAGCTGCGTGATTACTTCTAGACTCATCTATGGTGCTGCAAATGGCATTGTTTCATTTTTTCACTAGCTCATATTCCATCTGTACATGGAGCAGTTCTTCTTTCTCCACCCATCTGTCGTTGGACTTTTTGGTTACTTCCATATCTTGGCGATTGTTATACTATGCAATGCAGATTTGCGTACCTGTGTCCTTCCAATTCTGTCTTCTTAGGTTATAGGTCCAGGAATAGGTCTGCTGGGTCATATGGTAGCTCAATGTTTACCTTTTAAAGGCACCTCTATTCCGTTCTCTTTAGTGGCTCTTTCCAGGTTACGTCCCACTTAAAGCGGAGGGTATGCATTTCTTCCCAGCACCTTCAGCATTTATTCTTTGTAGTTTTTGCTGATGGTTATTCTGAGTGGTGTGAGCTGATACCTCTTTGTGGTTGAATTTGCATGTGTCTCATAATGCGTTGAAATTGAGCTGTAAGACATGTCCTTTTTATTTTTCCAGCTGTGATGAGAGCTTATTTCTTCAAAGTGTTTTCTTAAAGTATGTGTCACCATTTGAAATATTTTGGCCATGATCTCCCTCAAGACATTTTGAGGGCAGGTTTCATTTACAGCCCTGCAGTACTTGTTCATGTGAAGTGACCATTAGCTCAGGCTTTAAACCTGCTTTTGCAGGTAACGGCCAGAGAGCGGCAATCTTTCTACGTTCCCCTTGCTGGTACTAGGGAAACAGACCTACCGGCCAGTGGTGTTCTTCGGTTATAAATTAGAGTGCAATGTGCCCGGATAAACCCACAAATGTTGATGTCTCCTTGCTTTTCTTTGTTTTTAAATTTAATTTATATTTATTATTAGAGTAATATTCCATTGTGTACGTGGACCACTTCTTCTTGGTGCATTCCTCGGTTGATGGACATTTTCATTGCTTCCAAGTGCTGGCTATGGTAAATATTGCTGGCATACTGGTTTGCCAGCCTGTGACTTTTTGATTCTCATTTTCTCAGGTGATAGGCCAAGCAGTGGTTGTGATTGATGGACTGGTAGCTCAATGTTTCCCTTTTCAAAGCACCTACGTTGTGTTTTCGTTAGTGGCTCTTTACATGCCCCCCCTTACAGCCGAGGGTACGCATTTCTCCACACTCCCTTCACCGTTTATTTTTTGCAGCATTTTTCCTAATGGCCATTCTGACTGCTGTGTGCTGATAGGGTTTTGTAATATGGGTATGCATGTCATGAAAATTTTTAAAATTCATCATATTCCTACGCCTTTTTCTTTTCTCTTAAAAGAAAAAAACCGTGAGTACAATATAGCTCTTGAAATTGTCTTCTTCGAAGGTTGCCCTCTTCTGAATTTTTTGGTCGATTTTTGACCCCAGAAATTTTCTGGAGGCCAGGCGCAATTTACAGAACTGCAAGTTGGTGAAAATTTAGTGACCTTTTGCAGTGGGTTCAAAGCTGCTGTTGTGGGAAACGTCCACAAGGAGGTAGCATTTCTCCATTCCCCAGTCCTGGTTCTAGGGCAGCAGAGCCTTTCTGGAAGTCATTGTCCTAGGTTGTAAATTAGAATGGAATTTGCCAGGAGAAATCCCCATAAGTTTATGTCTCATTACTTCTTCTTGGTTTTTAAAATTTTTTTAATCTGGGTAAAGTTTAGAATACTGTTTGTCCTAGGTGTACACAATCTGGTTCATTTGGACATTATGTATGTCTATTAATGTACAGATCCTCTTCCCATGTAAAATATTACACTGTTCCGTCGACCTCCCTTGTTATATGTTCGGTCTTTTTGATACATGTATATAATATGTATTTGAATATGTATAGTAACACTAATCTTCATTTCTCAATTTCCCCCCTCCTTTCCTTTTAGATGAGCATAGTTTGTGTTCTACGCCTGTGAGTGTCTTTCTCTTTAGAAATATGTTCATCTGTGTCAGTTATTAGATAATGCCATAAGTGATAATATAAGATATAGGTCTTTTGCTTTCCGACCTACTTCATGTTTTGTGATTATCTCCAGGCTCATCTATGGTGCCTCAAAGAGCAGTGCTTCAATGTTTTCCATGGCTAATATTCCATTGTGTACATGGACCACTTCTTCTTGGTGCATTCCTCTGTTGATGGACATTTTCGTTGCTTCCAAGTGTTGCCTATGGTAAATATTGCTGGAGTGCAGGATTGCCAGCCTGCGATTTTTGATTTTCATTTTCTCAGGTGATAGACCCAGCAGTGGGTATGATTGATTGATTGGTATGGTAGCTCAACGTTTACCTTTTCAAGGCACCTCAATTGTGCTTTCATCAGTGGCTCTTACCACGTCCCCCTTAGAATCGAGGGTACGCATTTCTCCACAATCACGTCAGCGTTTATCGTTTGCCGCATTTTTGTTGATGGCCATTCTGACTGGTGTGAGCTGATAGGTTTTTGTAATTTGGGTTTACATGTCTGTAAAAATTCCTACAATTCATCCTTTTTCCACGCCTTTTCCTTTTCTGTTAAAAGAAAAAAGAAAAAAGGTGTGAGTACAATATACCTCTTCAAATTTTCTTTTTGGAAGGTTGCACTCTAGAGTTTTTTGGTCGATTTTCGACCTCAGTATCTTTTGGAGGGCAGGTGTCATTTACAGACCTGCAATTGGTGAATATTTAGTGACCTTTTGCAGTGGGTTTAAAGCTGCTGTTGTGGGAAACGGCCACAAGGATGCAGCATTTCTCCATTCCCAAATCTGGGTACTAGGGCAGCAGAGCCGTTCTGGAAGTCGTTTGCCTAGGTTGTAAATTTGAATGGAATGTGCCAGGAGAACCCCCCATAAGTTTATGTCTCATTACTCCTAGTTGGTTGTTTTAATTTTTTCAATTGGGGTAATGGTTAGAATGTTGCTTGTCCAAGGTGTACATACTCTGGTTCATCTACATATTCTATATACCTATTTATGTAGAGATCCTCTTCCCGTGTAAATTATTACACAGTGTTCCGTAAACCTTCCTTGCTATATGGTCGGTCTTTTTGATATATGTATATAATATGTATTTGTATACATATGGTAACGCTAATCTTCATTTATCCATTCCCCCCCACCTTTCCTTGTAGATAAGCATAGTTTTTTTTAATAAGTCTGTGATTGACTTTCTCTGTGGAAATATGTTCATTTGTGTCAGTTACTAGAGAACGCGTATAAGTGATATCATAGGATATAGGACTTTTGCTTTCCGACTTACCTCATGTTCTGTGATTATCTCCAAGATCATCTATGGTGTCTCAAAGAGCAGTGTTTCATTGTTTTCCATGGCTAGTATTCATTGTGTACATGGGCCGCTTCTTCTTTTTCCTTTCATCTGTTGATGGACATTTTGGTTGCTTCACTGTCTTGTCTATTGTGAATAAGGCTGCAGTGCAGCTTTTGCAGCCCGGGTCTTCTTCATTCTGGTCTTCTCAGGTGAGAGGCCCATTGGTGCGCCTGCTGGATTGAATGGTACCTCAATTTTTCCTTTTCAACGCAGCTCCTTTCTGTTCTCATTATTAGCGTTTAACCCTTTTACATCTCACCAGCAGCTAGAGGGTACACAGTTCTCTAAAACCTCTTCAGCATTGATTGTTTGTAGACTTTTTGCCAACGGTCAGTCGACGGGTGTGAGTTGAAAACTTTTTGTAGATTAGATTGCATGAGTCTAATACTTCCTGAGGTTGAGCTTTTATCCATTTTCCTTTCTTTAAAAAGAGAGTGAGTAAAACTTACCTCTTCATACGAGCTTCGTGAACATTTTGCCTGTTTTGAATTTTTTTTATCCATTCCCTACTTCAGCACAATTTGAGGGCAGGTGTCCTTTACAGCCCTGAGTCCTTGTGAATGGTAAGTGACCATTAGCTGTGGGTTAAAAGCTGCTGTTGCGGGAATCGGCCACAAGGCGGCAGCATTTCTCCTTTACCAAATCTGGTTACTAGGGCAACAGAGCCTTAGTGGAAGTGGTGTTCTAGGTTGTAAATTAGAATGGAATGTGCGAGGAAAAAGCCCTTTAAGTTTATGTCTCATTACTTCTTGTTGGTATTTTTAACTTAATTTTTATTTTTTATCACAGCAAACTTGATTACAATGTTTTGTTTGTTCTAGGTGTGCAAGATGTGGTTCTTTCACACATATACATATATCTATTTTTCTTCGGATCCTTTTCCCATGTCTGTTACGACACAATGTTGAGTAGTCTTCTCTTGGTATAGCGTAGGTCTTTGGTGATTATATATTTCACATGTGTTTGTATCTCTCTGTTAACCTCAATACGGTAATGTATCCAATCCTCACACCTTTCCATTTGGTGAACCATAAGTTTTTAAAATGAATCTATGATAGTGTTTCTCTGTGGAAATACCTTTGTTTGTATCATTTTTTCGGTAACACCTATATGTGATAGGATAGGATATGTGTCTTTCGCTTTCTCACTTACTCCAAGCTGCGTGATTACTTCTAGACTCATCTATGGTGCTGCAAATGGCATTGTTTCATTTTTTCACTAGCTCATATTCCATCTGTACATGGAGCAGTTCTTCTTTCTCCACCCATCTGTCGTTGGACTTTTTGGTTACTTCCATATCTTGGCGATTGTTATACTATGCAATGCAGATTTGCGTACCTGTGTCCTTCCAATTCTGTCTTCTTAGGTTATAGGTCCAGGAATAGGTCTGCTGGGTCATATGGTAGCTCAATGTTTACCTTTTAAAGGCACCTCTATTCCGTTCTCTTTAGTGGCTCTTTCCAGGTTACGTCCCACTTAAAGCGGAGGGTATGCATTTCTTCCCAGCACCTTCAGCATTTATTCTTTGTAGTTTTTGCTGATGGTTATTCTGAGTGGTGTGAGCTGATACCTCTTTGTGGTTGAATTTGCATGTGTCTCATAATGCGTTGAAATTGAGCTGTAAGACATGTCCTTTTTATTTTTCCAGCTGTGATGAGAGCTTATTTCTTCAAAGTGTTTTCTTAAAGTATGTGTCACCATTTGAAATATTTTGGCCATGATCTCCCTCAAGACATTTTGAGGGCAGGTTTCATTTACAGCCCTGCAGTACTTGTTCATATGAAGTGACCATTAGCTCAGGCTTTAAACCTGCTTTTGCAGGTAACGGCCAGAGAGCGGCAATCTTTCTACGTTCCCCTTGCTGGTACTAGGGAAACAGACCTACCGGCCAGTGGTGTTCTTCGGTTATAAATTAGAGTGCAATGTGCCCGGATAAACCCACAAATGTTGATGTCTCCTTGCTTTTCTTTGTTTTTAAATTTAATTTATATTTATTATTAGAGTAATATCCCATTGTGTACGTGGACCACTTCTTCTTGGTGCATTCCTCGGTTGACGGACATTTTCATTGCTTCCAAGTGCTGGCTATGGTAAATATTGCTGCCATACTGGTTTGCCAGCCTGTGACTTTTTGATTCTCATTTTCTCAGGTGATAGGCCAAGCAGTGGTTGTGATTGATGGACTGGTAGCTCAATGTTTCCCTTTTCAAAGCACCTACGTTGTGTTTTCGTTAGTGGCTCTTTACATGCCCCCCCTTACAGCCGAGGGTACGCATTTCTCCACACTCCCTTCACCGTTTATTTTTTGCAGCATTTTTCCTAATGGCCATTCTGACTGCTGTGTGCTGATAGGGTTTTGTAATATGGGTATGCATGTCATGAAAATTTTTAAAATTCATCATATTCCTACGCCTTTTTCTTTTCTCTTAAAAGAAAAAAACCGTGAGTACAATATAGCTCTTGAAATTGTCTTCTTCGAAGGTTGCCCTCTTCTGAATTTTTTGGTCGATTTTTGACCCCAGAAATTTTCTGGAGGCCAGGCGCAATTTACAGAACTGCAAGTTGGTGAAAATTTAGTGACCTTTTGCAGTGGGTTCAAAGCTGCTGTTGTGGGAAACGTCCACAAGGAGGTAGCATTTCTCCATTCCCCAGTCCTGGTTCTAGGGCAGCAGAGCCTTTCTGGAAGTCATTGTCCTAGGTTGTAAATTAGAATGGAATTTGCCAGGAGAAATCCCCATAAGTTTATGTCTCATTACTTCTTCTTGGTTTTTAAAATTTTTTTAATCTGGGTAAAGTTTAGAATACTGTTTGTCCTAGGTGTACACAATCTGGTTCATTTGGACATTATGTATGTCTATTAATGTACAGATCCTCTTCCCATGTAAAATATTACACTGTTCCGTCGACCTCCCTTGTTATATGTTCGGTCTTTTTGATACATGTATATAATATGTATTTGAATATGTATAGTAACACTAATCTTCATTTCTCAATTTCCCCCCTCCTTTCCTTTTAGATGAGCATAGTTTGTGTTCTACGCCTGTGAGTGTCTTTCTCTTTAGAAATATGTTCATCTGTGTCAGTTATTAGATAATGCCATAAGTGATAATATAAGATATAGGTCTTTTGCTTTCCGACCTACTTCATGTTTTGTGATTATCTCCAGGCTCATCTATGGTGCCTCAAAGAGCAGTGCTTCAATGTTTTCCATGGCTAATATTCCATTGTGTACATGGACCACTTCTTCTTGGTGCATTCCTCTGTTGATGGACATTTTCGTTGCTTCCAAGTGTTGCCTATGGTAAATATTGCTGGAGTGCAGGATTGCCAGCCTGCGATTTTTGATTTTCATTTTCTCAGGTGATAGACCCAGCAGTGGGTATGATTGATTGATTGGTATGGTAGCTCAACGTTTACCTTTTCAAGGCACCTCAATTGTGCTTTCATCAGTGGCTCTTACCACGTCCCCCTTAGAATCGAGGGTACGCATTTCTCCACAATCACGTCAGCGTTTATCGTTTGCCGCATTTTTGTTGATGGCCATTCTGACTGGTGTGAGCTGATAGGTTTTTGTAATTTGGGTTTACATGTCTGTAAAAATTCCTACAATTCATCCTTTTTCCACGCCTTTTCCTTTTCTGTTAAAAGAAAAAAGAAAAAAGGTGTGAGTACAATATACCTCTTCAAATTTTCTTTTTGGAAGGTTGCACTCTAGAGTTTTTTGGTCGATTTTCGACCTCAGTATCTTTTGGAGGGCAGGTGTCATTTACAGACCTGCAATTGGTGAATATTTAGTGACCTTTTGCAGTGGGTTTAAAGCTGCTGTTGTGGGAAACGGCCACAAGGATGCAGCATTTCTCCATTCCCAAATCTGGGTACTAGGGCAGCAGAGCCGTTCTGGAAGTCGTTTGCCTAGGTTGTAAATTTGAATGGAATGTGCCAGGAGAACCCCCCATAAGTTTATGTCTCATTACTCCTAGTTGGTTGTTTTAATTTTTTCAATTGGGGTAATGGTTAGAATGTTGCTTGTCCAAGGTGTACATACTCTGGTTCATCTACATATTCTATATACCTATTTATGTAGAGATCCTCTTCCCGTGTAAATTATTACACAGTGTTCCGTAAACCTTCCTTGCTATATGGTCGGTCTTTTTGATATATGTATATAATATGTATTTGTATACATATGGTAACGCTAATCTTCATTTATCCATTCCCCCCCACCTTTCCTTGTAGATAAGCATAGTTTTTTTTAATAAGTCTGTGATTGACTTTCTCTGTGGAAATATGTTCATTTGTGTCAGTTACTAGAGAACGCGTATAAGTGATATCATAGGATATAGGACTTTTGCTTTCCGACTTACCTCATGTTCTGTGATTATCTCCAAGATCATCTATGGTGTCTCAAAGAGCAGTGTTTCATTGTTTTCCATGGCTAGTATTCATTGTGTACATGGGCCGCTTCTTCTTTTTCCTTTCATCTGTTGATGGACATTTTGGTTGCTTCACTGTCTTGTCTATTGTGAATAAGGCTGCAGTGCAGCTTTTGCAGCCCGGGTCTTCTTCATTCTGGTCTTCTCAGGTGAGAGGCCCATTGGTGCGCCTGCTGGATTGAATGGTACCTCAATTTTTCCTTTTCAACGCAGCTCCTTTCTGTTCTCATTATTAGCGTTTAACCCTTTTACATCTCACCAGCAGCTAGAGGGTACACAGTTCTCTAAAACCTCTTCAGCATTGATTGTTTGTAGACTTTTTGCCAACGGTCAGTCGACGGGTGTGAGTTGAAAACTTTTTGTAGATTAGATTGCATGAGTCTAATACTTCCTGAGGTTGAGCTTTTATCCATTTTCCTTTCTTTAAAAAGAGAGTGAGTAAAACTTACCTCTTCATACGAGCTTCGTGAACATTTTGCCTGTTTTGAATTTTTTTTATCCATTCCCTACTTCAGCACAATTTGAGGGCAGGTGTCCTTTACAGCCCTGAGTCCTTGTGAATGGTAAGTGACCATTAGCTGTGGGTTAAAAGCTGCTGTTGCGGGAATCGGCCACAAGGCGGCAGCATTTCTCCTTTACCAAATCTGGTTACTAGGGCAACAGAGCCTTAGTGGAAGTGGTGTTCTAGGTTGTAAATTAGAATGGAATGTGCGAGGAAAAAGCCCTTTAAGTTTATGTCTCATTACTTCTTGTTGGTATTT
Organism: Balaenoptera borealis; assembly: GCF_965194805.1. NCBI lineage: Eukaryota > Metazoa > Chordata > Mammalia > Artiodactyla > Balaenopteridae > Balaenoptera > Balaenoptera borealis. The sequence continues at coordinate 272,796 of NW_028123425.1, forward strand.
TTAACTTAATTTTTATTTTTTATCACAGCAAACTTGATTACAATGTTTTGTTTGTTCTAGGTGTGCAAGATGTGGTTCTTTCACACATATACATATATCTATTTTTCTTCGGATCCTTTTCCCATGTCTGTTACGACACAATGTTGAGTAGTCTTCTCTTGGTATAGCGTAGGTCTTTGGTGATTATATATTTCACATGTGTTTGTATCTCTCTGTTAACCTCAATACGGTAATGTATCCAATCCTCACACCTTTCCATTTGGTGAACCATAAGTTTTTAAAATGAATCTATGATAGTGTTTCTCTGTGGAAATACCTTTGTTTGTATCATTTTTTCGGTAACACCTATATGTGATAGGATAGGATATGTGTCTTTCGCTTTCTCACTTACTCCAAGCTGCGTGATTACTTCTAGACTCATCTATGGTGCTGCAAATGGCATTGTTTCATTTTTTCACTAGCTCATATTCCATCTGTACATGGAGCAGTTCTTCTTTCTCCACCCATCTGTCGTTGGACTTTTTGGTTACTTCCATATCTTGGCGATTGTTATACTATGCAATGCAGATTTGCGTACCTGTGTCCTTCCAATTCTGTCTTCTTAGGTTATAGGTCCAGGAATAGGTCTGCTGGGTCATATGGTAGCTCAATGTTTACCTTTTAAAGGCACCTCTATTCCGTTCTCTTTAGTGGCTCTTTCCAGGTTACGTCCCACTTAAAGCGGAGGGTATGCATTTCTTCCCAGCACCTTCAGCATTTATTCTTTGTAGTTTTTGCTGATGGTTATTCTGAGTGGTGTGAGCTGATACCTCTTTGTGGTTGAATTTGCATGTGTCTCATAATGCGTTGAAATTGAGCTGTAAGACATGTCCTTTTTATTTTTCCAGCTGTGATGAGAGCTTATTTCTTCAAAGTGTTTTCTTAAAGTATGTGTCACCATTTGAAATATTTTGGCCATGATCTCCCTCAAGACATTTTGAGGGCAGGTTTCATTTACAGCCCTGCAGTACTTGTTCATATGAAGTGACCATTAGCTCAGGCTTTAAACCTGCTTTTGCAGGTAACGGCCAGAGAGCGGCAATCTTTCTACGTTCCCCTTGCTGGTACTAGGGAAACAGACCTACCGGCCAGTGGTGTTCTTCGGTTATAAATTAGAGTGCAATGTGCCCGGATAAACCCACAAATGTTGATGTCTCCTTGCTTTTCTTTGTTTTTAAATTTAATTTATATTTATTATTAGAGTAATATCCCATTGTGTACGTGGACCACTTCTTCTTGGTGCATTCCTCGGTTGACGGACATTTTCATTGCTTCCAAGTGCTGGCTATGGTAAATATTGCTGGCATACTGGTTTGCCAGCCTGTGACTTTTTGATTCTCATTTTCTCAGGTGATAGGCCAAGCAGTGGTTGTGATTGATGGACTGGTAGCTCAATGTTTCCCTTTTCAAAGCACCTACGTTGTGTTTTCGTTAGTGGCTCTTTACATGCCCCCCCTTACAGCCGAGGGTACGCATTTCTCCACACTCCCTTCACCGTTTATTTTTTGCAGCATTTTTCCTAATGGCCATTCTGACTGCTGTGTGCTGATAGGGTTTTGTAATATGGGTATGCATGTCATGAAAATTTTTAAAATTCATCATATTCCTACGCCTTTTTCTTTTCTCTTAAAAGAAAAAAACCGTGAGTACAATATAGCTCTTGAAATTGTCTTCTTCGAAGGTTGCCCTCTTCTGAATTTTTTGGTCGATTTTTGACCCCAGAAATTTTCTGGAGGCCAGGCGCAATTTACAGAACTGCAAGTTGGTGAAAATTTAGTGACCTTTTGCAGTGGGTTCAAAGCTGCTGTTGTGGGAAACGTCCACAAGGAGGTAGCATTTCTCCATTCCCCAGTCCTGGTTCTAGGGCAGCAGAGCCTTTCTGGAAGTCATTGTCCTAGGTTGTAAATTAGAATGGAATTTGCCAGGAGAAATCCCCATAAGTTTATGTCTCATTACTTCTTCTTGGTTTTTAAAATTTTTTTAATCTGGGTAAAGTTTAGAATACTGTTTGTCCTAGGTGTACACAATCTGGTTCATTTGGACATTATGTATGTCTATTAATGTACAGATCCTCTTCCCATGTAAAATATTACACTGTTCCGTCGACCTCCCTTGTTATATGTTCGGTCTTTTTGATACATGTATATAATATGTATTTGAATATGTATAGTAACACTAATCTTCATTTCTCAATTTCCCCCCTCCTTTCCTTTTAGATGAGCATAGTTTGTGTTCTACGCCTGTGAGTGTCTTTCTCTTTAGAAATATGTTCATCTGTGTCAGTTATTAGATAATGCCATAAGTGATAATATAAGATATAGGTCTTTTGCTTTCCGACCTACTTCATGTTTTGTGATTATCTCCAGGCTCATCTATGGTGCCTCAAAGAGCAGTGCTTCAATGTTTTCCATGGCTAATATTCCATTGTGTACATGGACCACTTCTTCTTGGTGCATTCCTCTGTTGATGGACATTTTCGTTGCTTCCAAGTGTTGCCTATGGTAAATATTGCTGGAGTGCAGGATTGCCAGCCTGCGATTTTTGATTTTCATTTTCTCAGGTGATAGACCCAGCAGTGGGTATGATTGATTGATTGGTATGGTAGCTCAACGTTTACCTTTTCAAGGCACCTCAATTGTGCTTTCATCAGTGGCTCTTACCACGTCCCCCTTAGAATCGAGGGTACGCATTTCTCCACAATCACGTCAGCGTTTATCGTTTGCCGCATTTTTGTTGATGGCCATTCTGACTGGTGTGAGCTGATAGGTTTTTGTAATTTGGGTTTACATGTCTGTAAAAATTCCTACAATTCATCCTTTTTCCACGCCTTTTCCTTTTCTGTTAAAAGAAAAAAGAAAAAAGGTGTGAGTACAATATACCTCTTCAAATTTTCTTTTTGGAAGGTTGCACTCTAGAGTTTTTTGGTCGATTTTCGACCTCAGTATCTTTTGGAGGGCAGGTGTCATTTACAGACCTGCAATTGGTGAATATTTAGTGACCTTTTGCAGTGGGTTTAAAGCTGCTGTTGTGGGAAACGGCCACAAGGATGCAGCATTTCTCCATTCCCAAATCTGGGTACTAGGGCAGCAGAGCCGTTCTGGAAGTCGTTTGCCTAGGTTGTAAATTTGAATGGAATGTGCCAGGAGAACCCCCCATAAGTTTATGTCTCATTACTCCTAGTTGGTTGTTTTAATTTTTTCAATTGGGGTAATGGTTAGAATGTTGCTTGTCCAAGGTGTACATACTCTGGTTCATCTACATATTCTATATACCTATTTATGTAGAGATCCTCTTCCCGTGTAAATTATTACACAGTGTTCCGTAAACCTTCCTTGCTATATGGTCGGTCTTTTTGATATATGTATATAATATGTATTTGTATACATATGGTAACGCTAATCTTCATTTATCCATTCCCCCCCACCTTTCCTTGTAGATAAGCATAGTTTTTTTTAATAAGTCTGTGATTGACTTTCTCTGTGGAAATATGTTCATTTGTGTCAGTTACTAGAGAACGCGTATAAGTGATATCATAGGATATAGGACTTTTGCTTTCCGACTTACCTCATGTTCTGTGATTATCTCCAAGATCATCTATGGTGTCTCAAAGAGCAGTGTTTCATTGTTTTCCATGGCTAGTATTCATTGTGTACATGGGCCGCTTCTTCTTTTTCCTTTCATCTGTTGATGGACATTTTGGTTGCTTCACTGTCTTGTCTATTGTGAATAAGGCTGCAGTGCAGCTTTTGCAGCCCGGGTCTTCTTCATTCTGGTCTTCTCAGGTGAGAGGCCCATTGGTGCGCCTGCTGGATTGAATGGTACCTCAATTTTTCCTTTTCAACGCAGCTCCTTTCTGTTCTCATTATTAGCGTTTAACCCTTTTACATCTCACCAGCAGCTAGAGGGTACACAGTTCTCTAAAACCTCTTCAGCATTGATTGTTTGTAGACTTTTTGCCAACGGTCAGTCGACGGGTGTGAGTTGAAAACTTTTTGTAGATTAGATTGCATGAGTCTAATACTTCCTGAGGTTGAGCTTTTATCCATTTTCCTTTCTTTAAAAAGAGAGTGAGTAAAACTTACCTCTTCATACGAGCTTCGTGAACATTTTGCCTGTTTTGAATTTTTTTTATCCATTCCCTACTTCAGCACAATTTGAGGGCAGGTGTCCTTTACAGCCCTGAGTCCTTGTGAATGGTAAGTGACCATTAGCTGTGGGTTAAAAGCTGCTGTTGCGGGAATCGGCCACAAGGCGGCAGCATTTCTCCTTTACCAAATCTGGTTACTAGGGCAACAGAGCCTTAGTGGAAGTGGTGTTCTAGGTTGTAAATTAGAATGGAATGTGCGAGGAAAAAGCCCTTTAAGTTTATGTCTCATTACTTCTTGTTGGTATTTTTAACTTAATTTTTATTTTTTATCACAGCAAACTTGATTACAATGTTTTGTTTGTTCTAGGTGTGCAAGATGTGGTTCTTTCACACATATACATATATCTATTTTTCTTCGGATCCTTTTCCCATGTCTGTTACGACACAATGTTGAGTAGTCTTCTCTTGGTATAGCGTAGGTCTTTGGTGATTATATATTTCACATGTGTTTGTATCTCTCTGTTAACCTCAATACGGTAATGTATCCAATCCTCACACCTTTCCATTTGGTGAACCATAAGTTTTTTAAATGAATCTATGATAGTGTTTCTCTGTGGAAATACCTTTGTTTGTATCATTTTTTCGGTAACACCTATATGTGATAGGATAGGATATGTGTCTTTCGCTTTCTCACTTACTCCAAGCTGCGTGATTACTTCTAGACTCATCTATGGTGCTGCAAATGGCATTGTTTCATTTTTTCACTAGCTCATATTCCATCTGTACATGGAGCAGTTCTTCTTTCTCCACCCATCTGTCGTTGGACTTTTTGGTTACTTCCATATCTTGGCGATTGTTATACTATGCAATGCAGATTTGCGTACCTGTGTCCTTCCAATTCTGTCTTCTTAGGTTATAGGTCCAGGAATAGGTCTGCTGGGTCATATGGTAGCTCAATGTTTACCTTTTAAAGGCACCTCTATTCCGTTCTCTTTAGTGGCTCTTTCCAGGTTACGTCCCACTTAAAGCGGAGGGTATGCATTTCTTCCCAGCACCTTCAGCATTTATTCTTTGTAGTTTTTGCTGATGGTTATTCTGAGTGGTGTGAGCTGATACCTCTTTGTGGTTGAATTTGCATGTGTCTCATAATGCGTTGAAATTGAGCTGTAAGACATGTCCTTTTTATTTTTCCAGCTGTGATGAGAGCTTATTTCTTCAAAGTGTTTTCTTAAAGTATGTGTCACCATTTGAAATATTTTGGCCATGATCTCCCTCAAGACATTTTGAGGGCAGGTTTCATTTACAGCCCTGCAGTACTTGTTCATATGAAGTGACCATTAGCTCAGGCTTTAAACCTGCTTTTGCAGGTAACGGCCAGAGAGCGGCAATCTTTCTACGTTCCCCTTGCTGGTACTAGGGAAACAGACCTACCGGCCAGTGGTGTTCTTCGGTTATAAATTAGAGTGCAATGTGCCCGGATAAACCCACAAATGTTGATGTCTCCTTGCTTTTCTTTGTTTTTAAATTTAATTTATATTTATTATTAGAGTAATATCCCATTGTGTACGTGGACCACTTCTTCTTGGTGCATTCCTCGGTTGATGGACATTTTCATTGCTTCCAAGTGCTGGCTATGGTAAATATTGCTGGCATACTGGTTTGCCAGCCTGTGACTTTTTGATTCTCATTTTCTCAGGTGATAGGCCAAGCAGTGGTTGTGATTGATGGACTGGTAGCTCAATGTTTCCCTTTTCAAAGCACCTACGTTGTGTTTTCGTTAGTGGCTCTTTACATGCCCCCCCTTACAGCCGAGGGTACGCATTTCTCCACACTCCCTTCACCGTTTATTTTTTGCAGCATTTTTCCTAATGGCCATTCTGACTGCTGTGTGCTGATAGGGTTTTGTAATATGGGTATGCATGTCATGAAAATTTTTAAAATTCATCATATTCCTACGCCTTTTTCTTTTCTCTTAAAAGAAAAAAACCGTGAGTACAATATAGCTCTTGAAATTGTCTTCTTCGAAGGTTGCCCTCTTCTGAATTTTTTGGTCGATTTTTGACCCCAGAAATTTTCTGGAGGCCAGGCGCAATTTACAGAACTGCAAGTTGGTGAAAATTTAGTGACCTTTTGCAGTGGGTTCAAAGCTGCTGTTGTGGGAAACGTCCACAAGGAGGTAGCATTTCTCCATTCCCCAGTCCTGGTTCTAGGGCAGCAGAGCCTTTCTGGAAGTCATTGTCCTAGGTTGTAAATTAGAATGGAATTTGCCAGGAGAAATCCCCATAAGTTTATGTCTCATTACTTCTTCTTGGTTTTTAAAATTTTTTTAATCTGGGTAAAGTTTAGAATACTGTTTGTCCTAGGTGTACACAATCTGGTTCATTTGGACATTATGTATGTCTATTAATGTACAGATCCTCTTCCCATGTAAAATATTACACTGTTCCGTCGACCTCCCTTGTTATATGTTCGGTCTTTTTGATACATGTATATAATATGTATTTGAATATGTATAGTAACACTAATCTTCATTTCTCAATTTCCCCCCTCCTTTCCTTTTAGATGAGCATAGTTTGTGTTCTACGCCTGTGAGTGTCTTTCTCTTTAGAAATATGTTCATCTGTGTCAGTTATTAGATAATGCCATAAGTGATAATATAAGATATAGGTCTTTTGCTTTCCGACCTACTTCATGTTTTGTGATTATCTCCAGGCTCATCTATGGTGCCTCAAAGAGCAGTGCTTCAATGTTTTCCATGGCTAATATTCCATTGTGTACATGGACCACTTCTTCTTGGTGCATTCCTCTGTTGATGGACATTTTCGTTGCTTCCAAGTGTTGCCTATGGTAAATATTGCTGGAGTGCAGGATTGCCAGCCTGCGATTTTTGATTTTCATTTTCTCAGGTGATAGACCCAGCAGTGGGTATGATTGATTGATTGGTATGGTAGCTCAACGTTTACCTTTTCAAGGCACCTCAATTGTGCTTTCATTAGTGGCTCTTACCACGTCCCCCTTAGAATCGAGGGTACGCATTTCTCCACAATCACGTCAGCGTTTATCGTTTGCCGCATTTTTGTTGATGGCCATTCTGACTGGTGTGAGCTGATAGGTTTTTGTAATTTGGGTTTACATGTCTGTAAAAATTCCTACAATTCATCCTTTTTCCACGCCTTTTCCTTTTCTGTTAAAAGAAAAAAGAAAAAAGGTGTGAGTACAATATACCTCTTCAAATTTTCTTTTTGGAAGGTTGCACTCTAGAGTTTTTTGGTCGATTTTCGACCTCAGTATCTTTTGGAGGGCAGGTGTCATTTACAGACCTGCAATTGGTGAATATTTAGTGACCTTTTGCAGTGGGTTTAAAGCTGCTGTTGTGGGAAACGGCCACAAGGATGCAGCATTTCTCCATTCCCAAATCTGGGTACTAGGGCAGCAGAGCCGTTCTGGAAGTCGTTTGCCTAGGTTGTAAATTTGAATGGAATGTGCCAGGAGAACCCCCCATAAGTTTATGTCTCATTACTCCTAGTTGGTTGTTTTAATTTTTTCAATTGGGGTAATGGTTAGAATGTTGCTTGTCCAAGGTGTACATACTCTGGTTCATCTACATATTCTATATACCTATTTATGTAGAGATCCTCTTCCCGTGTAAATTATTACACAGTGTTCCGTAAACCTTCCTTGCTATATGGTCGGTCTTTTTGATATATGTATATAATATGTATTTGTATACATATGGTAACGCTAATCTTCATTTATCCATTCCCCCCCACCTTTCCTTGTAGATAAGCATAGTTTTTTTTAATAAGTCTGTGATTGACTTTCTCTGTGGAAATATGTTCATTTGTGTCAGTTACTAGAGAACGCGTATAAGTGATATCATAGGATATAGGACTTTTGCTTTCCGACTTACCTCATGTTCTGTGATTATCTCCAAGATCATCTATGGTGTCTCAAAGAGCAGTGTTTCATTGTTTTCCATGGCTAGTATTCATTGTGTACATGGGCCGCTTCTTCTTTTTCCTTTCATCTGTTGATGGACATTTTGGTTGCTTCACTGTCTTGTCTATTGTGAATAAGGCTGCAGTGCAGCTTTTGCAGCCCGGGTCTTCTTCATTCTGGTCTTCTCAGGTGAGAGGCCCATTGGTGCGCCTGCTGGATTGAATGGTACCTCAATTTTTCCTTTTCAACGCAGCTCCTTTCTGTTCTCATTATTAGCGTTTAACCCTTTTACATCTCACCAGCAGCTAGAGGGTACACAGTTCTCTAAAACCTCTTCAGCATTGATTGTTTGTAGACTTTTTGCCAACGGTCAGTCGACGGGTGTGAGTTGAAAACTTTTTGTAGATTAGATTGCATGAGTCTAATACTTCCTGAGGTTGAGCTTTTATCCATTTTCCTTTCTTTAAAAAGAGAGTGAGTAAAACTTACCTCTTCATACGAGCTTCGTGAACATTTTGCCTGTTTTGAATTTTTTTTATCCATTCCCTACTTCAGCACAATTTGAGGGCAGGTGTCCTTTACAGCCCTGAGTCCTTGTGAATGGTAAGTGACCATTAGCTGTGGGTTAAAAGCTGCTGTTGCGGGAATCGGCCACAAGGCGGCAGCATTTCTCCTTTACCAAATCTGGTTACTAGGGCAACAGAGCCTTAGTGGAAGTGGTGTTCTAGGTTGTAAATTAGAATGGAATGTGCGAGGAAAAAGCCCTTTAAGTTTATGTCTCATTACTTCTTGTTGGTATTTTTAACTTAATTTTTATTTTTTATCACAGCAAACTTGATTACAATGTTTTGTTTGTTCTAGGTGTGCAAGATGTGGTTCTTTCACACATATACATATATCTATTTTTCTTCGGATCCTTTTCCCATGTCTGTTACGACACAATGTTGAGTAGTCTTCTCTTGGTATAGCGTAGGTCTTTGGTGATTATATATTTCACATGTGTTTGTATCTCTCTGTTAACCTCAATACGGTAATGTATCCAATCCTCACACCTTTCCATTTGGTGAACCATAAGTTTTTTAAATGAATCTATGATAGTGTTTCTCTGTGGAAATACCTTTGTTTGTATCATTTTTTCGGTAACACCTATATGTGATAGGATAGGATATGTGTCTTTCGCTTTCTCACTTACTCCAAGCTGCGTGATTACTTCTAGACTCATCTATGGTGCTGCAAATGGCATTGTTTCATTTTTTCACTAGCTCATATTCCATCTGTACATGGAGCAGTTCTTCTTTCTCCACCCATCTGTCGTTGGACTTTTTGGTTACTTCCATATCTTGGCGATTGTTATACTATGCAATGCAGATTTGCGTACCTGTGTCCTTCCAATTCTGTCTTCTTAGGTTATAGGTCCAGGAATAGGTCTGCTGGGTCATATGGTAGCTCAATGTTTACCTTTTAAAGGCACCTCTATTCCGTTCTCTTTAGTGGCTCTTTCCAGGTTACGTCCCACTTAAAGCGGAGGGTATGCATTTCTTCCCAGCACCTTCAGCATTTATTCTTTGTAGTTTTTGCTGATGGTTATTCTGAGTGGTGTGAGCTGATACCTCTTTGTGGTTGAATTTGCATGTGTCTCATAATGCGTTGAAATTGAGCTGTAAGACATGTCCTTTTTATTTTTCCAGCTGTGATGAGAGCTTATTTCTTCAAAGTGTTTTCTTAAAGTATGTGTCACCATTTGAAATATTTTGGCCATGATCTCCCTCAAGACATTTTGAGGGCAGGTTTCATTTACAGCCCTGCAGTACTTGTTCATATGAAGTGACCATTAGCTCAGGCTTTAAACCTGCTTTTGCAGGTAACGGCCAGAGAGCGGCAATCTTTCTACGTTCCCCTTGCTGGTACTAGGGAAACAGACCTACCGGCCAGTGGTGTTCTTCGGTTATAAATTAGAGTGCAATGTGCCCGGATAAACCCACAAATGTTGATGTCTCCTTGCTTTTCTTTGTTTTTAAATTTAATTTATATTTATTATTAGAGTAATATCCCATTGTGTACGTGGACCACTTCTTCTTGGTGCATTCCTCGGTTGATGGACATTTTCATTGCTTCCAAGTGCTGGCTATGGTAAATATTGCTGGCATACTGGTTTGCCAGCCTGTGACTTTTTGATTCTCATTTTCTCAGGTGATAGGCCAAGCAGTGGTTGTGATTGATGGACTGGTAGCTCAATGTTTCCCTTTTCAAAGCACCTACGTTGTGTTTTCGTTAGTGGCTCTTTACATGCCCCCCCTTACAGCCGAGGGTACGCATTTCTCCACACTCCCTTCACCGTTTATTTTTTGCAGCATTTTTCCTAATGGCCATTCTGACTGCTGTGTGCTGATAGGGTTTTGTAATATGGGTATGCATGTCATGAAAATTTTTAAAATTCATCATATTCCTACGCCTTTTTCTTTTCTCTTAAAAGAAAAAAACCGTGAGTACAATATAGCTCTTGAAATTGTCTTCTTCGAAGGTTGCCCTCTTCTGAATTTTTTGGTCGATTTTTGACCCCAGAAATTTTCTGGAGGCCAGGCGCAATTTACAGAACTGCAAGTTGGTGAAAATTTAGTGACCTTTTGCAGTGGGTTCAAAGCTGCTGTTGTGGGAAACGTCCACAAGGAGGTAGCATTTCTCCATTCCCCAGTCCTGGTTCTAGGGCAGCAGAGCCTTTCTGGAAGTCATTGTCCTAGGTTGTAAATTAGAATGGAATTTGCCAGGAGAAATCCCCATAAGTTTATGTCTCATTACTTCTTCTTGGTTTTTAAAATTTTTTTAATCTGGGTAAAGTTTAGAATACTGTTTGTCCTAGGTGTACACAATCTGGTTCATTTGGACATTATGTATGTCTATTAATGTACAGATCCTCTTCCCATGTAAAATATTACACTGTTCCGTCGACCTCCCTTGTTATATGTTCGGTCTTTTTGATACATGTATATAATATGTATTTGAATATGTATAGTAACACTAATCTTCATTTCTCAATTTCCCCCCTCCTTTCCTTTTAGATGAGCATAGTTTGTGTTCTACGCCTGTGAGTGTCTTTCTCTTTAGAAATATGTTCATCTGTGTCAGTTATTAGATAATGCCATAAGTGATAATATAAGATATAGGTCTTTTGCTTTCCGACCTACTTCATGTTTTGTGATTATCTCCAGGCTCATCTATGGTGCCTCAAAGAGCAGTGCTTCAATGTTTTCCATGGCTAATATTCCATTGTGTACATGGACCACTTCTTCTTGGTGCATTCCTCTGTTGATGGACATTTTCGTTGCTTCCAAGTGTTGCCTATGGTAAATATTGCTGGAGTGCAGGATTGCCAGCCTGCGATTTTTGATTTTCATTTTCTCAGGTGATAGACCCAGCAGTGGGTATGATTGATTGATTGGTATGGTAGCTCAACGTTTACCTTTTCAAGGCACCTCAATTGTGCTTTCATTAGTGGCTCTTACCACGTCCCCCTTAGAATCGAGGGTACGCATTTCTCCACAATCACGTCAGCGTTTATCGTTTGCCGCATTTTTGTTGATGGCCATTCTGACTGGTGTGAGCTGATAGGTTTTTGTAATTTGGGTTTACATGTCTGTAAAAATTCCTACAATTCATCCTTTTTCCACGCCTTTTCCTTTTCTGTTAAAAGAAAAAAGAAAAAAGGTGTGAGTACAATATACCTCTTCAAATTTTCTTTTTGGAAGGTTGCACTCTAGAGTTTTTTGGTCGATTTTCGACCTCAGTATCTTTTGGAGGGCAGGTGTCATTTACAGACCTGCAATTGGTGAATATTTAGTGACCTTTTGCAGTGGGTTTAAAGCTGCTGTTGTGGGAAACGGCCACAAGGATGCAGCATTTCTCCATTCCCAAATCTGGGTACTAGGGCAGCAGAGCCGTTCTGGAAGTCGTTTGCCTAGGTTGTAAATTTGAATGGAATGTGCCAGGAGAACCCCCCATAAGTTTATGTCTCATTACTCCTAGTTGGTTGTTTTAATTTTTTCAATTGGGGTAATGGTTAGAATGTTGCTTGTCCAAGGTGTACATACTCTGGTTCATCTACATATTCTATATACCTATTTATGTAGAGATCCTCTTCCCGTGTAAATTATTACACAGTGTTCCGTAAACCTTCCTTGCTATATGGTCGGTCTTTTTGATATATGTATATAATATGTATTTGTATACATATGGTAACGCTAATCTTCATTTATCCATTCCCCCCCACCTTTCCTTGTAGATAAGCATAGTTTTTTTTAATAAGTCTGTGATTGACTTTCTCTGTGGAAATATGTTCATTTGTGTCAGTTACTAGAGAACGCGTATAAGTGATATCATAGGATATAGGACTTTTGCTTTCCGACTTACCTCATGTTCTGTGATTATCTCCAAGATCATCTATGGTGTCTCAAAGAGCAGTGTTTCATTGTTTTCCATGGCTAGTATTCATTGTGTACATGGGCCGCTTCTTCTTTTTCCTTTCATCTGTTGATGGACATTTTGGTTGCTTCACTGTCTTGTCTATTGTGAATAAGGCTGCAGTGCAGCTTTTGCAGCCCGGGTCTTCTTCATTCTGGTCTTCTCAGGTGAGAGGCCCATTGGTGCGCCTGCTGGATTGAATGGTACCTCAATTTTTCCTTTTCAACGCAGCTCCTTTCTGTTCTCATTATTAGCGTTTAACCCTTTTACATCTCACCAGCAGCTAGAGGGTACACAGTTCTCTAAAACCTCTTCAGCATTGATTGTTTGTAGACTTTTTGCCAACGGTCAGTCGACGGGTGTGAGTTGAAAACTTTTTGTAGATTAGATTGCATGAGTCTAATACTTCCTGAGGTTGAGCTTTTATCCATTTTCCTTTCTTTAAAAAGAGAGTGAGTAAAACTTACCTCTTCATACGAGCTTCGTGAACATTTTGCCTGTTTTGAATTTTTTTTATCCATTCCCTACTTCAGCACAATTTGAGGGCAGGTGTCCTTTACAGCCCTGAGTCCTTGTGAATGGTAAGTGACCATTAGCTGTGGGTTAAAAGCTGCTGTTGCGGGAATCGGCCACAAGGCGGCAGCATTTCTCCTTTACCAAATCTGGTTACTAGGGCAACAGAGCCTTAGTGGAAGTGGTGTTCTAGGTTGTAAATTAGAATGGAATGTGCGAGGAAAAAGCCCTTTAAGTTTATGTCTCATTACTTCTTGTTGGTATTTTTAACTTAATTTTTATTTTTTATCACAGCAAACTTGATTACAATGTTTTGTTTGTTCTAGGTGTGCAAGATGTGGTTCTTTCACACATATACATATATCTATTTTTCTTCGGATCCTTTTCCCATGTCTGTTACGACACAATGTTGAGTAGTCTTCTCTTGGTATAGCGTAGGTCTTTGGTGATTATATATTTCACATGTGTTTGTATCTCTCTGTTAACCTCAATACGGTAATGTATCCAATCCTCACACCTTTCCATTTGGTGAACCATAAGTTTTTTAAATGAATCTATGATAGTGTTTCTCTGTGGAAATACCTTTGTTTGTATCATTTTTTCGGTAACACCTATATGTGATAGGATAGGATATGTGTCTTTCGCTTTCTCACTTACTCCAAGCTGCGTGATTACTTCTAGACTCATCTATGGTGCTGCAAATGGCATTGTTTCATTTTTTCACTAGCTCATATTCCATCTGTACATGGAGCAGTTCTTCTTTCTCCACCCATCTGTCGTTGGACTTTTTGGTTACTTCCATATCTTGGCGATTGTTATACTATGCAATGCAGATTTGCGTACCTGTGTCCTTCCAATTCTGTCTTCTTAGGTTATAGGTCCAGGAATAGGTCTGCTGGGTCATATGGTAGCTCAATGTTTACCTTTTAAAGGCACCTCTATTCCGTTCTCTTTAGTGGCTCTTTCCAGGTTACGTCCCACTTAAAGCGGAGGGTATGCATTTCTTCCCAGCACCTTCAGCATTTATTCTTTGTAGTTTTTGCTGATGGTTATTCTGAGTGGTGTGAGCTGATACCTCTTTGTGGTTGAATTTGCATGTGTCTCATAATGCGTTGAAATTGAGCTGTAAGACATGTCCTTTTTATTTTTCCAGCTGTGATGAGAGCTTATTTCTTCAAAGTGTTTTCTTAAAGTATGTGTCACCATTTGAAATATTTTGGCCATGATCTCCCTCAAGACATTTTGAGGGCAGGTTTCATTTACAGCCCTGCAGTACTTGTTCATATGAAGTGACCATTAGCTCAGGCTTTAAACCTGCTTTTGCAGGTAACGGCCAGAGAGCGGCAATCTTTCTACGTTCCCCTTGCTGGTACTAGGGAAACAGACCTACCGGCCAGTGGTGTTCTTCGGTTATAAATTAGAGTGCAATGTGCCCGGATAAACCCACAAATGTTGATGTCTCCTTGCTTTTCTTTGTTTTTAAATTTAATTTATATTTATTATTAGAGTAATATCCCATTGTGTACGTGGACCACTTCTTCTTGGTGCATTCCTCGGTTGATGGACATTTTCATTGCTTCCAAGTGCTGGCTATGGTAAATATTGCTGCCATACTGGTTTGCCAGCCTGTGACTTTTTGATTCTCATTTTCTCAGGTGATAGGCCAAGCAGTGGTTGTGATTGATGGACTGGTAGCTCAATGTTTCCCTTTTCAAAGCACCTACGTTGTGTTTTCGTTAGTGGCTCTTTACATGCCCCCCCTTACAGCCGAGGGTACGCATTTCTCCACACTCCCTTCACCGTTTATTTTTTGCAGCATTTTTCCTAATGGCCATTCTGACTGCTGTGTGCTGATAGGGTTTTGTAATATGGGTATGCATGTCATGAAAATTTTTAAAATTCATCATATTCCTACGCCTTTTTCTTTTCTCTTAAAAGAAAAAAACCGTGAGTACAATATAGCTCTTGAAATTGTCTTCTTCGAAGGTTGCCCTCTTCTGAATTTTTTGGTCGATTTTTGACCCCAGAAATTTTCTGGAGGCCAGGCGCAATTTACAGAACTGCAAGTTGGTGAAAATTTAGTGACCTTTTGCAGTGGGTTCAAAGCTGCTGTTGTGGGAAACGTCCACAAGGAGGTAGCATTTCTCCATTCCCCAGTCCTGGTTCTAGGGCAGCAGAGCCTTTCTGGAAGTCATTGTCCTAGGTTGTAAATTAGAATGGAATTTGCCAGGAGAAATCCCCATAAGTTTATGTCTCATTACTTCTTCTTGGTTTTTAAAATTTTTTTAATCTGGGTAAAGTTTAGAATACTGTTTGTCCTAGGTGTACACAATCTGGTTCATTTGGACATTATGTATGTCTATTAATGTACAGATCCTCTTCCCATGTAAAATATTACACTGTTCCGTCGACCTCCCTTGTTATATGTTCGGTCTTTTTGATACATGTATATAATATGTATTTGAATATGTATAGTAACACTAATCTTCATTTCTCAATTTCCCCCCTCCTTTCCTTTTAGATGAGCATAGTTTGTGTTCTACGCCTGTGAGTGTCTTTCTCTTTAGAAATATGTTCATCTGTGTCAGTTATTAGATAATGCCATAAGTGATAATATAAGATATAGGTCTTTTGCTTTCCGACCTACTTCATGTTTTGTGATTATCTCCAGGCTCATCTATGGTGCCTCAAAGAGCAGTGCTTCAATGTTTTCCATGGCTAATATTCCATTGTGTACATGGACCACTTCTTCTTGGTGCATTCCTCTGTTGATGGACATTTTCGTTGCTTCCAAGTGTTGCCTATGGTAAATATTGCTGGAGTGCAGGATTGCCAGCCTGCGATTTTTGATTTTCATTTTCTCAGGTGATAGACCCAGCAGTGGGTATGATTGATTGATTGGTATGGTAGCTCAACGTTTACCTTTTCAAGGCACCTCAATTGTGCTTTCATTAGTGGCTCTTACCACGTCCCCCTTAGAATCGAGGGTACGCATTTCTCCACAATCACGTCAGCGTTTATCGTTTGCCGCATTTTTGTTGATGGCCATTCTGACTGGTGTGAGCTGATAGGTTTTTGTAATTTGGGTTTACATGTCTGTAAAAATTCCTACAATTCATCCTTTTTCCACGCCTTTTCCTTTTCTGTTAAAAGAAAAAAGAAAAAAGGTGTGAGTACAATATACCTCTTCAAATTTTCTTTTTGGAAGGTTGCACTCTAGAGTTTTTTGGTCGATTTTCGACCTCAGTATCTTTTGGAGGGCAGGTGTCATTTACAGACCTGCAATTGGTGAATATTTAGTGACCTTTTGCAGTGGGTTTAAAGCTGCTGTTGTGGGAAACGGCCACAAGGATGCAGCATTTCTCCATTCCCAAATCTGGGTACTAGGGCAGCAGAGCCGTTCTGGAAGTCGTTTGCCTAGGTTGTAAATTTGAATGGAATGTGCCAGGAGAACCCCCCATAAGTTTATGTCTCATTACTCCTAGTTGGTTGTTTTAATTTTTTCAATTGGGGTAATGGTTAGAATGTTGCTTGTCCAAGGTGTACATACTCTGGTTCATCTACATATTCTATATACCTATTTATGTAGAGATCCTCTTCCCGTGTAAATTATTACACAGTGTTCCGTAAACCTTCCTTGCTATATGGTCGGTCTTTTTGATATATGTATATAATATGTATTTGTATACATATGGTAACGCTAATCTTCATTTATCCATTCCCCCCCACCTTTCCTTGTAGATAAGCATAGTTTTTTTTAATAAGTCTGTGATTGACTTTCTCTGTGGAAATATGTTCATTTGTGTCAGTTACTAGAGAACGCGTATAAGTGATATCATAGGATATAGGACTTTTGCTTTCCGACTTACCTCATGTTCTGTGATTATCTCCAAGATCATCTATGGTGTCTCAAAGAGCAGTGTTTCATTGTTTTCCATGGCTAGTATTCATTGTGTACATGGGCCGCTTCTTCTTTTTCCTTTCATCTGTTGATGGACATTTTGGTTGCTTCACTGTCTTGTCTATTGTGAATAAGGCTGCAGTGCAGCTTTTGCAGCCCGGGTCTTCTTCATTCTGGTCTTCTCAGGTGAGAGGCCCATTGGTGCGCCTGCTGGATTGAATGGTACCTCAATTTTTCCTTTTCAACGCAGCTCCTTTCTGTTCTCATTATTAGCGTTTAACCCTTTTACATCTCACCAGCAGCTAGAGGGTACACAGTTCTCTAAAACCTCTTCAGCATTGATTGTTTGTAGACTTTTTGCCAACGGTCAGTCGACGGGTGTGAGTTGAAAACTTTTTGTAGATTAGATTGCATGAGTCTAATACTTCCTGAGGTTGAGCTTTTATCCATTTTCCTTTCTTTAAAAAGAGAGTGAGTAAAACTTACCTCTTCATACGAGCTTCGTGAACATTTTGCCTGTTTTGAATTTTTTTTATCCATTCCCTACTTCAGCACAATTTGAGGGCAGGTGTCCTTTACAGCCCTGAGTCCTTGTGAATGGTAAGTGACCATTAGCTGTGGGTTAAAAGCTGCTGTTGCGGGAATCGGCCACAAGGCGGCAGCATTTCTCCTTTACCAAATCTGGTTACTAGGGCAACAGAGCCTTAGTGGAAGTGGTGTTCTAGGTTGTAAATTAGAATGGAATGTGCGAGGAAAAAGCCCTTTAAGTTTATGTCTCATTACTTCTTGTTGGTATTTTTAACTTAATTTTTATTTTTTATCACAGCAAACTTGATTACAATGTTTTGTTTGTTCTAGGTGTGCAAGATGTGGTTCTTTCACACATATACATATATCTATTTTTCTTCGGATCCTTTTCCCATGTCTGTTACGACACAATGTTGAGTAGTCTTCTCTTGGTATAGCGTAGGTCTTTGGTGATTATATATTTCACATGTGTTTGTATCTCTCTGTTAACCTCAATACGGTAATGTATCCAATCCTCACACCTTTCCATTTGGTGAACCATAAGTTTTTTAAATGAATCTATGATAGTGTTTCTCTGTGGAAATACCTTTGTTTGTATCATTTTTTCGGTAACACCTATATGTGATAGGATAGGATATGTGTCTTTCGCTTTCTCACTTACTCCAAGCTGCGTGATTACTTCTAGACTCATCTATGGTGCTGCAAATGGCATTGTTTCATTTTTTCACTAGCTCATATTCCATCTGTACATGGAGCAGTTCTTCTTTCTCCACCCATCTGTCGTTGGACTTTTTGGTTACTTCCATATCTTGGCGATTGTTATACTATGCAATGCAGATTTGCGTACCTGTGTCCTTCCAATTCTGTCTTCTTAGGTTATAGGTCCAGGAATAGGTCTGCTGGGTCATATGGTAGCTCAATGTTTACCTTTTAAAGGCACCTCTATTCCGTTCTCTTTAGTGGCTCTTTCCAGGTTACGTCCCACTTAAAGCGGAGGGTATGCATTTCTTCCCAGCACCTTCAGCATTTATTCTTTGTAGTTTTTGCTGATGGTTATTCTGAGTGGTGTGAGCTGATACCTCTTTGTGGTTGAATTTGCATGTGTCTCATAATGCGTTGAAATTGAGCTGTAAGACATGTCCTTTTTATTTTTCCAGCTGTGATGAGAGCTTATTTCTTCAAAGTGTTTTCTTAAAGTATGTGTCACCATTTGAAATATTTTGGCCATGATCTCCCTCAAGACATTTTGAGGGCAGGTTTCATTTACAGCCCTGCAGTACTTGTTCATATGAAGTGACCATTAGCTCAGGCTTTAAACCTGCTTTTGCAGGTAACGGCCAGAGAGCGGCAATCTTTCTACGTTCCCCTTGCTGGTGCTAGGGAAACAGACCTACCGGCCAGTGGTGTTCTTCGGTTATAAATTAGAGTGCAATGTGCCCGGATAAACCCACAAATGTTGATGTCTCCTTGCTTTTCTTTGTTTTTAAATTTAATTTATATTTATTATTAGAGTAATATCCCATTGTGTACGTGGACCACTTCTTCTTGGTGCATTCCTCGGTTGATGGACATTTTCATTGCTTCCAAGTGCTGGCTATGGTAAATATTGCTGGCATACTGGTTTGCCAGCCTGTGACTTTTTGATTCTCATTTTCTCAGGTGATAGGCCAAGCAGTGGTTGTGATTGATGGACTGGTAGCTCAATGTTTCCCTTTTCAAAGCACCTACGTTGTGTTTTCGTTAGTGGCTCTTTACATGCCCCCCCTTACAGCCGAGGGTACGCATTTCTCCACACTCCCTTCACCGTTTATTTTTTGCAGCATTTTTCCTAATGGCCATTCTGACTGCTGTGTGCTGATAGGGTTTTGTAATATGGGTATGCATGTCATGAAAATTTTTAAAATTCATCATATTCCTACGCCTTTTTCTTTTCTCTTAAAAGAAAAAAACCGTGAGTACAATATAGCTCTTGAAATTGTCTTCTTCGAAGGTTGCCCTCTTCTGAATTTTTTGGTCGATTTTTGACCCCAGAAATTTTCTGGAGGCCAGGCGCAATTTACAGAACTGCAAGTTGGTGAAAATTTAGTGACCTTTTGCAGTGGGTTCAAAGCTGCTGTTGTGGGAAACGTCCACAAGGAGGTAGCATTTCTCCATTCCCCAGTCCTGGTTCTAGGGCAGCAGAGCCTTTCTGGAAGTCATTGTCCTAGGTTGTAAATTAGAATGGAATTTGCCAGGAGAAATCCCCATAAGTTTATGTCTCATTACTTCTTCTTGGTTTTTAAAATTTTTTTAATCTGGGTAAAGTTTAGAATACTGTTTGTCCTAGGTGTACACAATCTGGTTCATTTGGACATTATGTATGTCTATTAATATACAGATCCTCTTCCCATGTAAAATATTACACTGTTCCGTCGACCTCCCTTGTTATATGTTCGGTCTTTTTGATACATGTATATAATATGTATTTGAATATGTATAGTAACACTAATCTTCATTTCTCAATTTCCCCCCTCCTTTCCTTTTAGATGAGCATAGTTTGTGTTCTACGCCTGTGAGTGTCTTTCTCTTTAGAAATATGTTCATCTGTGTCAGTTATTAGATAATGCCATAAGTGATAATATAAGATATAGGTCTTTTGCTTTCCGACCTACTTCATGTTTTGTGATTATCTCCAGGCTCATCTATGGTGCCTCAAAGAGCAGTGCTTCAATGTTTTCCATGGCTAATATTCCATTGTGTACATGGACCACTTCTTCTTGGTGCATTCCTCTGTTGATGGACATTTTCGTTGCTTCCAAGTGTTGCCTATGGTAAATATTGCTGGAGTGCAGGATTGCCAGCCTGCGATTTTTGATTTTCATTTTCTCAGGTGATAGACCCAGCAGTGGGTATGATTGATTGATTGGTATGGTAGCTCAACGTTTACCTTTTCAAGGCACCTCAATTGTGCTTTCATTAGTGGCTCTTACCACGTCCCCCTTAGAATCGAGGGTACGCATTTCTCCACAATCACGTCAGCGTTTATCGTTTGCCGCATTTTTGTTGATGGCCATTCTGACTGGTGTGAGCTGATAGGTTTTTGTAATTTGGGTTTACATGTCTGTAAAAATTCCTACAATTCATCCTTTTTCCACGCCTTTTCCTTTTCTGTTAAAAGAAAAAAGAAAAAAGGTGTGAGTACAATATACCTCTTCAAATTTTCTTTTTGGAAGGTTGCACTCTAGAGTTTTTTGGTCGATTTTCGACCTCAGTATCTTTTGGAGGGCAGGTGTCATTTACAGACCTGCAATTGGTGAATATTTAGTGACCTTTTGCAGTGGGTTTAAAGCTGCTGTTGTGGGAAACGGCCACAAGGATGCAGCATTTCTCCATTCCCAAATCTGGGTACTAGGGCAGCAGAGCCGTTCTGGAAGTCGTTTGCCTAGGTTGTAAATTTGAATGGAATGTGCCAGGAGAACCCCCCATAAGTTTATGTCTCATTACTCCTAGTTGGTTGTTTTAATTTTTTCAATTGGGGTAATGGTTAGAATGTTGCTTGTCCAAGGTGTACATACTCTGGTTCATCTACATATTCTATATACCTATTTATGTAGAGATCCTCTTCCCGTGTAAATTATTACACAGTGTTCCGTAAACCTTCCTTGCTATATGGTCGGTCTTTTTGATATATGTATATAATATGTATTTGTATACATATGGTAACGCTAATCTTCATTTATCCATTCCCCCCCACCTTTCCTTGTAGATAAGCATAGTTTTTTTTAATAAGTCTGTGATTGACTTTCTCTGTGGAAATATGTTCATTTGTGTCAGTTACTAGAGAACGCGTATAAGTGATATCATAGGATATAGGACTTTTGCTTTCCGACTTACCTCATGTTCTGTGATTATCTCCAAGATCATCTATGGTGTCTCAAAGAGCAGTGTTTCATTGTTTTCCATGGCTAGTATTCATTGTGTACATGGGCCGCTTCTTCTTTTTCCTTTCATCTGTTGATGGACATTTTGGTTGCTTCACTGTCTTGTCTATTGTGAATAAGGCTGCAGTGCAGCTTTTGCAGCCCGGGTCTTCTTCATTCTGGTCTTCTCAGGTGAGAGGCCCATTGGTGCGCCTGCTGGATTGAATGGTACCTCAATTTTTCCTTTTCAACGCAGCTCCTTTCTGTTCTCATTATTAGCGTTTAACCCTTTTACATCTCACCAGCAGCTAGAGGGTACACAGTTCTCTAAAACCTCTTCAGCATTGATTGTTTGTAGACTTTTTGCCAACGGTCAGTCGACGGGTGTGAGTTGAAAACTTTTTGTAGATTAGATTGCATGAGTCTAATACTTCCTGAGGTTGAGCTTTTATCCATTTTCCTTTCTTTAAAAAGAGAGTGAGTAAAACTTACCTCTTCATACGAGCTTCGTGAACATTTTGCCTGTTTTGAATTTTTTTTATCCATTCCCTACTTCAGCACAATTTGAGGGCAGGTGTCCTTTACAGCCCTGAGTCCTTGTGAATGGTAAGTGACCATTAGCTGTGGGTTAAAAGCTGCTGTTGCGGGAATCGGCCACAAGGCGGCAGCATTTCTCCTTTACCAAATCTGGTTACTAGGGCAACAGAGCCTTAGTGGAAGTGGTGTTCTAGGTTGTAAATTAGAATGGAATGTGCGAGGAAAAAGCCCTTTAAGTTTATGTCTCATTACTTCTTGTTGGTATTTTTAACTTAATTTTTATTTTTTATCACAGCAAACTTGATTACAATGTTTTGTTTGTTCTAGGTGTGCAAGATGTGGTTCTTTCACACATATACATATATCTATTTTTCTTCGGATCCTTTTCCCATGTCTGTTACGACACAATGTTGAGTAGTCTTCTCTTGGTATAGCGTAGGTCTTTGGTGATTATATATTTCACATGTGTTTGTATCTCTCTGTTAACCTCAATACGGTAATGTATCCAATCCTCACACCTTTCCATTTGGTGAACCATAAGTTTTTTAAATGAATCTATGATAGTGTTTCTCTGTGGAAATACCTTTGTTTGTATCATTTTTTCGGTAACACCTATATGTGATAGGATAGGATATGTGTCTTTCGCTTTCTCACTTACTCCAAGCTGCGTGATTACTTCTAGACTCATCTATGGTGCTGCAAATGGCATTGTTTCATTTTTTCACTAGCTCATATTCCATCTGTACATGGAGCAGTTCTTCTTTCTCCACCCATCTGTCGTTGGACTTTTTGGTTACTTCCATATCTTGGCGATTGTTATACTATGCAATGCAGATTTGCGTACCTGTGTCCTTCCAATTCTGTCTTCTTAGGTTATAGGTCCAGGAATAGGTCTGCTGGGTCATATGGTAGCTCAATGTTTACCTTTTAAAGGCACCTCTATTCCGTTCTCTTTAGTGGCTCTTTCCAGGTTACGTCCCACTTAAAGCGGAGGGTATGCATTTCTTCCCAGCACCTTCAGCATTTATTCTTTGTAGTTTTTGCTGATGGTTATTCTGAGTGGTGTGAGCTGATACCTCTTTGTGGTTGAATTTGCATGTGTCTCATAATGCGTTGAAATTGAGCTGTAAGACATGTCCTTTTTATTTTTCCAGCTGTGATGAGAGCTTATTTCTTCAAAGTGTTTTCTTAAAGTATGTGTCACCATTTGAAATATTTTGGCCATGATCTCCCTCAAGACATTTTGAGGGCAGGTTTCATTTACAGCCCTGCAGTACTTGTTCATATGAAGTGACCATTAGCTCAGGCTTTAAACCTGCTTTTGCAGGTAACGGCCAGAGAGCGGCAATCTTTCTACGTTCCCCTTGCTGGTGCTAGGGAAACAGACCTACCGGCCAGTGGTGTTCTTCGGTTATAAATTAGAGTGCAATGTGCCCGGATAAACCCACAAATGTTGATGTCTCCTTGCTTTTCTTTGTTTTTAAATTTAATTTATATTTATTATTAGAGTAATATCCCATTGTGTACGTGGACCACTTCTTCTTGGTGCATTCCTCGGTTGATGGACATTTTCATTGCTTCCAAGTGCTGGCTATGGTAAATATTGCTGGCATACTGGTTTGCCAGCCTGTGACTTTTTGATTCTCATTTTCTCAGGTGATAGGCCAAGCAGTGGTTGTGATTGATGGACTGGTAGCTCAATGTTTCCCTTTTCAAAGCACCTACGTTGTGTTTTCGTTAGTGGCTCTTTACATGCCCCCCCTTACAGCCGAGGGTACGCATTTCTCCACACTCCCTTCACCGTTTATTTTTTGCAGCATTTTTCCTAATGGCCATTCTGACTGCTGTGTGCTGATAGGGTTTTGTAATATGGGTATGCATGTCATGAAAATTTTTAAAATTCATCATATTCCTACGCCTTTTTCTTTTCTCTTAAAAGAAAAAAACCGTGAGTACAATATAGCTCTTGAAATTGTCTTCTTCGAAGGTTGCCCTCTTCTGAATTTTTTGGTCGATTTTTGACCCCAGAAATTTTCTGGAGGCCAGGCGCAATTTACAGAACTGCAAGTTGGTGAAAATTTAGTGACCTTTTGCAGTGGGTTCAAAGCTGCTGTTGTGGGAAACGTCCACAAGGAGGTAGCATTTCTCCATTCCCCAGTCCTGGTTCTAGGGCAGCAGAGCCTTTCTGGAAGTCATTGTCCTAGGTTGTAAATTAGAATGGAATTTGCCAGGAGAAATCCCCATAAGTTTATGTCTCATTACTTCTTCTTGGTTTTTAAAATTTTTTTAATCTGGGTAAAGTTTAGAATACTGTTTGTCCTAGGTGTACACAATCTGGTTCATTTGGACATTATGTATGTCTATTAATGTACAGATCCTCTTCCCATGTAAAATATTACACTGTTCCGTCGACCTCCCTTGTTATATGTTCGGTCTTTTTGATACATGTATATAATATGTATTTGAATATGTATAGTAACACTAATCTTCATTTCTCAATTTCCCCCCTCCTTTCCTTTTAGATGAGCATAGTTTGTGTTCTACGCCTGTGAGTGTCTTTCTCTTTAGAAATATGTTCATCTGTGTCAGTTATTAGATAATGCCATAAGTGATAATATAAGATATAGGTCTTTTGCTTTCCGACCTACTTCATGTTTTGTGATTATCTCCAGGCTCATCTATGGTGCCTCAAAGAGCAGTGCTTCAATGTTTTCCATGGCTAATATTCCATTGTGTACATGGACCACTTCTTCTTGGTGCATTCCTCTGTTGATGGACATTTTCGTTGCTTCCAAGTGTTGCCTATGGTAAATATTGCTGGAGTGCAGGATTGCCAGCCTGCGATTTTTGATTTTCATTTTCTCAGGTGATAGACCCAGCAGTGGGTATGATTGATTGATTGGTATGGTAGCTCAACGTTTACCTTTTCAAGGCACCTCAATTGTGCTTTCATCAGTGGCTCTTACCACGTCCCCCTTAGAATCGAGGGTACGCATTTCTCCACAATCACGTCAGCGTTTATCGTTTGCCGCATTTTTGTTGATGGCCATTCTGACTGGTGTGAGCTGATAGGTTTTTGTAATTTGGGTTTACATGTCTGTAAAAATTCCTACAATTCATCCTTTTTCCACGCCTTTTCCTTTTCTGTTAAAAGAAAAAAGAAAAAAGGTGTGAGTACAATATACCTCTTCAAATTTTCTTTTTGGAAGGTTGCACTCTAGAGTTTTTTGGTCGATTTTCGACCTCAGTATCTTTTGGAGGGCAGGTGTCATTTACAGACCTGCAATTGGTGAATATTTAGTGACCTTTTGCAGTGGGTTTAAAGCTGCTGTTGTGGGAAACGGCCACAAGGATGCAGCATTTCTCCATTCCCAAATCTGGGTACTAGGGCAGCAGAGCCGTTCTGGAAGTCGTTTGCCTAGGTTGTAAATTTGAATGGAATGTGCCAGGAGAACCCCCCATAAGTTTATGTCTCATTACTCCTAGTTGGTTGTTTTAATTTTTTCAATTGGGGTAATGGTTAGAATGTTGCTTGTCCAAGGTGTACATACTCTGGTTCATCTACATATTCTATATACCTATTTATGTAGAGATCCTCTTCCCGTGTAAATTATTACACAGTGTTCCGTAAACCTTCCTTGCTATATGGTCGGTCTTTTTGATATATGTATATAATATGTATTTGTATACATATGGTAACGCTAATCTTCATTTATCCATTCCCCCCCACCTTTCCTTGTAGATAAGCATAGTTTTTTTTAATAAGTCTGTGATTGACTTTCTCTGTGGAAATATGTTCATTTGTGTCAGTTACTAGAGAACGCGTATAAGTGATATCATAGGATATAGGACTTTTGCTTTCCGACTTACCTCATGTTCTGTGATTATCTCCAAGATCATCTATGGTGTCTCAAAGAGCAGTGTTTCATTGTTTTCCATGGCTAGTATTCATTGTGTACATGGGCCGCTTCTTCTTTTTCCTTTCATCTGTTGATGGACATTTTGGTTGCTTCACTGTCTTGTCTATTGTGAATAAGGCTGCAGTGCAGCTTTTGCAGCCCGGGTCTTCTTCATTCTGGTCTTCTCAGGTGAGAGGCCCATTGGTGCGCCTGCTGGATTGAATGGTACCTCAATTTTTCCTTTTCAACGCAGCTCCTTTCTGTTCTCATTATTAGCGTTTAACCCTTTTACATCTCACCAGCAGCTAGAGGGTACACAGTTCTCTAAAACCTCTTCAGCATTGATTGTTTGTAGACTTTTTGCCAACGGTCAGTCGACGGGTGTGAGTTGAAAACTTTTTGTAGATTAGATTGCATGAGTCTAATACTTCCTGAGGTTGAGCTTTTATCCATTTTCCTTTCTTTAAAAAGAGAGTGAGTAAAACTTACCTCTTCATACGAGCTTCGTGAACATTTTGCCTGTTTTGAATTTTTTTTATCCATTCCCTACTTCAGCACAATTTGAGGGCAGGTGTCCTTTACAGCCCTGAGTCCTTGTGAATGGTAAGTGACCATTAGCTGTGGGTTAAAAGCTGCTGTTGCGGGAATCGGCCACAAGGCGGCAGCATTTCTCCTTTACCAAATCTGGTTACTAGGGCAACAGAGCCTTAGTGGAAGTGGTGTTCTAGGTTGTAAATTAGAATGGAATGTGCGAGGAAAAAGCCCTTTAAGTTTATGTCTCATTACTTCTTGTTGGTATTTTTAACTTAATTTTTATTTTTTATCACAGCAAACTTGATTACAATGTTTTGTTTGTTCTAGGTGTGCAAGATGTGGTTCTTTCACACATATACATATATCTATTTTTCTTCGGATCCTTTTCCCATGTAGGATACGACACAATGTTGAGTAGTCTTCTCTTGGTATAGCGTAGGTCTTTGGTGATTATATATTTCACATATGTTTGTATCACTCTGTTAACCTCAATACGGTAATGTATCCAATCCTCACACCTTTCCATTTGGTGAACCATAAGTTTTTTTAATGAATCTATGATAGTGTTTCTCTGTGGAAATACCTTTGTTTGTATCATTTTTTAGGTAACACCTATATGTGATATGATAGGATATGTGTCTTTCGCTTTCTCACTTACACCAAGTTGCGTGATTACTTCTAGACTCATCTATGGTGCTGCAAATGGCATTGTTTCATTTTTTCACTAGCTCATATTCCATCTGTACATGGAGCAGTTCTTCTTTGTCCACCCATCTGTCGTTGGACTTTTTGGTTACTTCCATATCTTGGCTATTGTTATACTATGCAATGCAGATTTGCATACCTGTGTCCTTCCAATTCTGTCTTCTTAGGTTATAGGTCCAGGAATAGGTCTGCTGGATCATATGGTAGCTCAATGTTTACCTTTTAAAGGCACCTCTATTCCGTTCTCTTTAGTGGCTCTTTCCAGGTTACGTCCCACTTAAAGCGGAGGGTATGCATTTCTTCCCAGCACCTTCAGCATTTATTCTTTGTAGTTTTTGCTGATGGTTATTCTGAGTGGTGTGAGCTGATACCTCTTTGTGGTTGAATTTGCATGTGTCTCATAATGCGTTGAAATTGAGCTGTAAGACATGTCCTTTTTATTTTTCCAGCTGTGATGAGAGCTTATTTCTTCAAAGTGTTTTCTTAAAGTATGTGTCACCATTTGAAATATTTTGGCCATGATCTCCCTCAAGACATTTTGAGGGCAGGTTTCATTTACAGCCCTGCAGTACTTGTTCATATGAAGTGACCATTAGCTCAGGCTTTAAACCTGCTTTTGCAGGTAACGGCCAGAGAGCGGCAATCTTTCTACGTTCCCCTTGCTGGTGCTAGGGAAACAGACCTACCGGCCAGTGGTGTTCTTCGGTTATAAATTAGAGTGCAATGTGCCCGGATAAACCCACAAATGTTGATGTCTCCTTGCTTTTCTTTGTTTTTAAATTTAATTTATATTTATTATTAGAGTAATATTCCATTGTGTACGTGGACCACTTCTTCTTGGTGCATTCCTCGGTTGATGGACATTTTCATTGCTTCCAAGTGCTGGCTATGGTAAATATTGCTGGCATACTGGTTTGCCAGCCTGTGACATTTTGATTCTCATTTTCTCAGGTGATAGGCCAAGCAGTGGTTGTGATTGATGGACTGGTAGCTCAATGTTTCCCTTTTCAAAGCACCTACGTTGTGTTTTCGTTAGTGGCTCTTTACATGCCCCCCCTTACAGCCGAGGGTACGCATTTCTCCACACTCCCTTCACCGTTTATTTTTTGCAGCATTTTTCCTAATGGCCATTCTGACTGCTGTGTGCTGATAGGGTTTTGTAATATGGGTATGCATGTCATGAAAATTTTTAAAATTCATCATATTCCTACGCCTTTTTCTTTTCTCTTAAAAGAAAAAAACCGTGAGTACAATATAGCTCTTGAAATTGTCTTCTTCGAAGGTTGCCCTCTTCTGAATTTTTTGGTCGATTTTTGACCCCAGAAATTTTCTGGAGGCCAGGCGCAATTTACAGAACTGCAAGTTGGTGAAAATTTAGTGACCTTTTGCAGTGGGTTCAAAGCTGCTGTTGTGGGAAACGTCCACAAGGAGGTAGCATTTCTCCATTCCCCAGTCCTGGTTCTAGGGCAGCAGAGCCTTTCTGGAAGTCATTGTCCTAGGTTGTAAATTAGAATGGAATTTGCCAGGAGAAATCCCCATAAGTTTATGTCTCATTACTTCTTCTTGGTTTTTAAAATTTTTTTAATCTGGGTAAAGTTTAGAATACTGTTTGTCCTAGGTGTACACAATCTGGTTCATTTGGACAATATGTATGTCTATTAATGTACAGATCCTCTTCCCATGTAAAATATTACACTGTTCCGTCGACCTCCCTTGTTATATGTTCGGTCTTTTTGATACATGTATATAATATGTATTTGAATATGTATAGTAACACTAATCTTCATTTCTCAATTTCCCCCCTCCTTTCCTTTTAGATGAGCATAGTTTGTGTTCTACGCCTGTGAGTGTCTTTCTCTTTAGAAATATGTTCATCTGTGTCAGTTATTAGATAATGCCATAAGTGATAATATAAGATATAGGTCTTTTGCTTTCCGACCTACTTCATGTTTTGTGATTATCTCCAGGCTCATCTATGGTGCCTCAAAGAGCAGTGCTTCAATGTTTTCCATGGCTAATATTCCATTGTGTACATGGACCACTTCTTCTTGGTGCATTCCTCTGTTGATGGACATTTTCGTTGCTTCCAAGTGTTGCCTATGGTAAATATTGCTGGAGTGCAGGATTGCCAGCCTGCGATTTTTGATTTTCATTTTCTCAGGTGATAGACCCAGCAGTGGGTATGATTGATTGATTGGTATGGTAGCTCAACGTTTACCTTTTCAAGGCACCTCAATTGTGCTTTCATCAGTGGCTCTTACCACGTCCCCCTTAGAATCGAGGGTACGCATTTCTCCACAATCACGTCAGCGTTTATCGTTTGCCGCATTTTTGTTGATGGCCATTCTGACTGGTGTGAGCTGATAGGTTTTTGTAATTTGGGTTTACATGTCTGTAAAAATTCCTACAATTCATCCTTTTTCCACGCCTTTTCCTTTTCTGTTAAAAGAAAAAAGAAAAAAGGTGTGAGTACAATATACCTCTTCAAATTTTCTTTTTGGAAGGTTGCACTCTAGAGTTTTTTGGTCGATTTTCGACCTCAGTATCTTTTGGAGGGCAGGTGTCATTTACAGACCTGCAATTGGTGAATATTTAGTGACCTTTTGCAGTGGGTTTAAAGCTGCTGTTGTGGGAAACGGCCACAAGGATGCAGCATTTCTCCATTCCCAAATCTGGGTACTAGGGCAGCAGAGCTGTTCTGGAAGTCGTTTGCCTAGGTTGTAAATTTGAATGGAATGTGCCAGGAGAACCCCCCATAAGTTTATGTCTCATTACTCCTAGTTGGTTGTTTTAATTTTTTCAATTGGGGTAATGGTTAGACTGTTGCTTGTCCAAGGTGTACATACTCTGGTTCATCTACATATTCTATATACCTATTTATGTAGAGATCCTCTTCCCGTGTAAATTATTACACAGTGTTCTGTAAACCTTCCTTGCTATATGGTCGGCCTTTTTGATATATGTATATAATATGTATTTGTATACATATGGTAACGCTAATCTTCATGTATCCATTCCCCCCACCTTTCCTTGTAGATAAGCATAGTTTTTTTTAATAAGTCTGTGATTGACTTTCTCAGTGGAAATATGTTCATTTGTGTCAGTTATTAGAGAACGCGTATAAGTGATATCATAGGATATAGGACTTTTGCTTTCCGACTTACCTCATGTTCTGTGATTATCTCCAAGATCATCTATGGTGTCTCAAAGAGCAGTGTTTCATTGTCTTCCATGCCTAGTATTCATTGTGTACATGGACCGCTTCTTCTTTTTCCTTTCATCTGTTGATGGACATTTTGGTTGCTTCACTGTCTTGTCTATTGTGAATAAGGCTGCAGTGCAGCTTTTGCAGCCCGGGTCTTCTTCATTCTGGTCTTCTCAGGTGAGAGGCCCATTGGTGCGCCTGCTGGATCGAATGGTACCTCAATTTTTCCTTTTCAACGCAGCTCCTTTCTGTTCTCATTATTAGCGTTTAACCCTTTTACATCTCACCAGCAGCTAGAGGGTACACAGTTCTCTAAAACCTCTTCAGCATTGATTGTTTGTCGACTTTTTGCCAATGGTCATTCAACGGGTGTGAGTTGAAAACCTTTTGTAGATTAGATTGCATGAGTCTAATACTTCCTGAGGTTGAGCTTTTATCCATTTTCCTTTCTTTAAAAAGAGAGTGAGTAAAACTTACCTCTTCATACTAGCTTCGTGAACATTTTGCCTGTTTTGAATTTTATTTATCCATTCCCTACCTCAGCACAATTTTGAGGGCAGGTGTCCTTTACAGCCCTGAGTCCTTGTGAATGGTAAGTGACCATTAGCTGTGGGTTAAAAGCTGCTGTTGCGGGAATCGGCCACAAGGCGGCAGCATTTCTCCTTTACCAAATCTGGTTACTAGGGCAACAGAGCCTTACTGGAAGTGGTGTTCTAGGTTGTAAATTAGAATGGAATGTGCGAGGAAAAAGCCCTTTAAGTTTATGTCTCATTACTTATTGTTGGTATTTTTAACTTAATTTTTATTTTGTATCACAGCAAACTTGATTACAATGTTTTGTTTGTTCTAGGTGTGCAAGATGTGGTTCTTTCACACATATACATATATCTATTTTTCTTCGGATCCTTTTCCCATGTAGGTTACGACACAATGTTGAGTAGTCTTCTCTTGGTATAGCGTAGGTCTTTGGTGATTATATATTTCACATGTGTTTGTATCTCTCTGTTAACCTCAATACGGTAATGTATCCAATCCTCACACCTTTCCATTTGGTGAACCATAAGTTTTTTAAATGAATCTATGATAGTGTTTCTCTGTGGAAATACCTTTGTTTGTATCATTTTTTAGGTAACACCTATATGTGATAGGATAGGATATGTGTCTTTCGCTTTCTCACTTACTCCAAGTTGCGTGATTACTTCTAGACTCATCTATGGTGCTGCAAATGGCATTGTTTCATTTTTTCACTAGCTCATATTCCATCTGTACATGGAGCAGTTCTTCTTTGTCCACCCATCTGTCGTTGGACTTTTTGGTTACTTCCATATCTTGGCTATTGTTATACTATGCAATGCAGATTTGCGTACCTGTGTCCTTCCAATTCTGTCTTCTTAGGTTATAGGTCCAGGAATAGGTCTGCTGGATCATATGGTAGCTCAATGTTTACCTTTTAAAGGCACCTCTATTCTGTTCTCTTTAGTGGCTCTTTCCAGGTTACGTCCCACTTAAAGTGGAGGGTATGCATTTCTTCCCAGCACCTTCAGCATTTATTCTTTGTAGTTTTTGCTGATGGTTATTCTGAGTGGTGTGAGCTGATACCTCTTTCTGGTTGAATTTGCATGTGTCTCATAATGCGTTGAAATTGAGCTGTAAGACATGTCCTTTTTATTTTTCCAGCTGTGATGAGAGCTTATTTCTTCAAAGTGTTTTCTTAAAGTATGTGTCACCATTTGAAATATTTTGGCCATGATCTCCCTCAAGACATTTTGAGGGCAGGTTTCATTTACAGCCCTGCAGTACTTGTTCATATGAAGTGACCATTAGCTCAGGCTTTAAACCTGCTTTTGCAGGTAACGGCCAGAGAGCGGCAATCTTTCTACGTTCCCCTTGCTGGTACTAGGGAAACAGACCTACCGGCCAGTGGTGTTCTTCGGTTATAAATTAGAGTGCAATGTGCCCGGATAAACCCACAAATGTTGATGTCTCCTTGCTTTTCTTTGTTTTTAAATTTAATTTATATTTATTATTAGAGTAATATTCCATTGTGTACGTGGACCACTTCTTCTTGGTGCATTCCTTGGTTGATGGACATTTTCATTGCTTCCAAGTGCTGACTATGGTAAATATTGCTGGCATACTGGTTTGCCAGCCTGTGACTTTTTGATTCTCATTTTCTCAGGTGATAGGCCAAGCAGTGGTTGTGATTGATGGACTGGTAGCTCAATGTTTCCCTTTTCAAAGCACCTACGTTGTGTTTTCATTAGTGGCTCTTTACATGCCCCCCCTTACAGCCGAGGGTACGCATTTCTCCACACTCCCTTCACCGTTTATTTTTTGCAGCATTTTTCCTAATGGCCATTCTGACTGCTGTGTGCTGATAGGGTTTTGTAATATGGGTATGCATGTCATGAAAATTTTTAAAATTCATCATATTCCTACACCTTTTTCTTTTCTCTTAAAAGAAAAAAACCGTGAGTACAATATAGCTCTTGAAATTGTCTTCTTCGAAGGTTGCCCTCTTCTGAATTTTTTGGTCGATTTTTGACCCCAGAAATTTTCTGGAGGCCAGGCGCAATTTACAGAACTGCAAGTTGGTGAAAATTTAGTGACCTTTTGCAGTGGGTTCAAAGCTGCTGTTGTGGGAAACGTCCACAAGGAGGTAGCATTTCTCCATTCCCCAGTCCTGGTTCTAGGGCAGCAGAGCCTTTCTGGAAGTCATTGTCCTAGGTTGGAAATTAGAATGGAATTTGCCAGGAGAAATCCCCATAAGTTTATGTCTCATTACTTCTTCTTGGTTTTTAAAATTTTTTTAATCTGGGTAAAGTTTAGAATACTGTTTGTCCTAGGTGTACATAATCTGGTTCATTTGGACATTATGTATGTCTATTAATGTACAGATCCTCTTCCCATATAAAATATTACAGTGTTCCGTCGACCTCCCTTGTTATATGTTCGGTCTTTTTGATACATGTATATAATATGTATTTGAATATGTATAGTAACACTAATCTTCATTTCTCAATTTCCCCCCTCCTTTCCTTTTAGATGAGCATAGTTTGTGTTCTACGCCTGTGAGTGTCTTTCTCTTTGGAAATATGTTCATCTGTGTCAGTTATTAGATAATGCCATAAGTGATAATATAAGATATAGGTCTTTTGCTTTCCGACCTACTTCATGTTTTGTGATTATCTCCAGGCTCATCTATGGTGCCTCAAAGAGCAGTGCTTCAATGTTTTCCATGGCTAATATTCCATTGTGTACATGGACCACTTCTTCTTGGTGCATTCCTCTGTTGATGGACATTTTCGTTGCTTCCAAGTGTTGCCTATGGTAAATATTGCTGGAGTGCAGGATTGCCAGCCTGCGATTTTTGATTTTCATTTTCTCAGGTGATAGACCCAGCAGTGGGTATGATTGATTGACTGGTATGGTAGCTCAACGTTTACCTTTTCAAGGCACCTCAATTGTGCTTTCATTAGTGGCTCTTACCACGTCCCCCTTAGAATCGAGGGTACGCATTTCTCCACAATCACGTCAGCGTTTATCGTTTGCCGCATTTTTGTTGATGGCCATTCTGACTGGTGTGAGCTGATAGGTTTTTGTAATTTGGGTTTACATGTCTGTAACAATTCCTACAATTCATCCTTTTTCCACGCCTTTTCCTTTTCTGTTAAAAGAAAAAAGAAAAAAGGTGTGAGTACAATATACCTCTTCAAATTTTCTTTTTGGAAGGTTGCACTCTAGAGTTTTTTGGTCGATTTTCGACCTCAGTATCTTTTGGAGGGCAGGTGTCATTTACAGACCTGCAATTGGTGAATATTTAGTGACCTTTTGCAGTGGGTTTAAAGCTGCTGTTGTGGGAAACGGCCACAAGGATGCAGCATTTCTCCATTCCCAAATCTGGGTACTAGGGCAGCAGAGCCGTTCTGGAAGTCGTTTGCCTAGGTTGTAAATTTGAATGGAATGTGCCAGGAGAACCCCCCATAAGTTTATGTCTCATTACTCCTAGTTGGTTGTTTTAATTTTTTCAATTGGGGTAATGGTTAGAATGTTGCTTGTCCAAGGTGTACATACTCTGGTTCATCTACATATTCTATATACCTATTTATGTAGAGATCCTCTTCCCGTGTAAATTATTACACAGTGTTCTGTAAACCTTCCTTGCTATATGGTCGGTCTTTTTGATATATGTATATAATATGTATTTGTATACATATGGTAACGCTAATCTTCATGTATCCATTCCCCCCACCTTTCCTTGTAGATAAGCATAGTTTTTTTTAATAAGTCTGTGATTGACTTTCTCAGTGGAAATATGTTCATTTGTGTCAGTTATTAGAGAACGCGTATAAGTGATATCATAGGATATAGGACTTTTGCTTTCCGACTTACCTCATGTTCTGTGATTATCTCCAAGATCATCTATGGTGTCTCAAAGAGCAGTGTTTCATTGTTTTCCATGGCTAGTATTCATTGTGTACATGGGCCGCTTCTTCTTTTTCCTTTCATCTGTTGATGGACATTTTGGTTGCTTCACTGTCTTGTCTATTGTGAATAAGGCTGCAGTGCAGCTTTTGCAGCCCGGGTCTTCTTCATTCTGGTCTTCTCAGGTGAGAGGCCCATTGGTGCGCCTGCTGGATTGAATGGTACCTCAATTTTTCCTTTTCAACGCAGCTCCTTTCTGTTCTCATTATTAGCGTTTAACCCTTTTACATCTCACCAGCAGCTAGAGGGTACACAGTTCTCTAAAACCTCTTCAGCATTGATTGTTTGTAGACTTTTTGGAAATGGTCAGTCGACGGGTGTGAGTTGAAAACTTTTTGTAGATTAGATTGCATGAGTCTAATACTTCCTGAGGTTGAGCTTTTATCCATTTTCCTTTCTTTAAAAAGAGAGTGAGTAAAACTTACCTCTTCATACTAGCTTCGTGAACATTTTGCCTGTTTTGAATTTTATTTATCCATTCCCTACCTCAGCACAATTTTGAGGGCAGGCGTCCTTTACAGCCCTGAGTCCTTGTGAATGGTAAGTGACCATTAGCTGTGGGTTAAAAGCTGCTGTTGCTGGAATCGGCCACAAGGCGGCAGCATTTCTCCTTTACCAAATCTGGTTACTAGTGCAACAGAGCCTTACTGGAAGTGGTGTTCTAGGTTGTAAATTAGAATGGAATGTGAGAGGAAAAAGCCCTTTAAGTTTATGTCTCATTACTTCTTGTTGGTATTTTTAACTTAATTTTTATTTTTTATCACAGCAAACTTGATTACAATGTTTTGTTTGTTCTAGGTGTGCAAGATGTGGTTCTTTCACACATATACATATATCTATTTTTCTTCGGATCCTTTTCCCATGTAGGTTACGACACAATGTTGAGTAGTCTTCTCTTGGTATTGCGTAGGTCTTTGGTGATTATATATTTCACATGTGTTTGTATCTCTCTGTTAACCTCAATACGGTAATGTATCCAATCCTCACACCTTTCCATTTGGTGAACCATAAGTTTTTTAAATGAATCTATGATAGTGTTTCTCTGTGGAAATACCTTTGTTTGTATCATTTTTTCGGTAACACCTATATGTGATAGGATAGGATATGTGTCTTTCGCTTTCTCACTTACTCCAAGCTGCGTGATTACTTCTAGACTCATCTATGGTGCTGCAAATGGCATTGTTTCATTTTTTCACTAGCTCATATTCCATCTGTACATGGAGCAGTTCTTCTTTGTCCACCCATCTGTCGTTGGACTTTTTGGTTACTTCCATATCTTGGCTATTGTTATACTATGCAATGCAGATTTGCGTACCTGTGTCCTTCCAATTCTGTCTTCTTAGGTTATAGGTCCAGGAATAGGTCTGCTGGATCATATGGTAGCTCAATGTTTACCTTTTAAAGGCACCTCTATTCCGTTCTCTTTAGTGGCTCTTTCCAGGTTACGTCCCACTTAAAGCGGAGGGTATGCATTTCTTCCCAGCACCTTCAGCATTTATTCTTTGTAGTTTTTGCTGATGGTTATTCTGAGTGGTGTGAGCTGATACCTCTTTGTGGTTGAATTTGCATGTGTCTCATAATGCGTTGAAATTGAGCTGTAAGACATGTCCTTTTTATTTTTCCAGCTGTGATGAGAGCTTATTTCTTCAAAGTGTTTTCTTAAAGTATGTGTCACCATTTGAAATATTTTGGCCATGATCTCCCTCAAGACATTTTGAGGGCAGGTTTCATTTACAGCCCTGCAGTACTTGTTCATATGAAGTGACCATTAGCTCAGGCTTTAAACCTGCTTTTGCAGGTAACGGCCAGAGAGCGGCAATCTTTCTACGTTCCCCTTGCTGGTACTAGGGAAACAGACCTACCGGCCAGTGGTGTTCTTCGGTTATAAATTAGAGTGCAATGTGCCCGGATAAACCCACAAATGTTGATGTCTCCTTGCTTTTCTTTGTTTTTAAATTTAATTTATATTTATTATTAGAGTAATATTCCATTGTGTACGTGGACCACTTCTTCTTGGTGCATTCCTCGTTTGATGGACATTTTCATTGCTTCCAAGTGCTGGCTATGGTAAATATTGCTGGCATACTGGTTTGCCAGCCTGTGACTTTTTGATTCTCATTTTCTCAGGTGATAGGCCAAGCAGTGGTTGTGATTGATGGACTGGTAGCTCAATGTTTCCCTTTTCAAAGCACCTACGTTGTGTTTTCGTTAGTGGCTCTTTACATGCCCCCCCTTACAGCCGAGGGTACGCATTTCTCCACACCGCCTTCACCGTTTATTTTTTGCAGCATTTTTCCTAATGGCCATTCTGACTGCTGTGTGCTGATAGGGTTTTGTAATATGGGTATGCATGTCATGAAAATTTTTAAAATTCATCATATTCCTACGCCTTTTTCTTTTCTCTTAAAAGAAAAAAACCGTGAGTACAATATAGCTCTTGAAATTGTCTTCTTCGAAGGTTGCCCTCTTCTGAATTTTTTGGTCGATTTTTGACCCCAGAAATTTTCTGGAGGCCAGGCGCAATTTACAGAACTGCAAGTTGGTGAAAATTTAGTGACCTTTTGCAGTGGGTTCAAAGCTGCTGTTGTGGGAAACGTCCACAAGGAGGTAGCATTTCTCCATTCCCCAGTCCTGGTTCTAGGGCAGCAGAGCCTTTCTGGAAGTCATTGTCCTAGGTTGTAAATTAGAATGGAATTTGCCAGGAGAAATCCCCATAAGTTTATGTCTCATTACTTCTTCTTGGTTTTTAAAATTTTTTTAATCTGGGTAAAGTTTAGAATACTGTTTGTCCTAGGTGTACACAATCTGGTTCATTTGGACATTATGTATGTCTATTAATGTACAGATCCTCTTCCCATGTAAAATATTACACTGTTCCGTCGACCTCCCTTGTTATATGTTCGGTCTTTTTGATACATGTATATAATATGTATTTGAATATGTATAGTAACACTAATCTTCATTTCTCAATTTCCCCCCTCCTTTCCTTTTAGATGAGCATAGTTTGTGTTCTACGCCTGTGAGTGTCTTTCTCTTTAGAAATATGTTCATCTGTGTCAGTTATTAGATAATGCCATAAGTGATAATATAAGATATAGGTCTTTTGCTTTCCGACCTACTTCATGTTTTGTGATTATCTCCAGGCTCATCTATGGTGCCTCAAAGAGCAGTGCTTCAATGTTTTCCATGGCTAATATTCCATTGTGTACATGGACCACTTCTTCTTGGTGCATTCCTCTGTTGATGGACATTTTCGTTGCTTCCAAGTGTTGCCTATGGTAAATATTGCTGGAGTGCAGGATTGCCAGCCTGCGATTTTTGATTTTCATTTTCTCAGGTGATAGACCCAGCAGTGGGTATGATTGATTGATTGGTATGGTAGCTCAACGTTTACCTTTTCAAGGCACCTCAATTGTGCTTTCATCAGTGGCTCTTACCACGTCCCCCTTAGAATCGAGGGTACGCATTTCTCCACAATCACGTCAGCGTTTATCGTTTGCCGCATTTTTGTTGATGGCCATTCTGACTGGTGTGAGCTGATAGGTTTTTGTAATTTGGGTTTACATGTCTGTAAAAATTCCTACAATTCATCCTTTTTCCACGCCTTTTCCTTTTCTGTTAAAAGAAAAAAGAAAAAAGGTGTGAGTACAATATACCTCTTCAAATTTTCTTTTTGGAAGGTTGCACTCTAGAGTTTTTTGGTCGATTTTCGACCTCAGTATCTTTTGGAGGGCAGGTGTCATTTACAGACCTGCAATTGGTGAATATTTAGTGACCTTTTGCAGTGGGTTTAAAGCTGCTGTTGTGGGAAACGGCCACAAGGATGCAGCATTTCTCCATTCCCAAATCTGGGTACTAGGGCAGCAGAGCCGTTCTGGAAGTCGTTTGCCTAGGTTGTAAATTTGAATGGAATGTGCCAGGAGAACCCCCCATAAGTTTATGTCTCATTACTCCTAGTTGGTTGTTTTAATTTTTTCAATTGGGGTAATGGTTAGAATGTTGCTTGTCCAAGGTGTACATACTCTGGTTCATCTACATATTCTATATACCTATTTATGTAGAGATCCTCTTCCCGTGTAAATTATTACACAGTGTTCCGTAAACCTTCCTTGCTATATGGTCGGTCTTTTTGATATATGTATATAATATGTATTTGTATACATATGGTAACGCTAATCTTCATTTATCCATTCCCCCCACCTTTCCTTGTAGATAAGCATAGTTTTTTTTAATAAGTCTGTGATTGACTTTCTCTGTGGAAATATGTTCATTTGTGTCAGTTATTAGAGAACGCGTATAAGTGATATCATAGGATATAGGACTTTTGCTTTCCGACTTACCTCATGTTCTGTGATTATCTCCAAGATCATCTATGGTGTCTCAAAGAGCAGTGTTTCATTGTTTTCCATGGCTAGTATTCATTGTGTACATGGGCCGCTTCTTCTTTTTCCTTTCATCTGTTGATGGACATTTTGGTTGCTTCACTGTCTTGTCTATTGTGAATAAGGCTGCAGTGCAGCTTTTGCAGCCCGGGTCTTCTTCATTCTGGTCTTCTCAGGTGAGAGGCCCATTGGTGCGCCTGCTGGATTGAATGGTACCTCAATTTTTCCTTTTCAACGCAGCTCCTTTCTGTTCTCATTATTAGCGTTTAACCCTTTTACATCTCACCAGCAGCTAGAGGGTACACAGTTCTCTAAAACCTCTTCAGCATTGATTGTTTGTAGACTTTTTGCCAACGGTCAGTCGACGGGTGTGAGTTGAAAACTTTTTGTAGATTAGATTGCATGAGTCTAATACTTCCTGAGGTTGAGCTTTTATCCATTTTCCTTTCTTTAAAAAGAGAGTGAGTAAAACTTACCTCTTCATACGAGCTTCGTGAACATTTTGCCTGTTTTGAATTTTTTTTATCCATTCCCTACTTCAGCACAATTTGAGGGCAGGTGTCCTTTACAGCCCTGAGTCCTTGTGAATGGTAAGTGACCATTAGCTGTGGGTTAAAAGCTGCTGTTGCGGGAATCGGCCACAAGGCGGCAGCATTTCTCCTTTACCAAATCTGGTTACTAGGGCAACAGAGCCTTAGTGGAAGTGGTGTTCTAGGTTGTAAATTAGAATGGAATGTGCGAGGAAAAAGCCCTTTAAGTTTATGTCTCATTACTTCTTGTTGGTATTTTTAACTTAATTTTTATTTTTTATCACAGCAAACTTGATTACAATGTTTTGTTTGTTCTAGGTGTGCAAGATGTGGTTCTTTCACACATATACATATATCTATTTTTCTTCGGATCCTTTTCCCATGTAGGATACGACACAATGTTGAGTAGTCTTCTCTTGGTATAGCGTAGGTCTTTGGTGATTATATATTTCACATATGTTTGTATCACTCTGTTAACCTCAATACGGTAATGTATCCAATCCTCACACCTTTCCATTTGGTGAACCATAAGTTTTTTTTAATGAATCTATGATAGTGTTTCTCTGTGGAAATACCTTTGTTTGTATCATTTTTTAGGTAACACCTATATGTGATATGATAGGATATGTGTCTTTCGCTTTCTCACTTACACCAAGTTGCGTGATTACTTCTAGACTCATCTATGGTGCTGCAAATGGCATTGTTTCATTTTTTCACTAGCTCATATTCCATCTGTACATGGAGCAGTTCTTCTTTGTCCACCCATCTGTCGTTGGACTTTTTGGTTACTTCCATATCTTGGCTATTGTTATACTATGCAATGCAGATTTGCGTACCTGTGTCCTTCCAATTCTGTCTTCTTAGGTTATAGGTCCAGGAATAGGTCTGCTGGATCATATGGTAGCTCAATGTTTACCTTTTAAAGGCACCTCTATTCCGTTCTCTTTAGTGGCTCTTTCCAGGTTACGTCCCACTTAAAGCGGAGGGTATGCATTTCTTCCCAGCACCTTCAGCATTTATTCTTTGTAGTTTTTGCTGATGGTTATTCTGAGTGGTGTGAGCTGATACCTCTTTGTGGTTGAATTTGCATGTGTCTCATAATGCGTTGAAATTGAGCTGTAAGACATGTCCTTTTTATTTTTCCAGCTGTGATGAGAGCTTATTTCTTCAAAGTGTTTTCTTAAAGTATGTGTCACCATTTGAAATATTTTGGCCATGATCTCCCTCAAGACATTTTGAGGGCAGGTTTCATTTACAGCCCTGCAGTACTTGTTCATATGAAGTGACCATTAGCTCAGGCTTTAAACCTGCTTTTGCAGGTAACGGCCAGAGAGCGGCAATCTTTCTACGTTCCCCTTGCTGGTACTAGGGAAACAGACCTACCGGCCAGTGGTGTTCTTCGGTTATAAATTAGAGTGCAATGTGCCCGGATAAACCCACAAATGTTGATGTCTCCTTGCTTTTCTTTGTTTTTAAATTTAATTTATATTTATTATTAGAGTAATATTCCATTGTGTACGTGGACCACTTCTTCTTGGTGCATTCCTCGGTTGATGGACATTTTCATTGCTTCCAAGTGCTGGCTATGGTAAATATTGCTGGCATACTGGTTTGCCAGCCTGTGACATTTTGATTCTCATTTTCTCAGGTGATAGGCCAAGCAGTGGTTGTGATTGATGGACTGGTAGCTCAATGTTTCCCTTTTCAAAGCACCTACGTTGTGTTTTCGTTAGTGGCTCTTTACATGCCCCCCCTTACAGCCGAGGGTACGCATTTCTCCACACTCCCTTCACCGTTTATTTTTTGCAGCATTTTTCCTAATGGCCATTCTGACTGCTGTGTGCTGATAGGGTTTTGTAATATGGGTATGCATGTCATGAAAATTTTTAAAATTCATCATATTCCTACGCCTTTTTCTTTTCTCTTAAAAGAAAAAAACCGTGAGTACAATATAGCTCTTGAAATTGTCTTCTTCGAAGGTTGCCCTCTTCTGAATTTTTTGGTCGATTTTTGACCCCAGAAATTTTCTGGAGGCCAGGCGCAATTTACAGAACTGCAAGTTGGTGAAAATTTAGTGACCTTTTGCAGTGGGTTCAAAGCTGCTGTTGTGGGAAACGTCCACAAGGAGGTAGCATTTCTCCATTCCCCAGTCCTGGTTCTAGGGCAGCAGAGCCTTTCTGGAAGTCATTGTCCTAGGTTGTAAATTAGAATGGAATTTGCCAGGAGAAATCCCCATAAGTTTATGTCTCATTACTTCTTCTTGGTTTTTAAAATTTTTTTAATCTGGGTAAAGTTTAGAATACTGTTTGTCCTAGGTGTACACAATCTGGTTCATTTGGACATTATGTATGTCTATTAATGTACAGATCCTCTTCCCATGTAAAATATTACACTGTTCCGTCGACCTCCCTTGTTATATGTTCGGTCTTTTTGATACATGTATATAATATGTATTTGAATATGTATAGTAACACTAATCTTCATTTCTCAATTTCCCCCCTCCTTTCCTTTTAGATGAGCATAGTTTGTGTTCTACGCCTGTGAGTGTCTTTCTCTTTAGAAATATGTTCATCTGTGTCAGTTATTAGATAATGCCATAAGTGATAATATAAGATATAGGTCTTTTGCTTTCCGACCTACTTCATGTTTTGTGATTATCTCCAGGCTCATCTATGGTGCCTCAAAGAGCAGTGCTTCAATGTTTTCCATGGCTAATATTCCATTGTGTACATGGACCACTTCTTCTTGGTGCATTCCTCTGTTGATGGACATTTTCGTTGCTTCCAAGTGTTGCCTATGGTAAATATTGCTGGAGTGCAGGATTGCCAGCCTGCGATTTTTGATTTTCATTTTCTCAGGTGATAGACCCAGCAGTGGGTATGATTGATTGATTGGTATGGTAGCTCAACGTT
This sequence comes from Balaenoptera borealis, assembly GCF_965194805.1. NCBI lineage: Eukaryota > Metazoa > Chordata > Mammalia > Artiodactyla > Balaenopteridae > Balaenoptera > Balaenoptera borealis. Next base: position 315,346 of record NW_028123425.1, read on the forward strand.
TACCTTTTCAAGGCACCTCAATTGTGCTTTCATCAGTGGCTCTTACCACGTCCCCCTTAGAATCGAGGGTACGCATTTCTCCACAATCACGTCAGCGTTTATCGTTTGCCGCATTTTTGTTGATGGCCATTCTGACTGGTGTGAGCTGATAGGTTTTTGTAATTTGGGTTTACATGTCTGTAACAATTCCTACAATTCATCCTTTTTCCACGCCTTTTCCTTTTCTGTTAAAAGAAAAAAGAAAAAAGGTGTGAGTACAATATACCTCTTCAAATTTTCTTTTTGGAAGGTTGCACTCTAGAGTTTTTTGGTCGATTTTCGACCTCAGTATCTTTTGGAGGGCAGGTGTCATTTACAGACCTGCAATTGGTGAATATTTAGTGACCTTTTGCAGTGGGTTTAAAGCTGCTGTTGTGGGAAACGGCCACAAGGATGCAGCATTTCTCCATTCCCAAATCTGGGTACTAGGGCAGCAGAGCCGTTCTGGAAGTCGTTTGCCTAGGTTGTAAATTTGAATGGAATGTGCCAGGAGAACCCCCCATAAGTTTATGTCTCATTACTCCTAGTTGGTTGTTTTAATTTTTTCAATTGGGGTAATGGTTAGAATGTTGCTTGTCCAAGGTGTACATACTCTGGTTCATCTACATATTCTATATACCTATTTATGTAGAGATCCTCTTCCCGTGTAAATTATTACACAGTGTTCCGTAAACCTTCCTTGCTATATGGTCGGTCTTTTTGATATATGTATATAATATGTATTTGTATACATATGGTAACGCTAATCTTCATTTATCCATTCCCCCCACCTTTCCTTGTAGATAAGCATAGTTTTTTTTAATAAGTCTGTGATTGACTTTCTCTGTGGAAATATGTTCATTTGTGTCAGTTATTAGAGAACGCGTATAAGTGATATCATAGGATATAGGACTTTTGCTTTCCGACTTACCTCATGTTCTGTGATTATCTCCAAGATCATCTATGGTGTCTCAAAGAGCAGTGTTTCATTGTTTTCCATGGCTAGTATTCATTGTGTACATGGGCCGCTTCTTCTTTTTCCTTTCATCTGTTGATGGACATTTTGGTTGCTTCACTGTCTTGTCTATTGTGAATAAGGCTGCAGTGCAGCTTTTGCAGCCCGGGTCTTCTTCATTCTGGTCTTCTCAGGTGAGAGGCCCATTGGTGCGCCTGCTGGATTGAATGGTACCTCAATTTTTCCTTTTCAACGCAGCTCCTTTCTGTTCTCATTATTAGCGTTTAACCCTTTTACATCTCACCAGCAGCTAGAGGGTACACAGTTCTCTAAAACCTCTTCAGCATTGATTGTTTGTAGACTTTTTGCCAACGGTCAGTCGACGGGTGTGAGTTGAAAACTTTTTGTAGATTAGATTGCATGAGTCTAATACTTCCTGAGGTTGAGCTTTTATCCATTTTCCTTTCTTTAAAAAGAGAGTGAGTAAAACTTACCTCTTCATACGAGCTTCGTGAACATTTTGCCTGTTTTGAATTTTTTTTATCCATTCCCTACTTCAGCACAATTTGAGGGCAGGTGTCCTTTACAGCCCTGAGTCCTTGTGAATGGTAAGTGACCATTAGCTGTGGGTTAAAAGCTGCTGTTGCGGGAATCGGCCACAAGGCGGCAGCATTTCTCCTTTACCAAATCTGGTTACTAGGGCAACAGAGCCTTAGTGGAAGTGGTGTTCTAGGTTGTAAATTAGAATGGAATGTGCGAGGAAAAAGCCCTTTAAGTTTATGTCTCATTACTTCTTGTTGGTATTTTTAACTTAATTTTTATTTTTTATCACAGCAAACTTGATTACAATGTTTTGTTTGTTCTAGGTGTGCAAGATGTGGTTCTTTCACACATATACATATATCTATTTTTCTTCGGATCCTTTTCCCATGTAGGATACGACACAATGTTGAGTAGTCTTCTCTTGGTATAGCGTAGGTCTTTGGTGATTATATATTTCACATATGTTTGTATCACTCTGTTAACCTCAATACGGTAATGTATCCAATCCTCACACCTTTCCATTTGGTGAACCATAAGTTTTTTTAATGAATCTATGATAGTGTTTCTCTGTGGAAATACCTTTGTTTGTATCATTTTTTAGGTAACACCTATATGTGATATGATAGGATATGTGTCTTTCGCTTTCTCACTTACACCAAGTTGCGTGATTACTTCTAGACTCATCTATGGTGCTGCAAATGGCATTGTTTCATTTTTTCACTAGCTCATATTCCATCTGTACATGGAGCAGTTCTTCTTTGTCCACCCATCTGTCGTTGGACTTTTTGGTTACTTCCATATCTTGGCTATTGTTATACTATGCAATGCAGATTTGCATACCTGTGTCCTTCCAATTCTGTCTTCTTAGGTTATAGGTCCAGGAATAGGTCTGCTGGATCATATGGTAGCTCAATGTTTACCTTTTAAAGGCACCTCTATTCCGTTCTCTTTAGTGGCTCTTTCCAGGTTACGTCCCACTTAAAGCGGAGGGTATGCATTTCTTCCCAGCACCTTCAGCATTTATTCTTTGTAGTTTTTGCTGATGGTTATTCTGAGTGGTGTGAGCTGATACCTCTTTGTGGTTGAATTTGCATGTGTCTCATAATGCGTTGAAATTGAGCTGTAAGACATGTCCTTTTTATTTTTCCAGCTGTGATGAGAGCTTATTTCTTCAAAGTGTTTTCTTAAAGTATGTGTCACCATTTGAAATATTTTGGCCATGATCTCCCTCAAGACATTTTGAGGGCAGGTTTCATTTACAGCCCTGCAGTACTTGTTCATATGAAGTGACCATTAGCTCAGGCTTTAAACCTGCTTTTGCAGGTAACGGCCAGAGAGCGGCAATCTTTCTACGTTCCCCTTGCTGGTACTAGGGAAACAGACCTACCGGCCAGTGGTGTTCTTCGGTTATAAATTAGAGTGCAATGTGCCCGGATAAACCCACAAATGTTGATGTCTCCTTGCTTTTCTTTGTTTTTAAATTTAATTTATATTTATTATTAGAGTAATATTCCATTGTGTACGTGGACCACTTCTTCTTGGTGCATTCCTCGGTTGATGGACATTTTCATTGCTTCCAAGTGCTGGCTATGGTAAATATTGCTGGCATACTGGTTTGCCAGCCTGTGACATTTTGATTCTCATTTTCTCAGGTGATAGGCCAAGCAGTGGTTGTGATTGATGGACTGGTAGCTCAATGTTTCCCTTTTCAAAGCACCTACGTTGTGTTTTCGTTAGTGGCTCTTTACATGCCCCCCCTTACAGCCGAGGGTACGCATTTCTCCACACTCCCTTCACCGTTTATTTTTTGCAGCATTTTTCCTAATGGCCATTCTGACTGCTGTGTGCTGATAGGGTTTTGTAATATGGGTATGCATGTCATGAAAATTTTTAAAATTCATCATATTCCTACGCCTTTTTCTTTTCTCTTAAAAGAAAAAAACCGTGAGTACAATATAGCTCTTGAAATTGTCTTCTTCGAAGGTTGCCCTCTTCTGAATTTTTTGGTCGATTTTTGACCCCAGAAATTTTCTGGAGGCCAGGCGCAATTTACAGAACTGCAAGTTGGTGAAAATTTAGTGACCTTTTGCAGTGGGTTCAAAGCTGCTGTTGTGGGAAACGTCCACAAGGAGGTAGCATTTCTCCATTCCCCAGTCCTGGTTCTAGGGCAGCAGAGCCTTTCTGGAAGTCATTGTCCTAGGTTGTAAATTAGAATGGAATTTGCCAGGAGAAATCCCCATAAGTTTATGTCTCATTACTTCTTCTTGGTTTTTAATTTTTTTTTAATCTGGGTAAAGTTTAGAATACTGTTTGTCCTAGGTGTACACAATCTGGTTCATTTGGACAATATGTATGTCTATTAATGTACAGATCCTCTTCCCATGTAAAATATTACACTGTTCCGTCGACCTCCCTTGTTATATGTTCGGTCTTTTTGATACATGTATATAATATGTATTTGAATATGTATAGTAACACTAATCTTCATTTCTCAATTTCCCCCCTCCTTTCCTTTTAGATGAGCATAGTTTGTGTTCTACGCCTGTGAGTGTCTTTCTCTTTAGAAATATGTTCATCTGTGTCAGTTATTAGATAATGCCATAAGTGATAATATAAGATATAGGTCTTTTGCTTTCCGACCTACTTCATGTTTTGTGATTATCTCCAGGCTCATCTATGGTGCCTCAAAGAGCAGTGCTTCAATGTTTTCCATGGCTAATATTCCATTGTGTACATGGACCACTTCTTCTTGGTGCATTCCTCTGTTGATGGACATTTTCGTTGCTTCCAAGTGTTGCCTATGGTAAATATTGCTGGAGTGCAGGATTGCCAGCCTGCGATTTTTGATTTTCATTTTCTCAGGTGATAGACCCAGCAGTGGGTATGATTGATTGATTGGTATGGTAGCTCAACGTTTACCTTTTCAAGGCACCTCAATTGTGCTTTCATCAGTGGCTCTTACCACGTCCCCCTTAGAATCGAGGGTACGCATTTCTCCACAATCACGTCAGCGTTTATCGTTTGCCGCATTTTTGTTGATGGCCATTCTGACTGGTGTGAGCTGATAGGTTTTTGTAATTTGGGTTTACATGTCTGTAACAATTCCTACAATTCATCCTTTTTCCACGCCTTTTCCTTTTCTGTTAAAAGAAAAAAGAAAAAAGGTGTGAGTACAATATACCTCTTCAAATTTTCTTTTTGGAAGGTTGCACTCTAGAGTTTTTTGGTCGATTTTCGACCTCAGTATCTTTTGGAGGGCAGGTGTCATTTACAGACCTGCAATTGGTGAATATTTAGTGACCTTTTGCAGTGGGTTTAAAGCTGCTGTTGTGGGAAACGGCCACAAGGATGCAGCATTTCTCCATTCCCAAATCTGGGTACTAGGGCAGCAGAGCCGTTCTGGAAGTCGTTTGCCTAGGTTGTAAATTTGAATGGAATGTGCCAGGAGAACCCCCCATAAGTTTATGTCTCATTACTCCTAGTTGGTTGTTTTAATTTTTTCAATTGGGGTAATGGTTAGAATGTTGCTTGTCCAAGGTGTACATACTCTGGTTCATCTACATATTCTATATACCTATTTATGTAGAGATCCTCTTCCCGTGTAAATTATTACACAGTGTTCCGTAAACCTTCCTTGCTATATGGTCGGTCTTTTTGATATATGTATATAATATGTATTTGTATACATATGGTAACGCTAATCTTCATTTATCCATTCCCCCCACCTTTCCTTGTAGATAAGCATAGTTTTTTTTAATAAGTCTGTGATTGACTTTCTCTGTGGAAATATGTTCATTTGTGTCAGTTATTAGAGAACGCGTATAAGTGATATCATAGGATATAGGACTTTTGCTTTCCGACTTACCTCATGTTCTGTGATTATCTCCAAGATCATCTATGGTGTCTCAAAGAGCAGTGTTTCATTGTTTTCCATGGCTAGTATTCATTGTGTACATGGGCCGCTTCTTCTTTTTCCTTTCATCTGTTGATGGACATTTTGGTTGCTTCACTGTCTTGTCTATTGTGAATAAGGCTGCAGTGCAGCTTTTGCAGCCCGGGTCTTCTTCATTCTGGTCTTCTCAGGTGAGAGGCCCATTGGTGCGCCTGCTGGATTGAATGGTACCTCAATTTTTCCTTTTCAACGCAGCTCCTTTCTGTTCTCATTATTAGCGTTTAACCCTTTTACATCTCACCAGCAGCTAGAGGGTACACAGTTCTCTAAAACCTCTTCAGCATTGATTGTTTGTAGACTTTTTGCCAACGGTCAGTCGACGGGTGTGAGTTGAAAACTTTTTGTAGATTAGATTGCATGAGTCTAATACTTCCTGAGGTTGAGCTTTTATCCATTTTCCTTTCTTTAAAAAGAGAGTGAGTAAAACTTACCTCTTCATACGAGCTTCGTGAACATTTTGCCTGTTTTGAATTTTTTTTATCCATTCCCTACTTCAGCACAATTTGAGGGCAGGTGTCCTTTACAGCCCTGAGTCCTTGTGAATGGTAAGTGACCATTAGCTGTGGGTTAAAAGCTGCTGTTGCGGGAATCGGCCACAAGGCGGCAGCATTTCTCCTTTACCAAATCTGGTTACTAGGGCAACAGAGCCTTAGTGGAAGTGGTGTTCTAGGTTGTAAATTAGAATGGAATGTGCGAGGAAAAAGCCCTTTAAGTTTATGTCTCATTACTTCTTGTTGGTATTTTTAACTTAATTTTTATTTTTTATCACAGCAAACTTGATTACAATGTTTTGTTTGTTCTAGGTGTGCAAGATGTGGTTCTTTCACACATATACATATATCTATTTTTCTTCGGATCCTTTTCCCATGTAGGATACGACACAATGTTGAGTAGTCTTCTCTTGGTATAGCGTAGGTCTTTGGTGATTATATATTTCACATATGTTTGTATCACTCTGTTAACCTCAATACGGTAATGTATCCAATCCTCACACCTTTCCATTTGGTGAACCATAAGTTTTTTTAATGAATCTATGATAGTGTTTCTCTGTGGAAATACCTTTGTTTGTATCATTTTTTAGGTAACACCTATATGTGATATGATAGGATATGTGTCTTTCGCTTTCTCACTTACACCAAGTTGCGTGATTACTTCTAGACTCATCTATGGTGCTGCAAATGGCATTGTTTCATTTTTTCACTAGCTCATATTCCATCTGTACATGGAGCAGTTCTTCTTTGTCCACCCATCTGTCGTTGGACTTTTTGGTTACTTCCATATCTTGGCTATTGTTATACTATGCAATGCAGATTTGCATACCTGTGTCCTTCCAATTCTGTCTTCTTAGGTTATAGGTCCAGGAATAGGTCTGCTGGATCATATGGTAGCTCAATGTTTACCTTTTAAAGGCACCTCTATTCCGTTCTCTTTAGTGGCTCTTTCCAGGTTACGTCCCACTTAAAGCGGAGGGTATGCATTTCTTCCCAGCACCTTCAGCATTTATTCTTTGTAGTTTTTGCTGATGGTTATTCTGAGTGGTGTGAGCTGATACCTCTTTGTGGTTGAATTTGCATGTGTCTCATAATGCGTTGAAATTGAGCTGTAAGACATGTCCTTTTTATTTTTCCAGCTGTGATGAGAGCTTATTTCTTCAAAGTGTTTTCTTAAAGTATGTGTCACCATTTGAAATATTTTGGCCATGATCTCCCTCAAGACATTTTGAGGGCAGGTTTCATTTACAGCCCTGCAGTACTTGTTCATATGAAGTGACCATTAGCTCAGGCTTTAAACCTGCTTTTGCAGGTAACGGCCAGAGAGCGGCAATCTTTCTACGTTCCCCTTGCTGGTACTAGGGAAACAGACCTACCGGCCAGTGGTGTTCTTCGGTTATAAATTAGAGTGCAATGTGCCCGGATAAACCCACAAATGTTGATGTCTCCTTGCTTTTCTTTGTTTTTAAATTTAATTTATATTTATTATTAGAGTAATATTCCATTGTGTACGTGGACCACTTCTTCTTGGTGCATTCCTCGGTTGATGGACATTTTCATTGCTTCCAAGTGCTGGCTATGGTAAATATTGCTGGCATACTGGTTTGCCAGCCTGTGACATTTTGATTCTCATTTTCTCAGGTGATAGGCCAAGCAGTGGTTGTGATTGATGGACTGGTAGCTCAATGTTTCCCTTTTCAAAGCACCTACGTTGTGTTTTCGTTAGTGGCTCTTTACATGCCCCCCCTTACAGCCGAGGGTACGCATTTCTCCACACTCCCTTCACCGTTTATTTTTTGCAGCATTTTTCCTAATGGCCATTCTGACTGCTGTGTGCTGATAGGGTTTTGTAATATGGGTATGCATGTCATGAAAATTTTTAAAATTCATCATATTCCTACGCCTTTTTCTTTTCTCTTAAAAGAAAAAAACCGTGAGTACAATATAGCTCTTGAAATTGTCTTCTTCGAAGGTTGCCCTCTTCTGAATTTTTTGGTCGATTTTTGACCCCAGAAATTTTCTGGAGGCCAGGCGCAATTTACAGAACTGCAAGTTGGTGAAAATTTAGTGACCTTTTGCAGTGGGTTCAAAGCTGCTGTTGTGGGAAACGTCCACAAGGAGGTAGCATTTCTCCATTCCCCAGTCCTGGTTCTAGGGCAGCAGAGCCTTTCTGGAAGTCATTGTCCTAGGTTGTAAATTAGAATGGAATTTGCCAGGAGAAATCCCCATAAGTTTATGTCTCATTACTTCTTCTTGGTTTTTAAAATTTTTTTAATCTGGGTAAAGTTTAGAATACTGTTTGTCCTAGGTGTACACAATCTGGTTCATTTGGACATTATGTATGTCTATTAATGTACAGATCCTCTTCCCATGTAAAATATTACACTGTTCCGTCGACCTCCCTTGTTATATGTTCGGTCTTTTTGATACATGTATATAATATGTATTTGAATATGTATAGTAACACTAATCTTCATTTCTCAATTTCCCCCCTCCTTTCCTTTTAGATGAGCATAGTTTGTGTTCTACGCCTGTGAGTGTCTTTCTCTTTAGAAATATGTTCATCTGTGTCAGTTATTAGATAATGCCATAAGTGATAATATAAGATATAGGTCTTTTGCTTTCCGACCTACTTCATGTTTTGTGATTATCTCCAGGCTCATCTATGGTGCCTCAAAGAGCAGTGCTTCAATGTTTTCCATGGCTAATATTCCATTGTGTACATGGACCACTTCTTCTTGGTGCATTCCTCTGTTGATGGACATTTTCGTTGCTTCCAAGTGTTGCCTATGGTAAATATTGCTGGAGTGCAGGATTGCCAGCCTGCGATTTTTGATTTTCATTTTCTCAGGTGATAGACCCAGCAGTGGGTATGATTGATTGATTGGTATGGTAGCTCAACGTTTACCTTTTCAAGGCACCTCAATTGTGCTTTCATCAGTGGCTCTTACCACGTCCCCCTTAGAATCGAGGGTACGCATTTCTCCACAATCACGTCAGCGTTTATCGTTTGCCGCATTTTTGTTGATGGCCATTCTGACTGGTGTGAGCTGATAGGTTTTTGTAATTTGGGTTTACATGTCTGTAACAATTCCTACAATTCATCCTTTTTCCACGCCTTTTCCTTTTCTGTTAAAAGAAAAAAGAAAAAAGGTGTGAGTACAATATACCTCTTCAAATTTTCTTTTTGGAAGGTTGCACTCTAGAGTTTTTTGGTCGATTTTCGACCTCAGTATCTTTTGGAGGGCAGGTGTCATTTACAGACCTGCAATTGGTGAATATTTAGTGACCTTTTGCAGTGGGTTTAAAGCTGCTGTTGTGGGAAACGGCCACAAGGATGCAGCATTTCTCCATTCCCAAATCTGGGTACTAGGGCAGCAGAGCCGTTCTGGAAGTCGTTTGCCTAGGTTGTAAATTTGAATGGAATGTGCCAGGAGAACCCCCCATAAGTTTATGTCTCATTACTCCTAGTTGGTTGTTTTAATTTTTTCAATTGGGGTAATGGTTAGAATGTTGCTTGTCCAAGGTGTACATACTCTGGTTCATCTACATATTCTATATACCTATTTATGTAGAGATCCTCTTCCCGTGTAAATTATTACACAGTGTTCCGTAAACCTTCCTTGCTATATGGTCGGTCTTTTTGATATATGTATATAATATGTATTTGTATACATATGGTAACGCTAATCTTCATTTATCCATTCCCCCCACCTTTCCTTGTAGATAAGCATAGTTTTTTTTAATAAGTCTGTGATTGACTTTCTCTGTGGAAATATGTTCATTTGTGTCAGTTATTAGAGAACGCGTATAAGTGATATCATAGGATATAGGACTTTTGCTTTCCGACTTACCTCATGTTCTGTGATTATCTCCAAGATCATCTATGGTGTCTCAAAGAGCAGTGTTTCATTGTTTTCCATGGCTAGTATTCATTGTGTACATGGGCCGCTTCTTCTTTTTCCTTTCATCTGTTGATGGACATTTTGGTTGCTTCACTGTCTTGTCTATTGTGAATAAGGCTGCAGTGCAGCTTTTGCAGCCCGGGTCTTCTTCATTCTGGTCTTCTCAGGTGAGAGGCCCATTGGTGCGCCTGCTGGATTGAATGGTACCTCAATTTTTCCTTTTCAACGCAGCTCCTTTCTGTTCTCATTATTAGCGTTTAACCCTTTTACATCTCACCAGCAGCTAGAGGGTACACAGTTCTCTAAAACCTCTTCAGCATTGATTGTTTGTAGACTTTTTGCCAACGGTCAGTCGACGGGTGTGAGTTGAAAACTTTTTGTAGATTAGATTGCATGAGTCTAATACTTCCTGAGGTTGAGCTTTTATCCATTTTCCTTTCTTTAAAAAGAGAGTGAGTAAAACTTACCTCTTCATACGAGCTTCGTGAACATTTTGCCTGTTTTGAATTTTTTTTATCCATTCCCTACTTCAGCACAATTTGAGGGCAGGTGTCCTTTACAGCCCTGAGTCCTTGTGAATGGTAAGTGACCATTAGCTGTGGGTTAAAAGCTGCTGTTGCGGGAATCGGCCACAAGGCGGCAGCATTTCTCCTTTACCAAATCTGGTTACTAGGGCAACAGAGCCTTAGTGGAAGTGGTGTTCTAGGTTGTAAATTAGAATGGAATGTGCGAGGAAAAAGCCCTTTAAGTTTATGTCTCATTACTTCTTGTTGGTATTTTTAACTTAATTTTTATTTTTTATCACAGCAAACTTGATTACAATGTTTTGTTTGTTCTAGGTGTGCAAGATGTGGTTCTTTCACACATATACATATATCTATTTTTCTTCGGATCCTTTTCCCATGTAGGATACGACACAATGTTGAGTAGTCTTCTCTTGGTATAGCGTAGGTCTTTGGTGATTATATATTTCACATATGTTTGTATCACTCTGTTAACCTCAATACGGTAATGTATCCAATCCTCACACCTTTCCATTTGGTGAACCATAAGTTTTTTTAATGAATCTATGATAGTGTTTCTCTGTGGAAATACCTTTGTTTGTATCATTTTTTAGGTAACACCTATATGTGATATGATAGGATATGTGTCTTTCGCTTTCTCACTTACACCAAGTTGCGTGATTACTTCTAGACTCATCTATGGTGCTGCAAATGGCATTGTTTCATTTTTTCACTAGCTCATATTCCATCTGTACATGGAGCAGTTCTTCTTTGTCCACCCATCTGTCGTTGGACTTTTTGGTTACTTCCATATCTTGGCTATTGTTATACTATGCAATGCAGATTTGCATACCTGTGTCCTTCCAATTCTGTCTTCTTAGGTTATAGGTCCAGGAATAGGTCTGCTGGATCATATGGTAGCTCAATGTTTACCTTTTAAAGGCACCTCTATTCCGTTCTCTTTAGTGGCTCTTTCCAGGTTACGTCCCACTTAAAGCGGAGGGTATGCATTTCTTCCCAGCACCTTCAGCATTTATTCTTTGTAGTTTTTGCTGATGGTTATTCTGAGTGGTGTGAGCTGATACCTCTTTGTGGTTGAATTTGCATGTGTCTCATAATGCGTTGAAATTGAGCTGTAAGACATGTCCTTTTTATTTTTCCAGCTGTGATGAGAGCTTATTTCTTCAAAGTGTTTTCTTAAAGTATGTGTCACCATTTGAAATATTTTGGCCATGATCTCCCTCAAGACATTTTGAGGGCAGGTTTCATTTACAGCCCTGCAGTACTTGTTCATATGAAGTGACCATTAGCTCAGGCTTTAAACCTGCTTTTGCAGGTAACGGCCAGAGAGCGGCAATCTTTCTACGTTCCCCTTGCTGGTACTAGGGAAACAGACCTACCGGCCAGTGGTGTTCTTCGGTTATAAATTAGAGTGCAATGTGCCCGGATAAACCCACAAATGTTGATGTCTCCTTGCTTTTCTTTGTTTTTAAATTTAATTTATATTTATTATTAGAGTAATATTCCATTGTGTACGTGGACCACTTCTTCTTGGTGCATTCCTCGGTTGATGGACATTTTCATTGCTTCCAAGTGCTGGCTATGGTAAATATTGCTGGCATACTGGTTTGCCAGCCTGTGACATTTTGATTCTCATTTTCTCAGGTGATAGGCCAAGCAGTGGTTGTGATTGATGGACTGGTAGCTCAATGTTTCCCTTTTCAAAGCACCTACGTTGTGTTTTCGTTAGTGGCTCTTTACATGCCCCCCCTTACAGCCGAGGGTACGCATTTCTCCACACTCCCTTCACCGTTTATTTTTTGCAGCATTTTTCCTAATGGCCATTCTGACTGCTGTGTGCTGATAGGGTTTTGTAATATGGGTATGCATGTCATGAAAATTTTTAAAATTCATCATATTCCTACGCCTTTTTCTTTTCTCTTAAAAGAAAAAAACCGTGAGTACAATATAGCTCTTGAAATTGTCTTCTTCGAAGGTTGCCCTCTTCTGAATTTTTTGGTCGATTTTTGACCCCAGAAATTTTCTGGAGGCCAGGCGCAATTTACAGAACTGCAAGTTGGTGAAAATTTAGTGACCTTTTGCAGTGGGTTCAAAGCTGCTGTTGTGGGAAACGTCCACAAGGAGGTAGCATTTCTCCATTCCCCAGTCCTGGTTCTAGGGCAGCAGAGCCTTTCTGGAAGTCATTGTCCTAGGTTGTAAATTAGAATGGAATTTGCCAGGAGAAATCCCCATAAGTTTATGTCTCATTACTTCTTCTTGGTTTTTAAAATTTTTTTAATCTGGGTAAAGTTTAGAATACTGTTTGTCCTAGGTGTACACAATCTGGTTCATTTGGACAATATGTATGTCTATTAATGTACAGATCCTCTTCCCATGTAAAATATTACACTGTTCCGTCGACCTCCCTTGTTATATGTTTGGTCTTTTTGATACATGTATATAATATGTATTTGAATATGTATAGTAACACTAATCTTCATTTCTCAATTTCCCCCCTCCTTTCCTTTTAGATGAGCATAGTTTGTGTTCTACGCCTGTGAGTGTCTTTCTCTTTAGAAATATGTTCATCTGTGTCAGTTATTAGATAATGCCATAAGTGATAATATAAGATATAGGTCTTTTGCTTTCCGACCTACTTCATGTTTTGTGATTATCTCCAGGCTCATCTATGGTGCCTCAAAGAGCAGTGCTTCAATGTTTTCCATGGCTAATATTCCATTGTGTACATGGACCACTTCTTCTTGGTGCATTCCTCTGTTGATGGACATTTTCGTTGCTTCCAAGTGTTGCCTATGGTAAATATTGCTGGAGTGCAGGATTGCCAGCCTGCGATTTTTGATTTTCATTTTCTCAGGTGATAGACCCAGCAGTGGGTATGATTGATTGATTGGTATGGTAGCTCAACGTTTACCTTTTCAAGGCACCTCAATTGTGTTTTCATCAGTGGCTCTTACCACGTCCCCCTTAGAATCGAGGGTACGCATTTCTCCACAATCACGTCAGCGTTTATCGTTTGCCGCATTTTTGTTGATGGCCATTCTGACTGGTGTGAGCTGATAGGTTTTTGTAATTTGGGTTTACATGTCTGTAAAAATTCCTACAATTCATCCTTTTTCCACGCCTTTTCCTTTTCTGTTAAAAGAAAAAAGAAAAAAGGTGTGAGTACAATATACCTCTTCAAATTTTCTTTTTGGAAGGTTGCACTCTAGAGTTTTTTGGTCGATTTTCGACCTCAGTATCTTTTGGAGGGCAGGTGTCATTTACAGACCTGCAATTGGTGAATATTTAGTGACCTTTTGCAGTGGGTTTAAAGCTGCTGTTGTGGGAAACGGCCACAAGGATGCAGCATTTCTCCATTCCCAAATCTGGGTACTAGGGCAGCAGAGCCGTTCTGGAAGTCGTTTGCCTAGGTTGTAAATTTGAATGGAATGTGCCAGGAGAACCCCCCATAAGTTTATGTCTCATTACTCCTAGTTGGTTGTTTTAATTTTTTCAATTGGGGTAATGGTTAGAATGTTGCTTGTCCAAGGTGTACATACTCTGGTTCATCTACATATTCTATATACCTATTTATGTAGAGATCCTCTTCCCGTGTAAATTATTACACAGTGTTCCGTAAACCTTCCTTGCTATATGGTCGGTCTTTTTGATATATGTATATAATATGTATTTGTATACATATGGTAACGCTAATCTTCATTTATCCATTCCCCCCACCTTTCCTTGTAGATAAGCATAGTTTTTTTTAATAAGTCTGTGATTGACTTTCTCTGTGGAAATATGTTCATTTGTGTCAGTTATTAGAGAACGCGTATAAGTGATATCATAGGATATAGGACTTTTGCTTTCCGACTTACCTCATGTTCTGTGATTATCTCCAAGATCATCTATGGTGTCTCAAAGAGCAGTGTTTCATTGTTTTCCATGGCTAGTATTCATTGTGTACATGGGCCGCTTCTTCTTTTTCCTTTCATCTGTTGATGGACATTTTGGTTGCTTCACTGTCTTGTCTATTGTGAATAAGGCTGCAGTGCAGCTTTTGCAGCCCGGGTCTTCTTCATTCTGGTCTTCTCAGGTGAGAGGCCCATTGGTGCGCCTGCTGGATTGAATGGTACCTCAATTTTTCCTTTTCAACGCAGCTCCTTTCTGTTCTCATTATTAGCGTTTAACCCTTTTACATCTCACCAGCAGCTAGAGGGTACACAGTTCTCTAAAACCTCTTCAGCATTGATTGTTTGTAGACTTTTTGCCAACGGTCAGTCGACGGGTGTGAGTTGAAAACTTTTTGTAGATTAGATTGCATGAGTCTAATACTTCCTGAGGTTGAGCTTTTATCCATTTTCCTTTCTTTAAAAAGAGAGTGAGTAAAACTTACCTCTTCATACGAGCTTCGTGAACATTTTGCCTGTTTTGAATTTTTTTTATCCATTCCCTACTTCAGCACAATTTGAGGGCAGGTGTCCTTTACAGCCCTGAGTCCTTGTGAATGGTAAGTGACCATTAGCTGTGGGTTAAAAGCTGCTGTTGCGGGAATCGGCCACAAGGCGGCAGCATTTCTCCTTTACCAAATCTGGTTACTAGGGCAACAGAGCCTTAGTGGAAGTGGTGTTCTAGGTTGTAAATTAGAATGGAATGTGCGAGGAAAAAGCCCTTTAAGTTTATGTCTCATTACTTCTTGTTGGTATTTTTAACTTAATTTTTATTTTTTATCACAGCAAACTTGATTACAATGTTTTGTTTGTTCTAGGTGTGCAAGATGTGGTTCTTTCACACATATACATATATCTATTTTTCTTCGGATCCTTTTCCCATGTAGGATACGACACAATGTTGAGTAGTCTTCTCTTGGTATAGCGTAGGTCTTTGGTGATTATATATTTCACATATGTTTGTATCACTCTGTTAACCTCAATACGGTAATGTATCCAATCCTCACACCTTTCCATTTGGTGAACCATAAGTTTTTTTAATGAATCTATGATAGTGTTTCTCTGTGGAAATACCTTTGTTTGTATCATTTTTTAGGTAACACCTATATGTGATATGATAGGATATGTGTCTTTCGCTTTCTCACTTACACCAAGTTGCGTGATTACTTCTAGACTCATCTATGGTGCTGCAAATGGCATTGTTTCATTTTTTCACTAGCTCATATTCCATCTGTACATGTAGCAGTTCTTCATTGTCCACCCATCTGTCGTTGGACTTTTTGGTTACTTCCATATCTTGGCTATTGTTATACTATGCAATGCAGATTTGCGTACCTGTGTCCTTCCAATTCTGTCTTCTTAGGTTATAGGTCCAGGAATAGGTCTGCTGGATCATATGGTAGCTCAATGTTTACCTTTTAAAGGCACCTCTATTCTGTTCTCTTTAGTGGCTCTTTCCAGGTTATGTCCCACTTAAAGCGGAGGGTATGCATTTCTTCCCAGCACCTTCAGCATTTATTCTTTGTAGTTTTTGCTGATGGTTATTCTGAGTGGTGTGAGCTGATACCTCTTTGTGGTTGAATTTGCATGTGTCTCATAATGCGTTGAAATTGAGCTGTAAGACATGTCCTTTTTATTTTTCCAGCTGTGATGAGAGCTTATTTCTTCAAAGTGTTTTCTTAAAGTATGTGTCACCATTTGAAAAATTTTGGCCATTATCTCCCTCAAGACATTTTGAGGGCAGGTTTCATTTACAGCCCTGCAGTACTTGTTCATATGAAGTGACCATTAGCTCAGGCTTTAAACCTGCTTTTGCAGGTAACAGCCAGAGAGCGACAGCCTTTCTACGTTCCCCTTGCTGGTACTAGGGAAACAGACCTACCGGCCAGTGTTGTTTTTCGGTTATAAATTAGAGTGCAATGTTCCCGGATAAACCCACAAATGTTGATGTCTCCTTGCTTTTGTTTGTTTTTAAATTTAATTTATATTTATTATTAGAGTAATATTCCATTGTGTACGTGGACCACTTCTTCTTGGTGCATTCCTCGGTTGATGGACATTTTCATTGCTTCCAAGTGCTGGCTATGGTAAATATTGCTGGCATACTGGTTTGCCAGCCTGTGACATTTTGATTCTCATTTTCTCAGGTGATAGGCCAAGCAGTGGTTGTGATTGATGGACTGGTAGCTCAATGTTTCCCTTTTCAAAGCACCTACGTTGTGTTTTCGTTAGTGGCTCTTTACATGCCCCCCCTTACAGCCGAGGGTACGCATTTCTCCACACTCCCTTCACCGTTTATTTTTTGCAGCATTTTTCCTAATGGCCATTCTGACTGCTGTGTGCTGATAGGGTTTTGTAATATGGGTATGCATGTCATGAAAATTTTTAAAATTCATCATATTCCTACGCCTTTTTCTTTTCTCTTAAAAGAAAAAAACCGTGAGTACAATATAGCTCTTGAAATTGTCTTCTTCGAAGGTTGCCCTCTTCTGAATTTTTTGGTCGATTTTTGACCCCAGAAATTTTCTGGAGGCCAGGCGCAATTTACAGAACTGCAAGTTGGTGAAAATTTAGTGACCTTTTGCAGTGGGTTCAAAGCTGCTGTTGTGGGAAACGTCCACAAGGAGGTAGCATTTCTCCATTCCCCAGTCCTGGTTCTAGGGCAGCAGAGCCTTTCTGGAAGTCATTGTCCTAGGTTGTAAATTAGAATGGAATTTGCCAGGAGAAATCCCCATAAGTTTATGTCTCATTACTTCTTCTTGGTTTTTAAAATTTTTTTAATCTGGGTAAAGTTTAGAATACTGTTTGTCCTAGGTGTACACAATCTGGTTCATTTGGACATTATGTATGTCTATTAATGTACAGATCCTCTTCCCATGTAAAATATTACACTGTTCCGTCGACCTCCCTTGTTATATGTTCGGTCTTTTTGATACATGTATATAATATGTATTTGAATATGTATAGTAACACTAATCTTCATTTCTCAATTTCCCCCCTCCTTTCCTTTTAGATGAGCATAGTTTGTGTTCTACGCCTGTGAGTGTCTTTCTCTTTAGAAATATGTTCATCTGTGTCAGTTATTAGATAATGCCATAAGTGATAATATAAGATATAGGTCTTTTGCTTTCCGACCTACTTCATGTTTTGTGATTATCTCCAGGCTCATCTATGGTGCCTCAAAGAGCAGTGCTTCAATGTTTTCCATGGCTAATATTCCATTGTGTACATGGACCACTTCTTCTTGGTGCATTCCTCTGTTGATGGACATTTTCGTTGCTTCCAAGTGTTGCCTATGGTAAATATTGCTGGAGTGCAGGATTGCCAGCCTGCGATTTTTGATTTTCATTTTCTCAGGTGATAGACCCAGCAGTGGGTATGATTGATTGATTGGTATGGTAGCTCAACGTTTACCTTTTCAAGGCACCTCAATTGTGCTTTCATCAGTGGCTCTTACCACGTCCCCCTTAGAATCGAGGGTACGCATTTCTCCACAATCACGTCAGCGTTTATCGTTTGCCGCATTTTTGTTGATGGCCATTCTGACTGGTGTGAGCTGATAGGTTTTTGTAATTTGGGTTTACATGTCTGTAACAATTCCTACAATTCATCCTTTTTCCACGCCTTTTCCTTTTCTGTTAAAAGAAAAAAGAAAAAAGGTGTGAGTACAATATACCTCTTCAAATTTTCTTTTTGGAAGGTTGCACTCTAGAGTTTTTTGGTCGATTTTCGACCTCAGTATCTTTTGGAGGGCAGGTGTCATTTACAGACCTGCAATTGGTGAATATTTAGTGACCTTTTGCAGTGGGTTTAAAGCTGCTGTTGTGGGAAACGGCCACAAGGATGCAGCATTTCTCCATTCCCAAATCTGGGTACTAGGGCAGCAGAGCCGTTCTGGAAGTCGTTTGCCTAGGTTGTAAATTTGAATGGAATGTGCCAGGAGAACCCCCCATAAGTTTATGTCTCATTACTCCTAGTTGGTTGTTTTAATTTTTTCAATTGGGGTAATGGTTAGAATGTTGCTTGTCCAAGGTGTACATACTCTGGTTCATCTACATATTCTATATACCTATTTATGTAGAGATCCTCTTCCCGTGTAAATTATTACACAGTGTTCCGTAAACCTTCCTTGCTATATGGTCGGTCTTTTTGATATATGTATATAATATGTATTTGTATACATATGGTAACGCTAATCTTCATTTATCCATTCCCCCCACCTTTCCTTGTAGATAAGCATAGTTTTTTTTAATAAGTCTGTGATTGACTTTCTCTGTGGAAATATGTTCATTTGTGTCAGTTATTAGAGAACGCGTATAAGTGATATCATAGGATATAGGACTTTTGCTTTCCGACTTACCTCATGTTCTGTGATTATCTCCAAGATCATCTATGGTGTCTCAAAGAGCAGTGTTTCATTGTTTTCCATGGCTAGTATTCATTGTGTACATGGGCCGCTTCTTCTTTTTCCTTTCATCTGTTGATGGACATTTTGGTTGCTTCACTGTCTTGTCTATTGTGAATAAGGCTGCAGTGCAGCTTTTGCAGCCCGGGTCTTCTTCATTCTGGTCTTCTCAGGTGAGAGGCCCATTGGTGCGCCTGCTGGATTGAATGGTACCTCAATTTTTCCTTTTCAACGCAGCTCCTTTCTGTTCTCATTATTAGCGTTTAACCCTTTTACATCTCACCAGCAGCTAGAGGGTACACAGTTCTCTAAAACCTCTTCAGCATTGATTGTTTGTAGACTTTTTGCCAACGGTCAGTCGACGGGTGTGAGTTGAAAACTTTTTGTAGATTAGATTGCATGAGTCTAATACTTCCTGAGGTTGAGCTTTTATCCATTTTCCTTTCTTTAAAAAGAGAGTGAGTAAAACTTACCTCTTCATACGAGCTTCGTGAACATTTTGCCTGTTTTGAATTTTTTTTATCCATTCCCTACTTCAGCACAATTTGAGGGCAGGTGTCCTTTACAGCCCTGAGTCCTTGTGAATGGTAAGTGACCATTAGCTGTGGGTTAAAAGCTGCTGTTGCGGGAATCGGCCACAAGGCGGCAGCATTTCTCCTTTACCAAATCTGGTTACTAGGGCAACAGAGCCTTAGTGGAAGTGGTGTTCTAGGTTGTAAATTAGAATGGAATGTGCGAGGAAAAAGCCCTTTAAGTTTATGTCTCATTACTTCTTGTTGGTATTTTTAACTTAATTTTTATTTTTTATCACAGCAAACTTGATTACAATGTTTTGTTTGTTCTAGGTGTGCAAGATGTGGTTCTTTCACACATATACATATATCTATTTTTCTTCGGATCCTTTTCCCATGTAGGATACGACACAATGTTGAGTAGTCTTCTCTTGGTATAGCGTAGGTCTTTGGTGATTATATATTTCACATATGTTTGTATCACTCTGTTAACCTCAATACGGTAATGTATCCAATCCTCACACCTTTCCATTTGGTGAACCATAAGTTTTTTTAATGAATCTATGATAGTGTTTCTCTGTGGAAATACCTTTGTTTGTATCATTTTTTAGGTAACACCTATATGTGATATGATAGGATATGTGTCTTTCGCTTTCTCACTTACACCAAGTTGCGTGATTACTTCTAGACTCATCTATGGTGCTGCAAATGGCATTGTTTCATTTTTTCACTAGCTCATATTCCATCTGTACATGGAGCAGTTCTTCTTTGTCCACCCATCTGTCGTTGGACTTTTTGGTTACTTCCATATCTTGGCTATTGTTATACTATGCAATGCAGATTTGCATACCTGTGTCCTTCCAATTCTGTCTTCTTAGGTTATAGGTCCAGGAATAGGTCTGCTGGATCATATGGTAGCTCAATGTTTACCTTTTAAAGGCACCTCTATTCCGTTCTCTTTAGTGGCTCTTTCCAGGTTACGTCCCACTTAAAGCGGAGGGTATGCATTTCTTCCCAGCACCTTCAGCATTTATTCTTTGTAGTTTTTGCTGATGGTTATTCTGAGTGGTGTGAGCTGATACCTCTTTGTGGTTGAATTTGCATGTGTCTCATAATGCGTTGAAATTGAGCTGTAAGACATGTCCTTTTTATTTTTCCAGCTGTGATGAGAGCTTATTTCTTCAAAGTGTTTTCTTAAAGTATGTGTCACCATTTGAAATATTTTGGCCATGATCTCCCTCAAGACATTTTGAGGGCAGGTTTCATTTACAGCCCTGCAGTACTTGTTCATATGAAGTGACCATTAGCTCAGGCTTTAAACCTGCTTTTGCAGGTAACGGCCAGAGAGCGGCAATCTTTCTACGTTCCCCTTGCTGGTGCTAGGGAAACAGACCTACCGGCCAGTGGTGTTCTTCGGTTATAAATTAGAGTGCAATGTGCCCGGATAAACCCACAAATGTTGATGTCTCCTTGCTTTTCTTTGTTTTTAAATTTAATTTATATTTATTATTAGAGTAATATTCCATTGTGTACGTGGACCACTTCTTCTTGGTGCATTCCTCGGTTGATGGACATTTTCATTGCTTCCAAGTGCTGGCTATGGTAAATATTGCTGGCATACTGGTTTGCCAGCCTGTGACATTTTGATTCTCATTTTCTCAGGTGATAGGCCAAGCAGTGGTTGTGATTGATGGACTGGTAGCTCAATGTTTCCCTTTTCAAAGCACCTACGTTGTGTTTTCGTTAGTGGCTCTTTACATGCCCCCCCTTACAGCCGAGGGTACGCATTTCTCCACACTCCCTTCACCGTTTATTTTTTGCAGCATTTTTCCTAATGGCCATTCTGACTGCTGTGTGCTGATAGGGTTTTGTAATATGGGTATGCATGTCATGAAAATTTTTAAAATTCATCATATTCCTACGCCTTTTTCTTTTCTCTTAAAAGAAAAAAACCGTGAGTACAATATAGCTCTTGAAATTGTCTTCTTCGAAGGTTGCCCTCTTCTGAATTTTTTGGTCGATTTTTGACCCCAGAAATTTTCTGGAGGCCAGGCGCAATTTACAGAACTGCAAGTTGGTGAAAATTTAGTGACCTTTTGCAGTGGGTTCAAAGCTGCTGTTGTGGGAAACGTCCACAAGGAGGTAGCATTTCTCCATTCCCCAGTCCTGGTTCTAGGGCAGCAGAGCCTTTCTGGAAGTCATTGTCCTAGGTTGTAAATTAGAATGGAATTTGCCAGGAGAAATCCCCATAAGTTTATGTCTCATTACTTCTTCTTGGTTTTTAAAATTTTTTTAATCTGGGTAAAGTTTAGAATACTGTTTGTCCTAGGTGTACACAATCTGGTTCATTTGGACAATATGTATGTCTATTAATGTACAGATCCTCTTCCCATGTAAAATATTACACTGTTCCGTCGACCTCCCTTGTTATATGTTCGGTCTTTTTGATACATGTATATAATATGTATTTGAATATGTATAGTAACACTAATCT
The DNA here is from genome assembly GCF_965194805.1 of Balaenoptera borealis. Lineage (NCBI taxonomy): Eukaryota > Metazoa > Chordata > Mammalia > Artiodactyla > Balaenopteridae > Balaenoptera > Balaenoptera borealis. Next base: position 337,074 of record NW_028123425.1, read on the forward strand.
TCATTTCTCAATTTCCCCCCTCCTTTCCTTTTAGATGAGCATAGTTTGTGTTCTACGCCTGTGAGTGTCTTTCTCTTTAGAAATATGTTCATCTGTGTCAGTTATTAGATAATGCCATAAGTGATAATATAAGATATAGGTCTTTTGCTTTCCGACCTACTTCATGTTTTGTGATTATCTCCAGGCTCATCTATGGTGCCTCAAAGAGCAGTGCTTCAATGTTTTCCATGGCTAATATTCCATTGTGTACATGGACCACTTCTTCTTGGTGCATTCCTCTGTTGATGGACATTTTCGTTGCTTCCAAGTGTTGCCTATGGTAAATATTGCTGGAGTGCAGGATTGCCAGCCTGCGATTTTTGATTTTCATTTTCTCAGGTGATAGACCCAGCAGTGGGTATGATTGATTGATTGGTATGGTAGCTCAACGTTTACCTTTTCAAGGCACCTCAATTGTGCTTTCATCAGTGGCTCTTACCACGTCCCCCTTAGAATCGAGGGTACGCATTTCTCCACAATCACGTCAGCGTTTATCGTTTGCCGCATTTTTGTTGATGGCCATTCTGACTGGTGTGAGCTGATAGGTTTTTGTAATTTGGGTTTACATGTCTGTAAAAATTCCTACAATTCATCCTTTTTCCACGCCTTTTCCTTTTCTGTTAAAAGAAAAAAGAAAAAAGGTGTGAGTACAATATACCTCTTCAAATTTTCTTTTTGGAAGGTTGCACTCTAGAGTTTTTTGGTCGATTTTCGACCTCAGTATCTTTTGGAGGGCAGGTGTCATTTACAGACCTGCAATTGGTGAATATTTAGTGACCTTTTGCAGTGGGTTTAAAGCTGCTGTTGTGGGAAACGGCCACAAGGATGCAGCATTTCTCCATTCCCAAATCTGGGTACTAGGGCAGCAGAGCTGTTCTGGAAGTCGTTTGCCTAGGTTGTAAATTTGAATGGAATGTGCCAGGAGAACCCCCCATAAGTTTATGTCTCATTACTCCTAGTTGGTTGTTTTAATTTTTTCAATTGGGGTAATGGTTAGACTGTTGCTTGTCCAAGGTGTACATACTCTGGTTCATCTACATATTCTATATACCTATTTATGTAGAGATCCTCTTCCCGTGTAAATTATTACACAGTGTTCTGTAAACCTTCCTTGCTATATGGTCGGCCTTTTTGATATATGTATATAATATGTATTTGTATACATATGGTAACGCTAATCTTCATGTATCCATTCCCCCCACCTTTCCTTGTAGATAAGCATAGTTTTTTTTAATAAGTCTGTGATTGACTTTCTCTGTGGAAATATGTTCATTTGTGTCAGTTATTAGAGAACGCGTATAAGTGATATCATAGGATATAGGACTTTTGCTTTCCGACTTACCTCATGTTCTGTGATTATCTCCAAGATCATCTATGGTGTCTCAAAGAGCAGTGTTTCATTGTCTTCCATGCCTAGTATTCATTGTGTACATGGACCGCTTCTTCTTTTTCCTTTCATCTGTTGATGGACATTTTGGTTGCTTCACTGTCTTGTCTATTGTGAATAAGGCTGCAGTGCAGCTTTTGCAGCCCGGGTCTTCTTCATTCTGGTCTTCTCAGGTGAGAGGCCCATTGGTGCGCCTGCTGGATCGAATGGTACCTCAATTTTTCCTTTTCAACGCAGCTCCTTTCTGTTCTCATTATTAGCGTTTAACCCTTTTACATCTCACCAGCAGCTAGAGGGTACACAGTTCTCTAAAACCTCTTCAGCATTGATTGTTTGTCGACTTTTTGCCAATGGTCATTCAACGGGTGTGAGTTGAAAACCTTTTGTAGATTAGATTGCATGAGTCTAATACTTCCTGAGGTTGAGCTTTTATCCATTTTCCTTTCTTTAAAAAGAGAGTGAGTAAAACTTACCTCTTCATACGAGCTTCGTGAACATTTTGCCTGTTTTGAATTTTATTTATCCATTCCCTACCTCAGCACAATTTTGAGGGCAGGTGTCCTTTACAGCCCTGAGTCCTTGTGAATGGTAAGTGACCATTAGCTGTGGGTTAAAAGCTGCTGTTGCGGGAATCGGCCACAAGGCGGCAGCATTTCTCCTTTACCAAATCTGGTTACTAGGGCAACAGAGCCTTACTGGAAGTGGTGTTCTAGGTTGTAAATTAGAATGGAATGTGCGAGGAAAAAGCCCTTTAAGTTTATGTCTCATTACTTATTGTTGGTATTTTTAACTTAATTTTTATTTTGTATCACAGCAAACTTGATTACAATGTTTTGTTTGTTCTAGGTGTGCAAGATGTGGTTCTTTCACACATATACATATATCTATTTTTCTTCGGATCCTTTTCCCATGTAGGTTACGACACAATGTTGAGTAGTCTTCTCTTGGTATAGCGTAGGTCTTTGGTGATTATATATTTCACATGTGTTTGTATCTCTCTGTTAACCTCAATACGGTAATGTATCCAATCCTCACACCTTTCCATTTGGTGAACCATAAGTTTTTTAAATGAATCTATGATAGTGTTTCTCTGTGGAAATACCTTTGTTTGTATCATTTTTTAGGTAACACCTATATGTGATATGATAGGATATGTGTCTTTCGCTTTCTCACTTACTCCAAGTTGCGTGATTACTTCTAGACTCATCTATGGTGCTGCAAATGGCATTGTTTCATTTTTTCACTAGCTCATATTCCATCTGTACATGGAGCAGTTCTTCTTTGTCCACCCATCTGTCGTTGGACTTTTTGGTTACTTCCATATCTTGGCTATTGTTATACTATGCAATGCAGATTTGCGTACCTGTGTCCTTCCAATTCTGTCTTCTTAGGTTATAGGTCCAGGAATAGGTCTGCTGGATCATATGGTAGCTCAATGTTTACCTTTTAAAGGCACCTCTATTCTGTTCTCTTTAGTGGCTCTTTCCAGGTTACGTCCCACTTAAAGTGGAGGGTATGCATTTCTTCCCAGCACCTTCAGCATTTATTCTTTGTAGTTTTTGCTGATGGTTATTCTGAGTGGTGTGAGCTGATACCTCTTTCTGGTTGAATTTGCATGTGTCTCATAATGCGTTGAAATTGAGCTGTAAGACATGTCCTTTTTATTTTTCCAGCTGTGATGAGAGCTTATTTCTTCAAAGTGTTTTCTTAAAGTATGTGTCACCATTTGAAATATTTTGGCCATTATCTCCCTCAAGACATTTTGAGGGCAGGTTTCATTTACAGCCCTGCAGTACTTGTTCATATGAAGTGACCATTAGCTCAGGATTTAAACCTGCTTTTGCAGGTAACGGCCAGAGAGCGGCAATCTTTCTACGTTCCCCTTGCTGGTACTAGGGAAACAGACCTACCGGCCAGTGGTGTTCTTCGGTTATAAATTAGAGTGCAATGTGCCCGGATAAACCCACAAATGTTGATGTCTCCTTGCTTTTCTTTGTTTTTAAATTTAATTTATATTTATTATTAGAGTAATATTCCATTGTGTACGTGGACCACTTCTTCTTGGTGCATTCCTCGGTTGATGGACATTTTCATTGCTTCCAAGTGCTGACTATGGTAAATATTGCTGGCATACTGGTTTGCCAGCCTGTGACTTTTTGATTCTCATTTTCTCAGGTGATAGGCCAAGCAGTGGTTGTGATTGATGGACTGGTAGCTCAATGTTTCCCTTTTCAAAGCACCTACGTTGTGTTTTCATTAGTGGCTCTTTACATGCCCCCCCTTACAGCCGAGGGTACGCATTTCTCCACACTCCCTTCACCGTTTATTTTTTGCAGCATTTTTCCTAATGGCCATTCTGACTGCTGTGTGCTGATAGGGTTTTGTAATATGGGTATGCATGTCATGAAAATTTTTAAAATTCATCATATTCCTACGCCTTTTTCTTTTCTCTTAAAAGAAAAAAACCGTGAGTACAATATAGCTCTTGAAATTGTCTTCTTCGAAGGTTGCCCTCTTCTGAATTTTTTGGTCGATTTTTGACCCCAGAAATTTTCTGGAGGCCAGGCGCAATTTACAGAACTGCAAGTTGGTGAAAATTTAGTGACCTTTTGCAGTGGGTTCAAAGCTGCTGTTGTGGGAAACGTCCACAAGGAGGTAGCATTTCTCCATTCCCCAGTCCTGGTTCTAGGGCAGCAGAGCCTTTCTGGAAGTCATTGTCCTAGGTTGTAAATTAGAATGGAATTTGCCAGGAGAAATCCCCATAAGTTTATGTCTCATTACTTCTTCTTGGTTTTTAAAATTTTTTTAATCTGGGTAAAGTTTAGAATACTGTTTGTCCTAGGTGTACACAATCTGGTTCATTTGGACATTATGTATGTCTATTAATGTACAGATCCTCTTCCCATGTAAAATATTACACTGTTCCGTCGACCTCCCTTGTTATATGTTCGGTCTTTTTGATACATGTATATAATATGTATTTGAATATGTATAGTAACACTAATCTTCATTTCTCAATTTCCCCCCTCCTTTCCTTTTAGATGAGCATAGTTTGTGTTCTACGCCTGTGAGTGTCTTTCTCTTTAGAAATATGTTCATCTGTGTCAGTTATTAGATAATGCCATAAGTGATAATATAAGATATAGGTCTTTTGCTTTCCGACCTAGTTCATGTTTTGTGATTATCTCCAGGCTCATCTATGGTGCCTCAAAGAGCAGTGCTTCAATGTTTTCCATGGCTAATATTCCATTGTGTACATGGACCACTTCTTCTTGGTGCATTCCTCTGTTGATGGACATTTTCGTTGCTTCCAAGTGTTGCCTATGGTAAATATTGCTGGAGTGCAGGATTGCCAGCCTGCGATTTTTGATTTTCATTTTCTCAGGTGATAGACCCAGCAGTGGGTATGATTGATTGATTGGTATGGTAGCTCAACGTTTACCTTTTCAAAGCACCTCAATTGTGCTTTCATTAGTGGCTCTTACCACGTCCCCCTTAGAATCGAGGGTACGCATTTCTCCACAATCACGTCAGCGTTTATCGTTTGCCGCATTTTTGTTGATGGCCATTCTGACTGGTGTGAGCTGATAGGTTTTTGTAATTTGGGTTTACATGTCTGTAAAAATTCCTACAATTCATCCTTTTTCCACGCCTTTTCCTTTTCTGTTAAAAGAAAAAAGAAAAAAGGTGTGAGTACAATATACCTCTTCAAATTTTCTTTTTGGAAGGTTGCACTCTAGAGTTTTTTGGTCGATTTTCGACCTCAGTATCTTTTGGAGGGCAGGTGTCATTTACAGACCTGCAATTGGTGAATATTTAGTGACCTTTTGCAGTGGGTTTAAAGCTGCTGTTGTGGGAAACGGCCACAAGGATGCAGCATTTCTCCATTCCCAAATCTGGGTACTAGGGCAGCAGAGCCGTTCTGGAAGTCGTTTGCCTAGGTTGTAAATTTGAATGGAATGTGCCAGGAGAACCCCCCATAAGTTTATGTCTCATTACTCCTAGTTGGTTGTTTTAATTTTTTCAATTGGGGTAATGGTTAGAATGTTGCTTGTCCAAGGTGTACATACTCTGGTTCATCTACATATTCTATATACCTATTTATGTAGAGATCCTCTTCCCGTGTAAATTATTACACAGTGTTCCGTAAACCTTCCTTGCTATATGGTCGGTCTTTTTGATATATGTATATAATATGTATTTGTATACATATGGTAACGCTAATCTTCATTTATCCATTCCCCCCCACCTTTCCTTGTAGATAAGCATAGTTTTTTTTAATAAGTCTGTGATTGACTTTCTCTGTGGAAATATGTTCATTTGTGTCAGTTATTAGAGAACGCGTATAAGTGATATCATAGGATATAGGACTTTTGCTTTCCGACTTACCTCATGTTCTGTGATTATCTCCAAGATCATCTATGGTGTCTCAAAGAGCAGTGTTTCATTGTTTTCCATGGCTAGTATTCATTGTGTACATGGGCCGCTTCTTCTTTTTCCTTTCATCTGTTGATGGACATTTTGGTTGCTTCACTGTCTTGTCTATTGTGAATAAGGCTGCAGTGCAGCTTTTGCAGCCCGGGTCTTCTTCATTCTGGTCTTCTCAGGTGAGAGGCCCATTGGTGCGCCTGCTGGATTGAATGGTACCTCAATTTTTCCTTTTCAACGCAGCTCCTTTCTGTTCTCATTATTAGCGTTTAACCCTTTTACATCTCACCAGCAGCTAGAGGGTACACAGTTCTCTAAAACCTCTTCAGCATTGATTGTTTGTAGACTTTTTGCCAACGGTCAGTCGACGGGTGTGAGTTGAAAACTTTTTGTAGATTAGATTGCATGAGTCTAATACTTCCTGAGGTTGAGCTTTTATCCATTTTCCTTTCTTTAAAAAGAGAGTGAGTAAAACTTACCTCTTCATACGAGCTTCGTGAACATTTTGCCTGTTTTGAATTTTTTTTATCCATTCCCTACTTCAGCACAATTTGAGGGCAGGTGTCCTTTACAGCCCTGAGTCCTTGTGAATGGTAAGTGACCATTAGCTGTGGGTTAAAAGCTGCTGTTGCGGGAATCGGCCACAAGGCGGCAGCATTTCTCTTTTACCAAATCTGGTTACTAGGGCAACAGAGCCTTAGTGGAAGTGGTGTTCTAGGTTGTAAATTAGAATGGAATGTGCGAGGAAAAAGCCCTTTAAGTTTATGTCTCATTACTTCTTGTTGGTATTTTTAACTTAATTTTTATTTTTTATCACAGCAAACTTGATTACAATGTTTTGTTTGTTCTAGGTGTGCAAGATGTGGTTCTTTCACACATATACATATATCTATTTTTCTTCGGATCCTTTTCCCATGTCTGTTACGACACAATGTTGAGTAGTCTTCTCTTGGTATAGCGTAGGTCTTTGGTGATTATATATTTCACATGTGTTTGTATCTCTCTGTTAACCTCAATACGGTAATGTATCCAATCCTCACACCTTTCCATTTGGTGAACCATAAGTTTTTTAAATGAATCTATGATAGTGTTTCTCTGTGGAAATACCTTTGTTTGTATCATTTTTTCGGTAACACCTATATGTGATAGGATAGGATATGTGTCTTTCGCTTTCTCACTTACTCCAAGCTGCGTGATTACTTCTAGACTCATCTATGGTGCTGCAAATGGCATTGTTTCATTTTTTCACTAGCTCATATTCCATCTGTACATGGAGCAGTTCTTCTTTGTCCACCCATCTGTCGTTGGACTTTTTGGTTACTTCCATATCTTGGCTATTGTTATACTATGCAATGCAGATTTGCGTACCTGTGTCCTTCCAATTCTGTCTTCTTAGGTTATAGGTCCAGGAATAGGTCTGCTGGATCATATGGTAGCTCAATGTTTACCTTTTAAAGGCACCTCTATTCCGTTCTCTTTAGTGGCTCTTTCCAGGTTACGTCCCACTTAAAGCGGAGGGTATGCATTTCTTCCCAGCACCTTCAGCATTTATTCTTTGTAGTTTTTGCTGATGGTTATTCTGAGTGGTGTGAGCTGATACCTCTTTGTGGTTGAATTTGCATGTGTCTCATAATGCGTTGAAATTGAGCTGTAAGACATGTCCTTTTTATTTTTCCAGCTGTGATGAGAGCTTATTTCTTCAAAGTGTTTTCTTAAAGTATGTGTCACCATTTGAAATATTTTGGCCATGATCTCCCTCAAGACATTTTGAGGGCAGGTTTCATTTACAGCCCTGCAGTACTTGTTCATGTGAAGTGACCATTAGCTCAGGCTTTAAACCTGCTTTTGCAGGTAACGGCCAGAGAGCGGCAATCTTTCTACGTTCCCCTTGCTGGTACTAGGGAAACAGACCTACCGGCCAGTGGTGTTCTTCGGTTATAAATTAGAGTGCAATGTGCCCGGATAAACCCACAAATGTTGATGTCTCCTTGCTTTTCTTTGTTTTTAAATTTAATTTATATTTATTATTAGAGTAATATTCCATTGTGTACGTGGACCACTTCTTCTTGGTGCATTCCTCGGTTGATGGACATTTTCATTGCTTCCAAGTGCTGGCTATGGTAAATATTGCTGGCATACTGGTTTGCCAGCCTGTGACTTTTTGATTCTCATTTTCTCAGGTGATAGGCCAAGCAGTGGTTGTGATTGATGGACTGGTAGCTCAATGTTTCCCTTTTCAAAGCACCTACGTTGTGTTTTCGTTAGTGGCTCTTTACATGCCCCCCCTTACAGCCGAGGGTACGCATTTCTCCACACTCCCTTCACCGTTTATTTTTTGCAGCATTTTTCCTAATGGCCATTCTGACTGCTGTGAGCTGATAGCGTTTTGTAATATGGGTATGCATGTCATGAAAATTTTTAAAATTCATCATATTCCTACGCCTTTTTCTTTTCTCTTAAAAGAAAAAAACCGTGAGTACAATATAGCTCTTGAAATTGTCTTCTTCGAAGGTTGCCCTCTTCTGAATTTTTTGGTCGATTTTTGACCCCAGAAATTTTCTGGAGGCCAGGCGCAATTTACAGAACTGCAAGTTGGTGAAAATTTAGTGACCTTTTGCAGTGGGTTCAAAGCTGCTGTTGTGGGAAACGTCCACAAGGAGGTAGCATTTCTCCATTCCCCAGTCCTGGTTCTAGGGCAGCAGAGCCTTTCTGGAAGTCATTGTCCTAGGTTGTAAATTAGAATGGAATTTGCCAGGAGAAATCCCCATAAGTTTATGTCTCATTACTTCTTCTTGGTTTTTAAAATTTTTTTAATCTGGGTAAAGTTTAGAATACTGTTTGTCCTAGGTGTACACAATCTGGTTCATTTGGACATTATGTATGTCTATTAATGTACAGATCCTCTTCCCATGTAAAATATTACACTGTTCCGTCGACCTCCCTTGTTATATGTTCGGTCTTTTTGATACATGTATATAATATGTATTTGAATATGTATAGTAACACTAATCTTCATTTCTCAATTTCCCCCCTCCTTTCCTTTTAGATGAGCATAGTTTGTGTTCTACGCCTGTGAGTGTCTTTCTCTTTAGAAATATGTTCATCTGTGTCAGTTATTAGATAATGCCATAAGTGATAATATAAGATATAGGTCTTTTGCTTTCCGACCTACTTCATGTTTTGTGATTATCTCCAGGCTCATCTATGGTGCCTCAAAGAGCAGTGCTTCAATGTTTTCCATGGCTAATATTCCATTGTGTACATGGACCACTTCTTCTTGGTGCATTCCTCTGTTGATGGACATTTTCGTTGCTTCCAAGTGTTGCCTATGGTAAATATTGCTGGAGTGCAGGATTGCCAGCCTGCGATTTTTGATTTTCATTTTCTCAGGTGATAGACCCAGCAGTGGGTATGATTGATTGATTGGTATGGTAGCTCAACGTTTACCTTTTCAAGGCACCTCAATTGTGCTTTCATTAGTGGCTCTTACCACGTCCCCCTTAGAATCGAGGGTACGCATTTCTCCACAATCACGTCAGCGTTTATCGTTTGCCGCATTTTTGTTGATGGCCATTCTGACTGGTGTGAGCTGATAGGTTTTTGTAATTTGGGTTTACATGTCTGTAAAAATTCCTACAATTCATCCTTTTTCCACGCCTTTTCCTTTTCTGTTAAAAGAAAAAAGAAAAAAGGTGTGAGTACAATATACCTCTTCAAATTTTCTTTTTGGAAGGTTGCACTCTAGAGTTTTTTGGTCGATTTTCGACCTCAGTATCTTTTGGAGGGCAGGTGTCATTTACAGACCTGCAATTGGTGAATATTTAGTGACCTTTTGCAGTGGGTTTAAAGCTGCTGTTGTGGGAAACGGCCACAAGGATGCAGCATTTCTCCATTCCCAAATCTGGGTACTAGGGCAGCAGAGCCGTTCTGGAAGTCGTTTGCCTAGGTTGTAAATTTGAATGGAATGTGCCAGGAGAACCCCCCATAAGTTTATGTCTCATTACTCCTAGTTGGTTGTTTTAATTTTTTCAATTGGGGTAATGGTTAGAATGTTGCTTGTCCAAGGTGTACATACTCTGGTTCATCTACATATTCTATATACCTATTTATGTAGAGATCCTCTTCCCGTGTAAATTATTACACAGTGTTCCGTAAACCTTCCTTGCTATATGGTCGGTCTTTTTGATATATGTATATAATATGTATTTGTATACATATGGTAACGCTAATCTTCATTTATCCATTCCCCCCCACCTTTCCTTGTAGATAAGCATAGTTTTTTTTAATAAGTCTGTGATTGACTTTCTCTGTGGAAATATGTTCATTTGTGTCAGTTACTAGAGAACGCGTATAAGTGATATCATAGGATATAGGACTTTTGCTTTCCGACTTACCTCATGTTCTGTGATTATCTCCAAGATCATCTATGGTGTCTCAAAGAGCAGTGTTTCATTGTTTTCCATGGCTAGTATTCATTGTGTACATGGGCCGCTTCTTCTTTTTCCTTTCATCTGTTGATGGACATTTTGGTTGCTTCACTGTCTTGTCTATTGTGAATAAGGCTGCAGTGCAGCTTTTGCAGCCCGGGTCTTCTTCATTCTGGTCTTCTCAGGTGAGAGGCCCATTGGTGCGCCTGCTGGATTGAATGGTACCTCAATTTTTCCTTTTCAACGCAGCTCCTTTCTGTTCTCATTATTAGCGTTTAACCCTTTTACATCTCACCAGCAGCTAGAGGGTACACAGTTCTCTAAAACCTCTTCAGCATTGATTGTTTGTAGACTTTTTGCCAACGGTCAGTCGACGGGTGTGAGTTGAAAACTTTTTGTAGATTAGATTGCATGAGTCTAATACTTCCTGAGGTTGAGCTTTTATCCATTTTCCTTTCTTTAAAAAGAGAGTGAGTAAAACTTACCTCTTCATACGAGCTTCGTGAACATTTTGCCTGTTTTGAATTTTTTTTATCCATTCCCTACTTCAGCACAATTTGAGGGCAGGTGTCCTTTACAGCCCTGAGTCCTTGTGAATGGTAAGTGACCATTAGCTGTGGGTTAAAAGCTGCTGTTGCGGGAATCGGCCACAAGGCGGCAGCATTTCTCTTTTACCAAATCTGGTTACTAGGGCAACAGAGCCTTAGTGGAAGTGGTGTTCTAGGTTGTAAATTAGAATGGAATGTGCGAGGAGAAAGCCCTTTAAGTTTATGTCTCATTACTTCTTGTTGGTATTTTTAACTTAATTTTTATTTTTTATCACAGCAAACTTGATTACAATGTTTTGTTTGTTCTAGGTGTGCAAGATGTGGTTCTTTCACACATATACATATATCTATTTTTCTTCGGATCCTTTTCCCATGTCTGTTACGACACAATGTTGAGTAGTCTTCTCTTGGTATAGCGTAGGTCTTTGGTGATTATATATTTCACATGTGTTTGTATCTCTCTGTTAACCTCAATACGGTAATGTATCCAATCCTCACACCTTTCCATTTGGTGAACCATAAGTTTTTTAAATGAATCTATGATAGTGTTTCTCTGTGGAAATACCTTTGTTTGTATCATTTTTTCGGTAACACCTATATGTGATAGGATAGGATATGTGTCTTTCGCTTTCTCACTTACTCCAAGCTGCGTGATTACTTCTAGACTCATCTATGGTGCTGCAAATGGCATTGTTTCATTTTTTCACTAGCTCATATTCCATCTGTACATGGAGCAGTTCTTCTTTGTCCACCCATCTGTCGTTGGACTTTTTGGTTACTTCCATATCTTGGCTATTGTTATACTATGCAATGCAGATTTGCGTACCTGTGTCCTTCCAATTCTGTCTTCTTAGGTTATAGGTCCAGGAATAGGTCTGCTGGGTCATATGGTAGCTCAATGTTTACCTTTTAAAGGCACCTCTATTCCGTTCTCTTTAGTGGCTCTTTCCAGGTTACGTCCCACTTAAAGCGGAGGGTATGCATTTCTTCCCAGCACCTTCAGCATTTATTCTTTGTAGTTTTTGCTGATGGTTATTCTGAGTGGTGTGAGCTGATACCTCTTTGTGGTTGAATTTGCATGTGTCTCATAATGCGTTGAAATTGAGCTGTAAGACATGTCCTTTTTATTTTTCCAGCTGTGATGAGAGCTTATTTCTTCAAAGTGTTTTCTTAAAGTATGTGTCACCATTTGAAATATTTTGGCCATGATCTCCCTCAAGACATTTTGAGGGCAGGTTTCATTTACAGCCCTGCAGTACTTGTTCATGTGAAGTGACCATTAGCTCAGGCTTTAAACCTGCTTTTGCAGGTAACGGCCAGAGAGCGGCAATCTTTCTACGTTCCCCTTGCTGGTACTAGGGAAACAGACCTACCGGCCAGTGGTGTTCTTCGGTTATAAATTAGAGTGCAATGTGCCCGGATAAACCCACAAATGTTGATGTCTCCTTGCTTTTCTTTGTTTTTAAATTTAATTTATATTTATTATTAGAGTAATATCCCATTGTGTACGTGGACCACTTCTTCTTGGTGCATTCCTCGGTTGATGGACATTTTCATTGCTTCCAAGTGCTGGCTATGGTAAATATTGCTGGCATACTGGTTTGCCAGCCTGTGACTTTTTGATTCTCATTTTCTCAGGTGATAGGCCAAGCAGTGGTTGTGATTGATGGACTGGTAGCTCAATGTTTCCCTTTTCAAAGCACCTACGTTGTGTTTTCGTTAGTGGCTCTTTACATGCCCCCCCTTACAGCCGAGGGTACGCATTTCTCCACACTCCCTTCACCGTTTATTTTTTGCAGCATTTTTCCTAATGGCCATTCTGACTGCTGTGTGCTGATAGGGTTTTGTAATATGGGTATGCATGTCATGAAAATTTTTAAAATTCATCATATTCCTACGCCTTTTTCTTTTCTCTTAAAAGAAAAAAACCGTGAGTACAATATAGCTCTTGAAATTGTCTTCTTCGAAGGTTGCCCTCTTCTGAATTTTTTGGTCGATTTTTGACCCCAGAAATTTTCTGGAGGCCAGGCGCAATTTACAGAACTGCAAGTTGGTGAAAATTTAGTGACCTTTTGCAGTGGGTTCAAAGCTGCTGTTGTGGGAAACGTCCACAAGGAGGTAGCATTTCTCCATTCCCCAGTCCTGGTTCTAGGGCAGCAGAGCCTTTCTGGAAGTCATTGTCCTAGGTTGTAAATTAGAATGCAATTTGCCAGGAGAAATCCCCATAAGTTTATGTCTCATTACTTCTTCTTGGTTTTTAAAATTTTTTTAATCTGGGTAAAGTTTAGAATACTGTTTGTCCTAGGTGTACACAATCTGGTTCATTTGGACAATATGTATGTCTATTAATGTACAGATCCTCTTCCCATGTAAAATATTACACTGTTCCGTCGACCTCCCTTGTTATATGTTTGGTCTTTTTGATACATGTATATAATATGTATTTGAATATGTATAGTAACACTAATCTTCATTTCTCAATTTCCCCCCTCCTTTCCTTTTAGATGAGCATAGTTTGTGTTCTACGCCTGTGAGTGTCTTTCTCTTTAGAAATATGTTCATCTGTGTCAGTTATTAGATAATGCCATAAGTGATAATATAAGATATAGGTCTTTTGCTTTCCGACCTACTTCATGTTTTGTGATTATCTCCAGGCTCATCTATGGTGCCTCAAAGAGCAGTGCTTCAATGTTTTCCATGGCTAATATTCCATTGTGTACATGGACCACTTCTTCTTGGTGCATTCCTCTGTTGATGGACATTTTCGTTGCTTCCAAGTGTTGCCTATGGTAAATATTGCTGGAGTGCAGGATTGCCAGCCTGCGATTTTTGATTTTCATTTTCTCAGGTGATAGACCCAGCAGTGGGTATGATTGATTGATTGGTATGGTAGCTCAACGTTTACCTTTTCAAGGCACCTCAATTGTGTTTTCATCAGTGGCTCTTACCACGTCCCCCTTAGAATCGAGGGTACGCATTTCTCCACAATCACGTCAGCGTTTATCGTTTGCCGCATTTTTGTTGATGGCCATTCTGACTGGTGTGAGCTGATAGGTTTTTGTAATTTGGGTTTACATGTCTGTAAAAATTCCTACAATTCATCCTTTTTCCACGCCTTTTCCTTTTCTGTTAAAAGAAAAAAGAAAAAAGGTGTGAGTACAATATACCTCTTCAAATTTTCTTTTTGGAAGGTTGCACTCTAGAGTTTTTTGGTCGATTTTCGACCTCAGTATCTTTTGGAGGGCAGGTGTCATTTACAGACCTGCAATTGGTGAATATTTAGTGACCTTTTGCAGTGGGTTTAAAGCTGCTGTTGTGGGAAACGGCCACAAGGATGCAGCATTTCTCCATTCCCAAATCTGGGTACTAGGGCAGCAGAGCCGTTCTGGAAGTCGTTTGCCTAGGTTGTAAATTTGAATGGAATGTGCCAGGAGAACCCCCCATAAGTTTATGTCTCATTACTCCTAGTTGGTTGTTTTAATTTTTTCAATTGGGGTAATGGTTAGAATGTTGCTTGTCCAAGGTGTACATACTCTGGTTCATCTACATATTCTATATACCTATTTATGTAGAGATCCTCTTCCCGTGTAAATTATTACACAGTGTTCCGTAAACCTTCCTTGCTATATGGTCGGTCTTTTTGATATATGTATATAATATGTATTTGTATACATATGGTAACGCTAATCTTCATTTATCCATTCCCCCCACCTTTCCTTGTAGATAAGCATAGTTTTTTTTAATAAGTCTGTGATTGACTTTCTCTGTGGAAATATGTTCATTTGTGTCAGTTATTAGAGAACGCGTATAAGTGATATCATAGGATATAGGACTTTTGCTTTCCGACTTACCTCATGTTCTGTGATTATCTCCAAGATCATCTATGGTGTCTCAAAGAGCAGTGTTTCATTGTTTTCCATGGCTAGTATTCATTGTGTACATGGGCCGCTTCTTCTTTTTCCTTTCATCTGTTGATGGACATTTTGGTTGCTTCACTGTCTTGTCTATTGTGAATAAGGCTGCAGTGCAGCTTTTGCAGCCCGGGTCTTCTTCATTCTGGTCTTCTCAGGTGAGAGGCCCATTGGTGCGCCTGCTGGATTGAATGGTACCTCAATTTTTCCTTTTCAACGCAGCTCCTTTCTGTTCTCATTATTAGCGTTTAACCCTTTTACATCTCACCAGCAGCTAGAGGGTACACAGTTCTCTAAAACCTCTTCAGCATTGATTGTTTGTAGACTTTTTGCCAACGGTCAGTCGACGGGTGTGAGTTGAAAACTTTTTGTAGATTAGATTGCATGAGTCTAATACTTCCTGAGGTTGAGCTTTTATCCATTTTCCTTTCTTTAAAAAGAGAGTGAGTAAAACTTACCTCTTCATACGAGCTTCGTGAACATTTTGCCTGTTTTGAATTTTTTTTATCCATTCCCTACTTCAGCACAATTTGAGGGCAGGTGTCCTTTACAGCCCTGAGTCCTTGTGAATGGTAAGTGACCATTAGCTGTGGGTTAAAAGCTGCTGTTGCGGGAATCGGCCACAAGGCGGCAGCATTTCTCCTTTACCAAATCTGGTTACTAGGGCAACAGAGCCTTAGTGGAAGTGGTGTTCTAGGTTGTAAATTAGAATGGAATGTGCGAGGAAAAAGCCCTTTAAGTTTATGTCTCATTACTTCTTGTTGGTATTTTTAACTTAATTTTTATTTTTTATCACAGCAAACTTGATTACAATGTTTTGTTTGTTCTAGGTGTGCAAGATGTGGTTCTTTCACACATATACATATATCTATTTTTCTTCGGATCCTTTTCCCATGTAGGATACGACACAATGTTGAGTAGTCTTCTCTTGGTATAGCGTAGGTCTTTGGTGATTATATATTTCACATATGTTTGTATCACTCTGTTAACCTCAATACGGTAATGTATCCAATCCTCACACCTTTCCATTTGGTGAACCATAAGTTTTTTTAATGAATCTATGATAGTGTTTCTCTGTGGAAATACCTTTGTTTGTATCATTTTTTAGGTAACACCTATATGTGATATGATAGGATATGTGTCTTTCGCTTTCTCACTTACACCAAGTTGCGTGATTACTTCTAGACTCATCTATGGTGCTGCAAATGGCATTGTTTCATTTTTTCACTAGCTCATATTCCATCTGTACATGTAGCAGTTCTTCATTGTCCACCCATCTGTCGTTGGACTTTTTGGTTACTTCCATATCTTGGCTATTGTTATACTATGCAATGCAGATTTGCGTACCTGTGTCCTTCCAATTCTGTCTTCTTAGGTTATAGGTCCAGGAATAGGTCTGCTGGATCATATGGTAGCTCAATGTTTACCTTTTAAAGGCACCTCTATTCTGTTCTCTTTAGTGGCTCTTTCCAGGTTACGTCCCACTTAAAGCGGAGGGTATGCATTTCTTCCCAGCACCTTCAGCATTTATTCTTTGTAGTTTTTGCTGATGGTTATTCTGAGTGGTGTGAGCTGATACCTCTTTGTGGTTGAATTTGCATGTGTCTCATAATGCGTTGAAATTGAGCTGTAAGACATGTCCTTTTTATTTTTCCAGCTGTGATGAGAGCTTATTTCTTCAAAGTGTTTTCTTAAAGTATGTGTCACCATTTGAAAAATTTTGGCCATTATCTCCCTCAAGACATTTTGAGGGCAGGTTTCATTTACAGCCCTGCAGTACTTGTTCATATGAAGTGACCATTAGCTCAGGCTTTAAACCTGCTTTTGCAGGTAACAGCCAGAGAGCGACAGCCTTTCTACGTTCCCCTTGCTGGTACTAGGGAAACAGACCTACCGGCCAGTGTTGTTTTTCGGTTATAAATTAGAGTGCAATGTTCCCGGATAAACCCACAAATGTTGATGTCTCCTTGCTTTTGTTTGTTTTTAAATTTAATTTATATTTATTATTAGAGTAATATTCCATTGTGTACGTGGACCACTTCTTCTTGGTGCATTCCTCGGTTGATGGACATTTTCATTTCTTCCAAGCGCTGCCTATGGTAAATATTGCTGGCATACAGGTTTGCCAGCCTGTGACTTTTTGATTCTCATTTTCTCAGGTGATAGGCCAAGCAGTGGTTGTGATTGATGGACTGGTAGTTCATTGTTTCCCTTTTCAAAGCACCTACATTGTGTTTTCATTAGTGGCTCTTTACATGCCCCCCCTTACAACCGAGGGTACGCATTTCTCCACACTCCCTTCACCGTTTATTTTTTGCAGCATTTTTCCTAATGGCCATTCTGACTGCTGTGAGCTGATAGGGTTTTGTAATATGGGTATGTATGTCATGAAAATTTTTAAAATTCATCATATTCCTATGCCTTTTTCTTTTCTCTTAAAAGAAAAAACCGTGAGTACAATATAGCTCTTGAAATTGTCTTCTTCGAAGGTTGCCCTCTTCTGAATTTTTTGGTCGATTTTTGACCCCAGAAATTTTCTGGAGGGCAGGCGCCATTTACAGAACTGCAAGTTGGTGAAAATTTAGTGACCTTTTGCAGTGAGTTCAAAGCTGCTGTTGTGGGAAACGTCCACAAGGAGGTAGCATTTCTCCATTCCCCAATCTGGGTTCTAGGGCAGCAGAGCCTTTCTGGAAGTCATTGTCCTAGGTTGTAAATTAGAATGGAATTTGCCAGGAGAAATCCCCATAAGTTTATGTCTCATTACTTCTTCTTGGTTTTTAAAATTTTTTTAATCTGGGTAAAGTTTAGAATACTGTTTGTCCTAGGTGTACACAATCTGGTTCATTTGGACATTATGTATGTCTATTAATGTACAGATCCTCTTCCCATGTAAAATATTACACTGTTCCGTCGACCTCCCTTGTTATATGTTCGGTCTTTTTGATACATGTATATAATATGTATTTGAATATGTATAGTAACACTAATCTTCATTTCTCAATTTCCCCCCTCCTTTCCTTTTAGATGAGCATAGTTTGTGTTCTACGCCTGTGAGTGTCTTTCTCTTTAGAAATATGTTCATCTGTGTCAGTTATTAGATAATGCCATAAGTGATAATATAAGATATAGGTCTTTTGCTTTCCGACCTACTTCATGTTTTGTGATTATCTCCAGGCTCATCTATGGTGCCTCAAAGAGCAGTGCTTCAATGTTTTCCATGGCTAATATTCCATTGTGTACATGGACCACTTCTTCTTGGTGCATTCCTCTGTTGATGGACATTTTCGTTGCTTCCAAGTGTTGCCTATGGTAAATATTGCTGGAGTGCAGGATTGCCAGCCTGCGATTTTTGATTTTCATTTTCTCAGGTGATAGACCCAGCAGTGGGTATGATTGATTGATTGGTATGGTAGCTCAACGTTTACCTTTTCAAGGCACCTCAATTGTGCTTTCATTAGTGGCTCTTACCACGTCCCCCTTAGAATCGAGGGTACGCATTTCTCCACAATCACGTCAGCGTTTATCGTTTGCCGCATTTTTGTTGATGGCCATTCTGACTGGTGTGAGCTGATAGGTTTTTGTAATTTGGGTTTACATGTCTGTAAAAATTCCTACAATTCATCCTTTTTCCACGCCTTTTCCTTTTCTGTTAAAAGAAAAAAGAAAAAAGGTGTGAGTACAATATACCTCTTCAAATTTTCTTTTTGGAAGGTTGCACTCTAGAGTTTTTTGGTCGATTTTCGACCTCAGTATCTTTTGGAGGGCAGGTGTCATTTACAGACCTGCAATTGGTGAATATTTAGTGACCTTTTGCAGTGGGTTTAAAGCTGCTGTTGTGGGAAACGGCCACAAGGATGCAGCATTTCTCCATTCCCAAATCTGGGTACTAGGGCAGCAGAGCCGTTCTGGAAGTCGTTTGCCTAGGTTGTAAATTTGAATGGAATGTGCCAGGAGAACCCCCCATAAGTTTATGTCTCATTACTCCTAGTTGGTTGTTTTAATTTTTTCAATTGGGGTAATGGTTAGAATGTTGCTTGTCCAAGGTGTACATACTCTGGTTCATCTACATATTCTATATACCTATTTATGTAGAGATCCTCTTCCCGTGTAAATTATTACACAGTGTTCCGTAAACCTTCCTTGCTATATGGTCGGTCTTTTTGATATATGTATATAATATGTATTTGTATACATATGGTAACGCTAATCTTCATTTATCCATTCCCCCCACCTTTCCTTGTAGATAAGCATAGTTTTTTTTAATAAGTCTGTGATTGACTTTCTCTGTGGAAATATGTTCATTTGTGTCAGTTACTAGAGAACGCGTATAAGTGATATCATAGGATATAGGACTTTTGCTTTCCGACTTACCTCATGTTCTGTGATTATCTCCAAGATCATCTATGGTGTCTCAAAGAGCAGTGTTTCATTGTTTTCCATGGCTAGTATTCATTGTGTACATGGGCCGCTTCTTCTTTTTCCTTTCATCTGTTGATGGACATTTTGGTTGCTTCACTGTCTTGTCTATTGTGAATAAGGCTGCAGTGCAGCTTTTGCAGCCCGGGTCTTCTTCATTCTGGTCTTCTCAGGTGAGAGGCCCATTGGTGCGCCTGCTGGATTGAATGGTACCTCAATTTTTCCTTTTCAACGCAGCTCCTTTCTGTTCTCATTATTAGCGTTTAACCCTTTTACATCTCACCAGCAGCTAGAGGGTACACAGTTCTCTAAAACCTCTTCAGCATTGATTGTTTGTAGACTTTTTGCCAACGGTCAGTCGACGGGTGTGAGTTGAAAACTTTTTGTAGATTAGATTGCATGAGTCTAATACTTCCTGAGGTTGAGCTTTTATCCATTTTCCTTTCTTTAAAAAGAGAGTGAGTAAAACTTACCTCTTCATACGAGCTTCGTGAACATTTTGCCTGTTTTGAATTTTTTTTATCCATTCCCTACTTCAGCACAATTTGAGGGCAGGTGTCCTTTACAGCCCTGAGTCCTTGTGAATGGTAAGTGACCATTAGCTGTGGGTTAAAAGCTGCTGTTGCGGGAATCGGCCACAAGGCGGCAGCATTTCTCCTTTACCAAATCTGGTTACTAGGGCAACAGAGCCTTAGTGGAAGTGGTGTTCTAGGTTGTAAATTAGAATGGAATGTGCGAGGAAAAAGCCCTTTAAGTTTATGTCTCATTACTTCTTGTTGGTATTTTTAACTTAATTTTTATTTTTTATCACAGCAAACTTGATTACAATGTTTTGTTTGTTCTAGGTGTGCAAGATGTGGTTCTTTCACACATATACATATATCTATTTTTCTTCGGATCCTTTTCCCATGTAGGATACGACACAATGTTGAGTAGTCTTCTCTTGGTATAGCGTAGGTCTTTGGTGATTATATATTTCACATATGTTTGTATCACTCTGTTAACCTCAATACGGTAATGTATCCAATCCTCACACCTTTCCATTTGGTGAACCATAAGTTTTTTTAATGAATCTATGATAGTGTTTCTCTGTGGAAATACCTTTGTTTGTATCATTTTTTAGGTAACACCTATATGTGATATGATAGGATATGTGTCTTTCGCTTTCTCACTTACACCAAGTTGCGTGATTACTTCTAGACTCATCTATGGTGCTGCAAATGGCATTGTTTCATTTTTTCACTAGCTCATATTCCATCTGTACATGGAGCAGTTCTTCTTTGTCCACCCATCTGTCGTTGGACTTTTTGGTTACTTCCATATCTTGGCTATTGTTATACTATGCAATGCAGATTTGCATACCTGTGTCCTTCCAATTCTGTCTTCTTAGGTTATAGGTCCAGGAATAGGTCTGCTGGATCATATGGTAGCTCAATGTTTACCTTTTAAAGGCACCTCTATTCCGTTCTCTTTAGTGGCTCTTTCCAGGTTACGTCCCACTTAAAGCGGAGGGTATGCATTTCTTCCCAGCACCTTCAGCATTTATTCTTTGTAGTTTTTGCTGATGGTTATTCTGAGTGGTGTGAGCTGATACCTCTTTGTGGTTGAATTTGCATGTGTCTCATAATGCGTTGAAATTGAGCTGTAAGACATGTCCTTTTTATTTTTCCAGCTGTGATGAGAGCTTATTTCTTCAAAGTGTTTTCTTAAAGTATGTGTCACCATTTGAAATATTTTGGCCATGATCTCCCTCAAGACATTTTGAGGGCAGGTTTCATTTACAGCCCTGCAGTACTTGTTCATATGAAGTGACCATTAGCTCAGGCTTTAAACCTGCTTTTGCAGGTAACGGCCAGAGAGCGGCAATCTTTCTACGTTCCCCTTGCTGGTGCTAGGGAAACAGACCTACCGGCCAGTGGTGTTCTTCGGTTATAAATTAGAGTGCAATGTGCCCGGATAAACCCACAAATGTTGATGTCTCCTTGCTTTTCTTTGTTTTTAAATTTAATTTATATTTATTATTAGAGTAATATCCCATTGTGTACGTGGACCACTTCTTCTTGGTGCATTCCTCGGTTGATGGACATTTTCATTGCTTCCAAGTGCTGGCTATGGTAAATATTGCTGGCATACTGGTTTGCCAGCCTGTGACTTTTTGATTCTCATTTTCTCAGGTGATAGGCCAAGCAGTGGTTGTGATTGATGGACTGGTAGCTCAATGTTTCCCTTTTCAAAGCACCTACGTTGTGTTTTCGTTAGTGGCTCTTTACATGCCCCCCCTTACAGCCGAGGGTACGCATTTCTCCACACTCCCTTCACCGTTTATTTTTTGCAGCATTTTTCCTAATGGCCATTCTGACTGCTGTGTGCTGATAGGGTTTTGTAATATGGGTATGCATGTCATGAAAATTTTTAAAATTCATCATATTCCTACGCCTTTTTCTTTTCTCTTAAAAGAAAAAAACCGTGAGTACAATATAGCTCTTGAAATTGTCTTCTTCGAAGGTTGCCCTCTTCTGAATTTTTTGGTCGATTTTTGACCCCAGAAATTTTCTGGAGGCCAGGCGCAATTTACAGAACTGCAAGTTGGTGAAAATTTAGTGACCTTTTGCAGTGGGTTCAAAGCTGCTGTTGTGGGAAACGTCCACAAGGAGGTAGCATTTCTCCATTCCCCAGTCCTGGTTCTAGGGCAGCAGAGCCTTTCTGGAAGTCATTGTCCTAGGTTGTAAATTAGAATGGAATTTGCCAGGAGAAATCCCCATAAGTTTATGTCTCATTACTTCTTCTTGGTTTTTAAAATTTTTTTAATCTGGGTAAAGTTTAGAATACTGTTTGTCCTAGGTGTACACAATCTGGTTCATTTGGACAATATGTATGTCTATTAATGTACAGATCCTCTTCCCATGTAAAATATTACACTGTTCCGTCGACCTCCCTTGTTATATGTTCGGTCTTTTTGATACATGTATATAATATGTATTTGAATATGTATAGTAACACTAATCTTCATTTCTCAATTTCCCCCCTCCTTTCCTTTTAGATGAGCATAGTTTGTGTTCTACGCCTGTGAGTGTCTTTCTCTTTAGAAATATGTTCATCTGTGTCAGTTATTAGATAATGCCATAAGTGATAATATAAGATATAGGTCTTTTGCTTTCCGACCTACTTCATGTTTTGTGATTATCTCCAGGCTCATCTATGGTGCCTCAAAGAGCAGTGCTTCAATGTTTTCCATGGCTAATATTCCATTGTGTACATGGACCACTTCTTCTTGGTGCATTCCTCTGTTGATGGACATTTTCGTTGCTTCCAAGTGTTGCCTATGGTAAATATTGCTGGAGTGCAGGATTGCCAGCCTGCGATTTTTGATTTTCATTTTCTCAGGTGATAGACCCAGCAGTGGGTATGATTGATTGATTGGTATGGTAGCTCAACGTTTACCTTTTCAAGGCACCTCAATTGTGCTTTCATCAGTGGCTCTTACCACGTCCCCCTTAGAATCGAGGGTACGCATTTCTCCACAATCACGTCAGCGTTTATCGTTTGCCGCATTTTTGTTGATGGCCATTCTGACTGGTGTGAGCTGATAGGTTTTTGTAATTTGGGTTTACATGTCTGTAAAAATTCCTACAATTCATCCTTTTTCCACGCCTTTTCCTTTTCTGTTAAAAGAAAAAAGAAAAAAGGTGTGAGTACAATATACCTCTTCAAATTTTCTTTTTGGAAGGTTGCACTCTAGAGTTTTTTGGTCGATTTTCGACCTCAGTATCTTTTGGAGGGCAGGTGTCATTTACAGACCTGCAATTGGTGAATATTTAGTGACCTTTTGCAGTGGGTTTAAAGCTGCTGTTGTGGGAAACGGCCACAAGGATGCAGCATTTCTCCATTCCCAAATCTGGGTACTAGGGCAGCAGAGCTGTTCTGGAAGTCGTTTGCCTAGGTTGTAAATTTGAATGGAATGTGCCAGGAGAACCCCCCATAAGTTTATGTCTCATTACTCCTAGTTGGTTGTTTTAATTTTTTCAATTGGGGTAATGGTTAGACTGTTGCTTGTCCAAGGTGTACATACTCTGGTTCATCTACATATTCTATATACCTATTTATGTAGAGATCCTCTTCCCGTGTAAATTATTACACAGTGTTCTGTAAACCTTCCTTGCTATATGGTCGGCCTTTTTGATATATGTATATAATATGTATTTGTATACATATGGTAACGCTAATCTTCATGTATCCATTCCCCCCACCTTTCCTTGTAGATAAGCATAGTTTTTTTTAATAAGTCTGTGATTGACTTTCTCAGTGGAAATATGTTCATTTGTGTCAGTTATTAGAGAACGCGTATAAGTGATATCATAGGATATAGGACTTTTGCTTTCCGACTTACCTCATGTTCTGTGATTATCTCCAAGATCATCTATGGTGTCTCAAAGAGCAGTGTTTCATTGTCTTCCATGCCTAGTATTCATTGTGTACATGGACCGCTTCTTCTTTTTCCTTTCATCTGTTGATGGACATTTTGGTTGCTTCACTGTCTTGTCTATTGTGAATAAGGCTGCAGTGCAGCTTTTGCAGCCCGGGTCTTCTTCATTCTGGTCTTCTCAGGTGAGAGGCCCATTGGTGCGCCTGCTGGATCGAATGGTACCTCAATTTTTCCTTTTCAACGCAGCTCCTTTCTGTTCTCATTATTAGCGTTTAACCCTTTTACATCTCACCAGCAGCTAGAGGGTACACAGTTCTCTAAAACCTCTTCAGCATTGATTGTTTGTCGACTTTTTGCCAATGGTCATTCAACGGGTGTGAGTTGAAAACCTTTTGTAGATTAGATTGCATGAGTCTAATACTTCCTGAGGTTGAGCTTTTATCCATTTTCCTTTCTTTAAAAAGAGAGTGAGTAAAACTTACCTCTTCATACTAGCTTCGTGAACATTTTGCCTGTTTTGAATTTTATTTATCCATTCCCTACCTCAGCACAATTTTGAGGGCAGGTGTCCTTTACAGCCCTGAGTCCTTGTGAATGGTAAGTGACCATTAGCTGTGGGTTAAAAGCTGCTGTTGCGGGAATCGGCCACAAGGCGGCAGCATTTCTCCTTTACCAAATCTGGTTACTAGGGCAACAGAGCCTTACTGGAAGTGGTGTTCTAGGTTGTAAATTAGAATGGAATGTGCGAGGAAAAAGCCCTTTAAGTTTATGTCTCATTACTTATTGTTGGTATTTTTAACTTAATTTTTATTTTGTATCACAGCAAACTTGATTACAATGTTTTGTTTGTTCTAGGTGTGCAAGATGTGGTTCTTTCACACATATACATATATCTATTTTTCTTCGGATCCTTTTCCCATGTAGGTTACGACACAATGTTGAGTAGTCTTCTCTTGGTATAGCGTAGGTCTTTGGTGATTATATATTTCACATGTGTTTGTATCTCTCTGTTAACCTCAATACGGTAATGTATCCAATCCTCACACCTTTCCATTTGGTGAACCATAAGTTTTTTAAATGAATCTATGATAGTGTTTCTCTGTGGAAATACCTTTGTTTGTATCATTTTTTAGGTAACACCTATATGTGATATGATAGGATATGTGTCTTTCGCTTTCTCACTTACTCCAAGTTGCGTGATTACTTCTAGACTCATCTATGGTGCTGCAAATGGCATTGTTTCATTTTTTCACTAGCTCATATTCCATCTGTACATGGAGCAGTTCTTCTTTGTCCACCCATCTGTCGTTGGACTTTTTGGTTACTTCCATATCTTGGCTATTGTTATACTATGCAATGCAGATTTGCGTACCTGTGTCCTTCCAATTCTGTCTTCTTAGGTTATAGGTCCAGGAATAGGTCTGCTGGATCATATGGTAGCTCAATGTTTACCTTTTAAAGGCACCTCTATTCTGTTCTCTTTAGTGGCTCTTTCCAGGTTACGTCCCACTTAAAGTGGAGGGTATGCATTTCTTCCCAGCACCTTCAGCATTTATTCTTTGTAGTTTTTGCTGATGGTTATTCTGAGTGGTGTGAGCTGATACCTCTTTCTGGTTGAATTTGCATGTGTCTCATAATGCGTTGAAATTGAGCTGTAAGACATGTCCTTTTTATTTTTCCAGCTGTGATGAGAGCTTATTTCTTCAAAGTGTTTTCTTAAAGTATGTGTCACCATTTGAAATATTTTGGCCATTATCTCCCTCAAGACATTTTGAGGGCAGGTTTCATTTACAGCCCTGCAGTACTTGTTCATATGAAGTGACCATTAGCTCAGGATTTAAACCTGCTTTTGCAGGTAACGGCCAGAGAGCGGCAATCTTTCTACGTTCCCCTTGCTGGTACTAGGGAAACAGACCTACCGGCCAGTGGTGTTCTTCGGTTATAAATTAGAGTGCAATGTGCCCGGATAAACCCACAAATGTTGATGTCTCCTTGCTTTTCTTTGTTTTTAAATTTAATTTATATTTATTATTAGAGTAATATTCCATTGTGTACGTGGACCACTTCTTCTTGGTGCATTCCTCGGTTGATGGACATTTTCATTGCTTCCAAGTGCTGACTATGGTAAATATTGCTGGCATACTAGTTTGCCAGCCTGTGACTTTTTGATTCTCATTTTCTCAGGTGATAGGCCAAGCAGTGGTTGTGATTGATGGACTGGTAGCTCAATGTTTCCCTTTTCAAAGCACCTACGTTGTGTTTTCATTAGTGGCTCTTTACATGCCCCCCCTTACAGCCGAGGGTACGCATTTCTCCACACTCCCTTCACCGTTTATTTTTTGCAGCATTTTTCCTAATGGCCATTCTGACTGCTGTGTGCTGATAGGGTTTTGTAATATGGGTATGCATGTCATGAAAATTTTTAAAATTCATCATATTCCTACGCCTTTTTCTTTTCTCTTAAAAGAAAAAAACCGTGAGTACAATATAGCTCTTGAAATTGTCTTCTTCGAAGGTTGCCCTCTTCTGAATTTTTTGGTCGATTTTTGACCCCAGAAATTTTCTGGAGGCCAGGCGCAATTTACAGAACTGCAAGTTGGTGAAAATTTAGTGACCTTTTGCAGTGGGTTCAAAGCTGCTGTTGTGGGAAACGTCCACAAGGAGGTAGCATTTCTCCATTCCCCAGTCCTGGTTCTAGGGCAGCAGAGCCTTTCTGGAAGTCATTGTCCTAGGTTGTAAATTAGAATGGAATTTGCCAGGAGAAATCCCCATAAGTTTATGTCTCATTACTTCTTCTTGGTTTTTAAAATTTTTTTAATCTGGGTAAAGTTTAGAATACTGTTTGTCCTAGGTGTACACAATCTGGTTCATTTGGACATTATGTATGTCTATTAATGTACAGATCCTCTTCCCATGTAAAATATTACACTGTTCCGTCGACCTCCCTTGTTATATGTTCGGTCTTTTTGATACATGTATATAATATGTATTTGAATATGTATAGTAACACTAATCTTCATTTCTCAATTTCCCCCCTCCTTTCCTTTTAGATGAGCATAGTTTGTGTTCTACGCCTGTGAGTGTCTTTCTCTTTAGAAATATGTTCATCTGTGTCAGTTATTAGATAATGCCATAAGTGATAATATAAGATATAGGTCTTTTGCTTTCCGACCTACTTCATGTTTTGTGATTATCTCCAGGCTCATCTATGGTGCCTCAAAGAGCAGTGCTTCAATGTTTTCCATGGCTAATATTCCATTGTGTACATGGACCACTTCTTCTTGGTGCATTCCTCTGTTGATGGACATTTTCGTTGCTTCCAAGTGTTGCCTATGGTAAATATTGCTGGAGTGCAGGATTGCCAGCCTGCGATTTTTGATTTTCATTTTCTCAGGTGATAGACCCAGCAGTGGGTATGATTGATTGATTGGTATGGTAGCTCAACGTTTACCTTTTCAAGGCACCTCAATTGTGCTTTCATCAGTGGCTCTTACCACGTCCCCCTTAGAATCGAGGGTACGCATTTCTCCACAATCACGTCAGCGTTTATCGTTTGCCGCATTTTTGTTGATGGCCATTCTGACTGGTGTGAGCTGATAGGTTTTTGTAATTTGGGTTTACATGTCTGTAAAAATTCCTACAATTCATCCTTTTTCCACGCCTTTTCCTTTTCTGTTAAAAGAAAAAAGAAAAAAGGTGTGAGTACAATATACCTCTTCAAATTTTCTTTTTGGAAGGTTGCACTCTAGAGTTTTTTGGTCGATTTTCGACCTCAGTATCTTTTGGAGGGCAGGTGTCATTTACAGACCTGCAATTGGTGAATATTTAGTGACCTTTTGCAGTGGGTTTAAAGCTGCTGTTGTGGGAAACGGCCACAAGGATGCAGCATTTCTCCATTCCCAAATCTGGGTACTAGGGCAGCAGAGCCGTTCTGGAAGTCGTTTGCCTAGGTTGTAAATTTGAATGGAATGTGCCAGGAGAACCCCCCATAAGTTTATGTCTCATTACTCCTAGTTGGTTGTTTTAATTTTTTCAATTGGGGTAATGGTTAGAATGTTGCTTGTCCAAGGTGTACATACTCTGGTTCATCTACATATTCTATATACCTATTTATGTAGAGATCCTCTTCCCGTGTAAATTATTACACAGTGTTCCGTAAACCTTCCTTGCTATATGGTCGGTCTTTTTGATATATGTATATAATATGTATTTGTATACATATGGTAACGCTAATCTTCATTTATCCATTCCCCCCCACCTTTCCTTGTAGATAAGCATAGTTTTTTTTAATAAGTCTGTGATTGACTTTCTCTGTGGAAATATGTTCATTTGTGTCAGTTACTAGAGAACGCGTATAAGTGATATCATAGGATATAGGACTTTTGCTTTCCGACTTACCTCATGTTCTGTGATTATCTCCAAGATCATCTATGGTGTCTCAAAGAGCAGTGTTTCATTGTTTTCCATGGCTAGTATTCATTGTGTACATGGGCCGCTTCTTCTTTTTCCTTTCATCTGTTGATGGACATTTTGGTTGCTTCACTGTCTTGTCTATTGTGAATAAGGCTGCAGTGCAGCTTTTGCAGCCCGGGTCTTCTTCATTCTGGTCTTCTCAGGTGAGAGGCCCATTGGTGCGCCTGCTGGATTGAATGGTACCTCAATTTTTCCTTTTCAACGCAGCTCCTTTCTGTTCTCATTATTAGCGTTTAACCCTTTTACATCTCACCAGCAGCTAGAGGGTACACAGTTCTCTAAAACCTCTTCAGCATTGATTGTTTGTAGACTTTTTGCCAACGGTCAGTCGACGGGTGTGAGTTGAAAACTTTTTGTAGATTAGATTGCATGAGTCTAATACTTCCTGAGGTTGAGCTTTTATCCATTTTCCTTTCTTTAAAAAGAGAGTGAGTAAAACTTACCTCTTCATACGAGCTTCGTGAACATTTTGCCTGTTTTGAATTTTTTTTATCCATTCCCTACTTCAGCACAATTTGAGGGCAGGTGTCCTTTACAGCCCTGAGTCCTTGTGAATGGTAAGTGACCATTAGCTGTGGGTTAAAAGCTGCTGTTGCGGGAATCGGCCACAAGGCGGCAGCATTTCTCCTTTACCAAATCTGGTTACTAGGGCAACAGAGCCTTAGTGGAAGTGGTGTTCTAGGTTGTAAATTAGAATGGAATGTGCGAGGAAAAAGCCCTTTAAGTTTATGTCTCATTACTTCTTGTTGGTATTTTTAACTTAATTTTTATTTTTTATCACAGCAAACTTGATTACAATGTTTTGTTTGTTCTAGGTGTGCAAGATGTGGTTCTTTCACACATATACATATATCTATTTTTCTTCGGATCCTTTTCCCATGTAGGATACGACACAATGTTGAGTAGTCTTCTCTTGGTATAGCGTAGGTCTTTGGTGATTATATATTTCACATATGTTTGTATCACTCTGTTAACCTCAATACGGTAATGTATCCAATCCTCACACCTTTCCATTTGGTGAACCATAAGTTTTTTTAATGAATCTATGATAGTGTTTCTCTGTGGAAATACCTTTGTTTGTATCATTTTTTAGGTAACACCTATATGTGATATGATAGGATATGTGTCTTTCGCTTTCTCACTTACACCAAGTTGCGTGATTACTTCTAGACTCATCTATGGTGCTGCAAATGGCATTGTTTCATTTTTTCACTAGCTCATATTCCATCTGTACATGGAGCAGTTCTTCTTTGTCCACCCATCTGTCGTTGGACTTTTTGGTTACTTCCATATCTTGGCTATTGTTATACTATGCAATGCAGATTTGCATACCTGTGTCCTTCCAATTCTGTCTTCTTAGGTTATAGGTCCAGGAATAGGTCTGCTGGATCATATGGTAGCTCAATGTTTACCTTTTAAAGGCACCTCTATTCCGTTCTCTTTAGTGGCTCTTTCCAGGTTACGTCCCACTTAAAGCGGAGGGTATGCATTTCTTCCCAGCACCTTCAGCATTTATTCTTTGTAGTTTTTGCTGATGGTTATTCTGAGTGGTGTGAGCTGATACCTCTTTGTGGTTGAATTTGCATGTGTCTCATAATGCGTTGAAATTGAGCTGTAAGACATGTCCTTTTTATTTTTCCAGCTGTGATGAGAGCTTATTTCTTCAAAGTGTTTTCTTAAAGTATGTGTCACCATTTGAAATATTTTGGCCATGATCTCCCTCAAGACATTTTGAGGGCAGGTTTCATTTACAGCCCTGCAGTACTTGTTCATATGAAGTGACCATTAGCTCAGGCTTTAAACCTGCTTTTGCAGGTAACGGCCAGAGAGCGGCAATCTTTCTACGTTCCCCTTGCTGGTGCTAGGGAAACAGACCTACCGGCCAGTGGTGTTCTTCGGTTATAAATTAGAGTGCAATGTGCCCGGATAAACCCACAAATGTTGATGTCTCCTTGCTTTTCTTTGTTTTTAAATTTAATTTATATTTATTATTAGAGTAATATTCCATTGTGTACGTGGACCACTTCTTCTTGGTGCATTCCTCGGTTGATGGACATTTTCATTGCTTCCAAGTGCTGGCTATGGTAAATATTGCTGGCATACTGGTTTGCCAGCCTGTGACATTTTGATTCTCATTTTCTCAGGTGATAGGCCAAGCAGTGGTTGTGATTGATGGACTGGTAGCTCAATGTTTCCCTTTTCAAAGCACCTACGTTGTGTTTTCGTTAGTGGCTCTTTACATGCCCCCCCTTACAGCCGAGGGTACGCATTTCTCCACACTCCCTTCACCGTTTATTTTTTGCAGCATTTTTCCTAATGGCCATTCTGACTGCTGTGTGCTGATAGGGTTTTGTAATATGGGTATGCATGTCATGAAAATTTTTAAAATTCATCATATTCCTACGCCTTTTTCTTTTCTCTTAAAAGAAAAAAACCGTGAGTACAATATAGCTCTTGAAATTGTCTTCTTCGAAGGTTGCCCTCTTCTGAATTTTTTGGTCGATTTTTGACCCCAGAAATTTTCTGGAGGCCAGGCGCAATTTACAGAACTGCAAGTTGGTGAAAATTTAGTGACCTTTTGCAGTGGGTTCAAAGCTGCTGTTGTGGGAAACGTCCACAAGGAGGTAGCATTTCTCCATTCCCCAGTCCTGGTTCTAGGGCAGCAGAGCCTTTCTGGAAGTCATTGTCCTAGGTTGTAAATTAGAATGGAATTTGCCAGGAGAAATCCCCATAAGTTTATGTCTCATTACTTCTTCTTGGTTTTTAAAATTTTTTTAATCTGGGTAAAGTTTAGAATACTGTTTGTCCTAGGTGTACACAATCTGGTTCATTTGGACAATATGTATGTCTATTAATGTACAGATCCTCTTCCCATGTAAAATATTACACTGTTCCGTCGACCTCCCTTGTTATATGTTCGGTCTTTTTGATACATGTATATAATATGTATTTGAATATGTATAGTAACACTAATCTTCATTTCTCAATTTCCCCCCTCCTTTCCTTTTAGATGAGCATAGTTTGTGTTCTACGCCTGTGAGTGTCTTTCTCTTTAGAAATATGTTCATCTGTGTCAGTTATTAGATAATGCCATAAGTGATAATATAAGATATAGGTCTTTTGCTTTCCGACCTACTTCATGTTTTGTGATTATCTCCAGGCTCATCTATGGTGCCTCAAAGAGCAGTGCTTCAATGTTTTCCATGGCTAATATTCCATTGTGTACATGGACCACTTCTTCTTGGTGCATTCCTCTGTTGATGGACATTTTCGTTGCTTCCAAGTGTTGCCTATGGTAAATATTGCTGGAGTGCAGGATTGCCAG